>NC_077238.1:56087256-56404339 GCF_947179165.1 Solanum dulcamara | reverse complement strand
GATTAGAGGAGAGGGTGAGCGCATTATATTTTGGATTACATGTCTCCCTCTATACATATATTTTCCCTATCTTTTTCTCTTTGAGACAACTCTATTTCTGTGGTCCACTTTTGGGACTTGTACTCTTTTGTAGTAGCTCTGTACATATGACTTTCAGATTCTAGAAGAGATATTTTATTTGTATATATTTAGTTTTGCTTATGCCCATTTATTTATGTTCCTATTATTTCATTTTTGTTTTTAGATTGAATTGTGGACTTCTACCCTGACATCCCATTACTCACAGTTCTGGGATATAGGTCAGCTTATCTACTAGTGGGTCATAATAAGCACCATCATGACTTGAAAATCAGGTATTGAAAAGTTGGTATTAGAGCCTCAGGTTTGCCGATCTCATTTGTATAGAGTAGCATCTAGTAGAGTCATGTGGATTAGTGCCGAGACGTCTGTGACTTATATTTGGAAGGCTACATGATATCTTTAAGAACATGTCTCTTTTATATCATTGTCGCCTAGTGTGTGTCTTATTAGTTTCTGGAAATCTCAGTTGTTGCATTATTTTATGGGATGGCTTGTACGCACGCTAGAGAAAGAGGTCGACCTCGGGGTCATGTCAGTGCTATAGCACCAACCCGGGATAGAGAGCAGACTCTGGAGCTGGAGGTGTATCCATCAATATCTCTAGTACATCAGAAGATAGAGAGCCTGAGACTAGCCCATCCCTTGCTCGAGCGAGTTACGGTTTTGAACTTACAGGAGATTTTGGCCTAGATTTTAGCTGCTATTGGGGGTATGCAGCAGGCCTCAACTCCTACTACTCTAGTACCATAGGACTAGCTTGCACTAGAGGTACTAATTATTGAGAAGCGACCGATATTTTTAGCTCAGCCGGATGATTTAGAGTGCCTTATACCACTTCAAGTGAAGAAGATGGTCAAGAATGTTCCTTAGATTATCACCATCGAGGTTTTCTAGGGTTGTGGGTGAGGATGCCCATGAGTTTCTACTTACTTGCTAAGAGAAGCTATAGACCTTGGGTCTAGTGGAGTCAAGAAGAGCCGACTTCATTGCTTATCAGCTAGATGGTTGGTCCTGCCTGGTAGTAGTGGAATTCATATATGGAGGCTAGGTCAGCTGGGTCTCCACCAGTATCGTGGGATGGGTTTTTAGAGGCCTGCTTGGCTCAGTTTATCCTTAGGAGCATTAGGGATCAACTCCATGATCAATTTTCATAATTGGAGCAAGGCTTCATGACAGTATTGGAATTAGAGCAGGGCTCCATGATAGTATTAGAGTACGAGGCCATATTTTATGAGTTCTCCAGGTATGCCAGCTTGATCTTACTTACTAAGGATAAGAGAGTTTAGTGCTTTATCAGAGGATTGGGATTCTAGTTATGGATTGGGACTCAGTCTTTAGTCTCACAGGCTGCTCATTTTTGGATGTTGTATACCATGCGTGCACTCTTGATCAACTCCATCGCGAGGCCTACAAGGACAGCAGCACAAGGGCTTGATAGGAGGATAGTCAAGGTGAGCATCGCTTTAGACCCAAGAAGTCCTATGATAGATCTCGCCTAAGATTCCAATTGGGTACATCCAACCGCCCCTTCCTAACCTCCCTTTAGGCTTTAGAGGGTGACCAGCATTGTCAAGGTAGCTTTAGTATTAGTCTAAGTCAGGGTCGAGGTGGTTCACAGATAGGTTCTTCTAGCTAAAGTGGTCAACCTCTATCTTTGAACCGATAGTCATAGGGGTGCTATGAGTGTAGGGAGATAGATCATTAGTCCCATAAGTGACCTCATTGTAGGCTTACTTTACCAGCTCCACAGGCAGCTATACCTACGCTAGCAACAACACATCCAGTTAGAGGCAGTATCTATGGGTAAGATCGTAGAAGTGGTCATCAGGGTGCAGGGGAGGTCCCTGAGGAGGCAGAGCTGGAGGTAGGGTCAATGTGCAGGCTAGAGGATCCTTGGACTACTTTTATACAACTCCAACTAGAGTAGAGAATAAGGCCTCAGATGATGTGATCATAGGTACAATTTTATTATGTCATCAGCCTGCATCCACTTTATTTGATCCAAGATCCACCTATTCTTATATATTTTTATATTGTGCCCTTCGATTGAGTATGATTTTGGAGCCCTTAGTTGATCCATTGCATGTTTTGACTCTTGTTTGTGATTCTTTAGTAGTGGATTAGGTCTTTAGATCCTGTGTGGTGGCTATTCAAGGGAGAAACACTAGGGTTGATCTTATTTTACTTGATATGGTGGATTTTGATCTAATTCTGCACCTCGACTGGTTATTCCCCCACTATGCAGTCTTGGATTGCTATGCCAAGATCATTACCTTAGGCATGCCCGATACTTCATCGGTGGTATGGCAGGGCTCTTGTAGTCGCACGTTGGTTGGGATGATCTCTTTTTTTAGTCTCAGAGGTTAGTGGCTAGCGAGTATTTGTCACACTTTTCTTATGTTAGAGATCTGAGTAGGGAGGCCCCTATGGTTGACTCAGTACCTATAGTCCGAGAGTTTGCAGATATGTTTCTTGTCGATCTGCCTGGTCTTCCTTATTATCGCGATATTGACTTTGGCATTGCTGTAGAGCCAGGTACTCATCCTATTTCCATCTCAATATATTGTATAGCTTCTGCTGAGCTCAAGGAGCATAGTTTTTAGCTTCACAATCTCTTGGATAAGGAATTCATTCGGCTTAGTGTATCGTGTCCTGTTCGTTAAGAAAAAGAATGGTACGATGTGGATATGTATTCAATGTAGGTAGTTGAACAAGGTGATAGTGAAGAATCATTACCCCATACCTAGGATTGATGAACTATTTGATCAGTTTTAGGGTGTCGTGGAATTTTATAAGATTTATTTGAGATACAGCAACCACCAAATGAGGATTAGGGTAGCAGACATCCCTAAGCCCGTATTTAGGACTCATTACGGCCACTTTGAGTTACTAGTGATGTATTTTGGGTTGACTAATGACCCTACTGCATTCATGAATTTGATGACTTAGGTGTTTAAGCCGTACTTAGACTCATTTTTTATAGTCTTCATTAATGACATTTTGGTATACTCGCAGAGCCGGGATGAGCATGAGCAATATTTGAGAGTAGTCCTCCAGATTTTGAGAGATCAACGGCTTTACGCCAAGTTCTCAAAATATGAGTTTTCTCTTGACTTTGTAGCATTTTTAGGGCTTATTGTGTCCAAGGATGGCATTATAGTAGATCCAACAATGATTGAGGCTATTTGTGATTGGGCCAGGCCTACCTCTGTGAATGAGATTCATAGCTTCGTCGGATTAGTAGGGTACTACAGTATTCGTAAAGGGGTTCTCTATTATAGCGCCACCTCTAACTCAGTTGACTCACCAAGATGTTCTATTTGTATGGTCGCAGGAGTGTGAGAGGAGCTTTCTAAGGCTCAAGGAGTTGTTCACCACTGCTCCTATATTAAATCTTCCAGTTGAGGATGAGGGATTCAATATTTATTATGATGCATCTAGCGTTGGTTTGGGATGTATACTAATACAGCAAGGCCGAGTTATTCCTTATGCATTGAGGCAGCTTAAGTTGCATGAGGCAACTACCCCACTCATGATTTGGAGTTGGCAGCAATAGTTTTTGCGCTTAAGATTTAGAGGCACTACCTATATAGAGTTCGATGTGAGATTCACACTGATCATAGGAGCCTTCAGTCTATATTATGAGTCAGAGGGATCTTAATTTGTGGCAGCACTACTGGATTGAGCTCTTGAAGGACTACTTCTCTATTCTATACCATCCGGGCAAAAAGAATGTAGTAGCAAACGTCTTGAGTCAAAAGTATGGGTAGTATTTTCTTCCTTTTTACTATGGAGAGACCATTATCTTTGCACATCCAGTCCTTAGCAAACTAGATAATTTGACTTGACGTCTCTGATTCCTAGCATGCGTTAGCTTATATGGGAGCTCAGTCATCTCTATTGGATCATATTGACAGTCGTAAGTGTGAGGATGAGGAGTTAGTTGCACTTTATGATCGTGTATTGGGAGTTGACAATGGCCTAACTACTTTATATTTAGATGGGGTCTTGAGAGTTAGGGGTCTGATTCAGTTGATCCCTAGTGAGGCCCATAATTCTAGATATTTTATCCATCTGGGCACCACTAAGATGTATCATGACTTGAGGCTTCATTAATGGTGGAACAGTATGAAGAGAGATATTGCGGATTATGTGTCACGTTTCTTGAGTTAAGAATAGGTTAAGGCTAAGCATTTGAGGCCTGGTGGCGAGCTTTAGATATTACCCATTCCCAAGTGAAAGTGGGAGCGAATCACCATGGACTTTGTTGTGGGGTTGCCTCACACATCTCATGGTCTTAATAGTATTTAGGTCATCGTGGATAAATTGACCAAGTCAACAATCTTCCTTCATATTCATACTTCTTTTAGTGAAGAGAGGTTGGCTCGTATCTACATTTGGAAGGTGGTTCACCTTCATGTTGTATCAGTTTCTATCATCTCAAACTGGTGCTCATAGTTCACATCCATCTTCTGGAGGACTTCCAGGAGGAGTTGGATAACTATGTCGACCTTAGCATAACTTTTCACCCGCAGACTAATGGGCAGTCGGAGTGCACTATTGAGGTTCACAAGGATATGTTGCAGGCTTGTGTTATCGATTTTGGGTGTCAGTGAGATCTATTTTTCCCCTGGCAGAGTTTGTGTACAATAATAGTTACCACTCTAGTATTCAGATGGCCCCGTTCATGGCCTTATATAGTAGGTATTTTTGCTCTCTAATTGTTTGGTTTAAGTTTATAGACCCAGGCCGAACGTTATAGATTTGATGCAGGAGGCCTTAGATCATGTGAGGGTGATTCAGGATTGGCTCAGGATAGTTCAGAGTAGACACCAGATCTTTGCGGATCGTAGGCATCGACCGTTGAGATTTTTCATCGATAATAGGGTGTTCCTCTGTGTATCTCCCAAGAAGGGTGTGATGACATTTAGGAGGCGAGGAAAACTTATCCCCAAGTATATTGTCCCTTTTGAGATATTGAGGAAATTTGGCGAGGTTGCATATAAGTTAGCTATGCCTCCGGCCTTTTCAGCTGTTTATCTAGACTTTCATATTTCTATGTTGCGCCAATATGTTCTAGATGATTCCTATGTGCTTCAGTATGATGCGATTGACTTGGATGATCATTTAAGCTATATTGAGGAGCCTGTAGGGATGTCATTCAGTTTCGATCCAGAGCCATTCCTGTGGTTAAGGTTCTCTGGAGGTATCATCCAGTTGATGAGGCTACCTAAGAGACTGAGCATGAGATAAGGGCACTGTTCCCTGACTTATTTGAGCATTCAAGTACTTCTTGACTCTTACTTTTGCGGACGAAAGTTCTTTTAGTAGTGGATGTTGTAATGACCCTCTAGGCTATTTTTGAATTAAAGCATTCATTTAATCATTCAGAGCATTTCTATAGTGACCCCAAGTCATGTATGACTTGCTAGCATTGACTGTTAGGTCGCTTGGTCATTCATTTAGGTTTTAGGGCGGTCATCAACTTCAGAATGACAAAATTAGGCTAGCAACATGGTTGGAACGAGTATTGAGGTAATCAATATGAGTTTGGGTCCATTTGGTGCTTTGGCCCTTGAAATTTCTCCCATGCTTGACTTTGGTCAACATTCTTGGAAAACACACTTCAATGAAAATTTTGACAGCACAATTAGTTTTGAAATATCGAGTTTGGTCTAAAATGTCCCTTCGTTCTCTTCTCAAGGGTTTTGATCTAATCTCCAGGCTTGTTGTGGAAATATGCTAAAAATGACACTTGGATGTGGAATCCACTTTTTGTTAAATTGACCTTGTATGGTAATTTTGAATGCTCTATTGAGTCTAAAATGTCGAATTTAGTGGGGTAGCATATCAAGTTTGCTCGTACGAGGTCCCAAACGAATCAAGAGAACCCTATCGGATAAATTGGCATGCTAAGTTTATTTTTGCACCAGCTGGGTTTGGTGTCGTTGCTAAAGAAAGTGTCGCAAAAGTGGCCAAGTGGTAGCTAAAGCGACCAACCCTCTTGGGTGGGTGTCGCTTAAGCGAAAGATCTGTCGCTAAAGAGACTGGTTGCTTAAGGTAGCGGGTGTTTGCTTTTGCGACCCCTGAGGCTATTTCCTTATGCGAATTTCAATTGAAGTTTTATCTTTAAGACACGAATTCTCTTTCAATTCTTGGGTGATTTGGATGATTCAAAAGGCTAAGTTGCGTGTACTTTTTAGGGGAACTCAATAGTTCGTTTAGAATTAATAGTTGAGGCTTTTCTTCAGGTAAATATCCCTTTTCTCCTGCGTTTCTAAGTTCTTGGGCTATGAAGTTGATCATGAATGCATGTTTGGTTTGGGACTATTTTTGTGTATGAATTATGTTCCTTTTTGGAACATGAGTTGGGGGTGGTAATTGGAGCCTATTCTTGGAGTCAATTCCTTGAGTTACAGAGCAAGTCCTATAATTCCCAATTTTTACCTCTGAAATTGGCTCGTCTCCGAATTCCATAATTTTAATGTTATAACAACCATATTAATTTTGTGATTCTATTATTGATAGCATGGCAGCATTCACAGGCCATTTGGAAGGGTAGGCTACGATTTTCCCCTCGTTAGACTGAGCATGTTTAGGCAATTGTATATTGAATTGTATGAGTTTGGAGGGGTTTGGGTGTTGAGTATCCTAAATTCCTAGATTTCATGACCTAAGTGTTATTTTCGGGTTATTGTTGGATTGTTAAATAATGTCTCCGATTATTGTAGATCATTCATACCTTCTGTTGCGTGTTGTGCCTTTGGTTATACATTTGAAAGCATTTTTGTCCTTAGACTAGGCTTAGACTAGTGTTGCCTTAGTCTTGCGTGATTTTGGTATAGTTGGGCCTTAGAACTTCTCCGACATCATTTTGGACAGCTTAGCTCCCTGTAAAATGATATAACAGAATTGAGTTTGATAATTTGTGCTTTATCTAGGTAGTAACACAGCTTTGGGACCTTATGTACATAATGTCCTATTCTCCTATCGGTCCTACATCGCTTGGTTCTTGATTTTGGAAGTCTTTTTGATAATTCTAATTGAATGTAGTTAAGGATGGAGTGGTTCATTGATGGAGCTTGATTTAGGGGTACTTCCTATAATGCTAGGTTAGCCTCTGTTAGTGGTTCAAGTCCCCATTTCACTCTTCCGAGCAGGGTTCAAGCCCCTGCCTTATTATTATAGCCTCAACTCAAGTCCGTTGCTCCTCATTTTGCTTTGGTTTGATCCCACAAACTTTACTGTCGCCTTTATTCAAGTCCATCGCTCCTCACTTAGCCTTGGTTTGAGCCCACAAACTTTATACAACCTTGGTTCAAGTCCGTCGCTCCTTATTCACTTTGGTTCGACTCCTTAGCTACAGTAACTCGGTTTAAGTTTGTGGTCTAGCTTACATGTGGTTCAAATCCACGATTATCTATCACCCGATTCAAGTCTGTGGCCTTTATATTGCACGTGGTTCACATCCACACTTACCTATCACTGGGGTTCAAGTCCCTGGGTTGGTTTCAAATCTCAGTTCAGGTTCCTGATTCTCTGATGGATATTCAGTTCAAGTCCTTATCTACTCTCATCTTTGGGTTAAAGTTTCATTCTCTTGGGATGATTCGGTTCAAGTCTTGGAAATTGGTGGCATTATTTTAGCTCTATTGGCTTCATTCATTTTACTTCAGCTATGCTTGTTCCTGTCAGGCTTTTGGGAGTCCATCAGGTTGTTACCTTAGACTTGTGCACAAGTGTACCCATCGAGTTTATGAGAGCCCAATGGGTTTAGCTAGACTATTTCTCTTTGTGTGTTGAGTACGCTCATGTACGTACCTATATTTACTTCTTATCTTGCCTTTGGCTGTGATTACTGTCTCACATTTCACTTTACTTTTGCTTATCTTGATCAGTCAGCCTATGACGCCTACTAGGTACCTATTATTCTGGTACTCATACTACACTCTGCATCTATTTTCATGATGCAAATTTGAGTAATAGCAATCGCCGTTGATTCAAGCCAGTTGCGGTCATGATCAGAGGCGAGGGTGAGCACATTGCATTCTTGATTTACTCGTCTCCCTCTATACATATGTTTTGCCTATCTTTTGCTTTTTAAGACAACTATGTTTCTGTGGTCCACTTTTGGGACTTGTATTCTTTTGTAGTATCTCTATACATGTGACTTCTAGGTTCTAGGAGAGATATTTTTTTGTATATATTTAGTTTTTCTTCCGCCTATTCATTTATGTTCCTATTGTTTTGTTTCTATTTTGAGATTGAATTATGGACTTCTATCTTGATATCCCATTACTCAGAGTTTTGGGATATAGATTGGCTTGCCTATTGGTGGGTCATAGTAAGGGCCATCATGACCTGAGAAATAGAGTCATGACAAAAATGGCCCTAGATCTAGAAAGATAAAGTTAATGGAGTAGAACCCATAGAAGGTGAGAATGATGTTTATTGAGGCTTGTAACTAGAGTTATGTATCTATAAGGTTAGTAATGAAATGATCAATCAAGTCCTTTTGGTTTTGACTAAAGAGTAGTGAGTATCACCTAGCTTGATAGAACATATAGGAAGAATTGTTGGTAAGCATGAGTTAGAGTATACTCGAACCAATGAAGGAGCTTATGTTGATGTGTCATTTTGTTATTATAGACCATGTATAGATGTTGAACAGAAGGACAGAGTACTTATCAGGTGATAGATCTAATCTAGGATTATCATTTTAAAGAGAGGGTTCCATGATATTCATAGGGTTATGGAACTAATTAGGCAATGATGTATAGTGAATGGGTAAATAATACTTGGGTTGTGAAAGGAAATGTGATGATAAACTGTAACTATGTAGAGTAGGAGATAAAGATTGACTACTATGATGAGGTCTTAGTAGGTGAAGTTTCTTAATTTTATCTAGTAGTCATAAATTAGTATAGTATATGAGTAATTATATTGCTATTTGTGTTTATTACTAGACAGTAGGATTGAATTTGAGATTAGTGTCAAGATAAAATGATGGCATCATGAGGGTATTGATATGTCACGACCCAACCCCGTAGGTCGCGACTGGTGCCCGAGTTGGGCACCTATATACATACCTATCAGCTGTAGTCAAATCGAACTATAAACAAAGTGATACTACTCATAAATATCCCAATGAATTAAAACTTTTTCATGTACATATGGCCTCTTTCATTAGTACCATATCCTTAAAGGGAACGCAAGCCAACAAGGCTGCCATAGCACAATAACGTGTATAACATGACATACTCACAAATAACCCACATACACATGTCTACAAGCCTCTAAGAATAATAACTGTATCATATAGCGGGACAAGCCCACCGCCATACCCCTGAATAAATAAGTATGTACATCAAATGATCAGTATTAAAAGTTAGGCTCCGGAACAGTGGAGCACTTCCAACTTCATTTTACCATACCAGTATCGACCTTTCAAGATATATTACAATCCTATATCTCATTCTCCTTTTATTTCTAGGAAAATTTAGGCAAAGTTTCCTTTGTATTTCTCCCTATCTCAACACCTGCAAGCAGAAAATACCAAGAATGCCTCATCAAGCCAACATATATTTATTCATATCAAAGCCACACAGGGCTTTCAATATCAATAACCGTATAAAAATAATGGATTTACCTCATGTGTCCAACTCAAACTGCATTTGTTACAATTTCCTGTCTACTTTCCTTTCACCTTTCAACCTTATATGTCAATCGTATTTCCATACCTCACCTGACATATCTCCTTCGTGCCTTTGCTTACCTGCATGCCCTGTAACCTCCAATATCATCAGTTACTTTCTTCTATCGATGTTGTCCTTCTGCTGAAACCACAACTTAGTATGAGGAATTTCATTCCCTATGACTCGGCTCTATCGCACGATCTTAGATACAAAAAAAAGGTAACATCCTAAATGTCCTATAGCCTCCTATTTATAGATGTGGTACACAACACACCGATAAACAAGACTTTATTAGACACGTTCTGTAGACATTCTAAGGACAAACTTCTCTGATACTACTTTTGTCATGACCCAACCCCGTAGTCCGCGATTGGTGCCCGAGTTGGACACACATATACATACCTATCAGTTGTAGTCAAATCAAACTATAAACAAAGTGATACTACTCATAAATATCCCAATGAATTAAAACTTTTTCGTATATGTATGGCCTTTTTCATTCGTACCATATCCTGAAAGGGCACTTAAGCTGACAAGGCTGCCATAACACAATAACGTGTATATCATGACATACTCACAAATAACCCACATATACATATCTACAGGTCTCTAAGAGTAATAACTGTATCATATGGCGGGACAGGGCCCCCGTCGTACCCCTGAATAAATAAATATGTACATCAAATGACCAGTATTAAAAGTTAGGCTCCGCAACAGTGGAGCACTTCCAATATAGCTGAGTGGAAACCCTAAGATGACGGATCTCCAAAATGAACATCTATACCTGCAGGTATGAGATGTAGCCCCTCGAAGAAAGGGGGGTCAGTACGGAAAATATACTGAATATGTAAAGCATGGACTGTAATAAGTAAAATCATTACTAGAACAGAATATGCAAAAATGAGCAAAATATCCAGAATACCAACACTCTTATCATAATCACAGATAAGGTATGCAGAAAAATATATGTCATATCCGGCCCCATTATGGGAATCGATGAATAAATGGTGGTCGCTGCCCTGTCACTGGCGCCACAGCACATCATAACTCTAGAGTAGGAAATATCTCCGTAACAGGTCATATCATATCAGATGGTCATATCAGATTATATCATATCATATGTGTACATGGCATATCATAACTCCACAAAACCCATGTACAGGTCGTACCTTCCCCCTCACATCGTGGCACGGCGAACAATGCAAAGAAATATGCATGATAATAAAACCTGACTCGGGCTTGGTGAAGGAAGCATTGAGGTATCCACGAGTGGAATAGTGAGAAACTATATGCAATATAAAATATAAAACATTCCCAGAGACTCGATAGCGTAACTCTGATGCCAAGTCATATAAGAGAAATTGAGCGATAATCACAGTGCATGTCTTTTAGATGTCACGATGGTTTATTTCAAAATAGTCTTTCTGAAATCGTTTTCATATTTCAAGATATATTATGGGGCTCAATGGAATGATTAAAATAGGCTATCGTTCAAAATCAAGACAAGAATTATATTAAGTACCTTTCGAAAGTCACTATGGACTACATCAAAATAGAACTTCTGGAATTATATACTCGTATCAAAGCGCAATAAAATGTCCTTTGGAAACTAAGAAATTGGCCATCCTAGTGGCTCTAAGAATAGGAACTTCCTTGGAACCATAAAAAAATTTCATATGTTTGTTTCATAAAGACCACACCAAAAGAAAGATTAGATTTTCATACTTATGTTGAAACATGCCAAGAGAAAGAATAAGCTTTACATACTTCTGCCAAAAACATGCCAAAAGGAGGAAATGTTAGCTTTACAAACCTCTTACGGATTACTCTTAACACGTTTGCCTCGTCGTCTCTTGAACCTATTTAACATGAAAGCAATACGAGCATCAACAACGCTCGAGTTTCCAGTGTCTTAAGTTACATACGAATATTCATAGAACTCATCTCCTCGCTCGCCTTCTCGACTAGTTCCTTAGTTCGTTAAGGAGTTAATGAAATCGGGCAGCACCTCCCCTATAACATGCCCTATCTGAATTTCCAACTAGATCCCTAATCACTACACCCAACCAACAAAAAAAACCTGAAGATGATATACAACTAAAACATGGCAACATTACACAATATAAGCTCCAAACAACTTGCTGAAAATTACGATACCAAAATAGGGTTTCTAGTCATTATTTCATAAAACTTTTAATTGTACAAAATGAAGGGTCATGTGGATGAAACCAGAAGCCCCCACACCTCTTTTAGAATACTTTTAGTCCCTGCAACACACCACCACACACCTGCAGCAACACACCACAAGCACAACATCTTGCTTCGACTACAATTTAACTATAGCGACTCCAATTTAGCTTGCTTCGAACGTTAAACATTTATATGACATTTTTACACTTACAGAAACATAAAAGGTATGTAATACACCCTATAACAAAACCATAAACTTCAAATTGGAAGAAAATACCTTACCTTACCCGAAATTGGCCCAAACTCGCCAAATCGCGCCTCGGAAACTCTTCAAACTTGATGAAATTGCGCGGACTGCTTGTTATCCATTTCGTGCTGCTCCAAGACACGATTTTACATTATTAAAACCTTCATATAATTTCCAAACCCTTACCAAAACATGGGAGAAGAGAACCAAGCCTTACCTTAACAAACGGCTTCCCAAACTTGCTGAAAATTAACTTCAGAAACTCCTTAACATGCTAAAAGTTGCGGACTGTTCATGTCCCTTCTTTTCTGCCCCAAATAGTAATTTTAATCTATTAAAACCCTTCATGTAGCCGTGGGATACCTTAAATAATTAATTCATAGAACGAAATTGGAGGGCTTACCTTAAATTGGAGCAACCCGTGGATGCCTCTCTCTTGTTCTCACATTTTTGCTCTCCATTTTTGGCTAAGTCTAAAGATGAAAATGAATCCTTTGTCATCTATAAATATATATATGCATCCTTAGGAGGTGCCACGTGGCAGCCTCCTAGGGGTGACATATGGCAGCGCCTAAGGCACCACTTCAATCATGCCTTTAATCATTGGCTGCAACATGGTAGCATTGGGTCCACCCAACCTGTTGCATCACCTACTTGACCCTAAGTAGGTGCATCACCTTCTTGTCCAAGTAGGTGCATCACATACTTACTTTGAGTAGGCGCGTCATTTCCTTATTTCTCTTTCGTGAGCTCGTAATTTCATCTTACTTCAAGAGCCTATGTATTCCTTGCTAATTAAGCTCGACGTGCACTCAAGTAGCTTAGTATGTAAAATTTTCCAAGTAATAGCTTTCACAAGTAAGTCTACGACTCACTACTTAACCTCCAACTTCTTCCGGATTCTTCTAACCCTATTTCTAATCTTCTCTCTTATGGACTATCTCCTTCTCTTTTCCTTAGGATTATTTGATAGAGTTATAGATTATCCGACTCACATGACGACTTCTAAGAAACTTAAGAGCCTTCTCAGAAACTTCAGAAGCTTAAGAAGCGTTCTAAGGTACCAAAGTGCGGGGTATAACATGATGTTAGTTTAGAGATTTGATATAATATGGTTGACATGGACTATTTGAGGAATTAAGATGTTAACTTTCAATAAATGTGGGTAGAACAAGTATGGTATTATGAACCTTAGATGAGAGTTATAAAGTGTGCTAAGTTATGAGATAAACAAGAACATTAAAGAGGTGTACCCAAGATCGTATATAGTCAGATGAGGCTCTAATTAAGTTTATGATTTTCTATGTGTGCCTAGATTGTATATTTGATTTGTTAATATAGAGTAGGATGATGTAAGCATTCTTTAATATCCTTAAGAGTTTGGTCAAAGGGATCATACATAGACAATAATGAGCCTCTTAAATATTGTTTGAGTTTCCTCCATTTAGGTAGATATGAACTTAGAAGGACAATATTAGTAGGTTAAGAAGGAGAAGTTAGACTACAATGAGTTAGATAAAATGCTTTATAAGACAATGAAGGAACTGATTATAGAAAGAAAATTATAGAAGTAGAAAGAAGAGAAGTACCTAGAATAAAGTCCTTAAAGGAATCTTAGTACCTATACTTAGAGATTTCAATATCATGAGATTAGCATTGTCCAAATATTAGAGTAAAGGTAATATAGACCAGTTTAGAGAATGTACAATAGGTCCATAGACTTAGAGTGTCAGCATCAAGCCTTAGGGGGAGATGATAAGGTGGGAAACCAAGTAAAGTGAAGAGAATTACATAGTGATGTATTCAGAAAAGGTTTTGGTGATATATTAGTCTATTCCTACTCTTGTGCATTCTTCAAATTTCAATCGTTATAACACCTTATTGATTTCTTACATATAAGAATTATGTCCATGACCTACTCTCAGACACTTTAGATAGATTCACACCTATGCTCAGTTCCCCGAATAATAGACAAAGATATTAGCCCATAAAGTTTTCAATATCAGCCTTATGATATGAATCTCTTCATATAAGTTCTTATGTCTCATAGTATGTCCAGTCTAGCGAATTCGTGACTTACCCCATTGGCTAGAGTAATAATGCTATGTCATTCATTTCTTATATATACGATTTCTCAAATGAATATTTCTTATGATCATTTCACTCCAAGTGCCTCCAGTGATCCTATTTTTATGTTTTGATCATGATACTAACTATAGTAGTTGAGTATTGATAAATGGTAGAAGTTTGATGTTTCTTGTTGTGATAGTGGTGGTGTGCTATTCCATCTAAGATAATGTTATAATTGTGAAGAAAGAGCAATTTGCGGTTTTTTTTATGAGTAATAGTAAGATGAGAGCATTTGTTTTATCTCCTTGTAGAGAACCTAAAAAGGAGGGAAATTCTTAACAGAGTTGGTTACTTAGATTCCATGGAGTGGTTATAGTACTAATCTTGAATATGATGTTGATAATATAAGCATGAACACATGATGCATTTATTTCTTGTTGATTAGAATAGCAGGTTTGTTGAATGCAGTGGTAAGGAGTAGCATTATTGGGATGAAATTTCCTACATAGGTATATAAGAAGAATCTTCTAGTTTAGATTAGTATAATCATCTTATGTGTAGCTCTTTGTGATTTAGAGTTAGGTTTGAACAAAGTAAGAGTAAGGAGTTAAATGTAGACCTTGGTAAGAGTAGTCATATATCCTTGTGTGAGCTATGAGTTGTAGTAAAGGAAGTGTAATATTTAGAAAGATGAGTATAGGTGAGAAGTGTTGCTAAGCTTAAAAGCTTAACATAGTTGGTTACTTAGAGTCCATGGAGTGGTTATAGTACTAAGATTGAATGTGATGTTGATAACATGAGCATGAACACTTGATGCATTAAGTTCTTGTTGATTAAAACTGTAGGTTTGTTGAATGCAGTGGTAAGGAGTAACATTATTGGGATGAAATTTCTTATAGAGGTATAGAACAAGAATCTTCTAGTTTAGATTAGTATAATCATCTTATGTGTAGCTCTTTGTGATTTAGAGTTATGCTTGAACAAATCAAGAGAAAGGAGTTAAACATAGACCTTGGTAAAAGTAGTCATATAGCCTTGTGGGGGATATGAGTTGCAGTAAATGAAGTGTAATATTTAGAAAGAAGAGTATAGTTGAGAAGTATTGCTAAGATTAAAAGCTACCAACCGTATCTCTCAAACATAGTAATCTTATTCTTACTTCGTTCCCAAGATATCTATGTTCCATGTTGAATGTCTTCAAATAGTGAGTGACTTATGATCAAATCTATATTGTTCATGCTTTACGAACCCATGCTTGACTATGATACCCAGATCCTAGTCATTTCAGATCCAACATTTATATCATGTGTTTGAGTGTTTTAGATTTAATGTTCGTGCCTTGTGTCTTCCTTTTTGTGGTTATGAATTTAAAATTACATTCATATCAGAAAGGAAAGATGATATTCTATTTATTTCTTCTCTTGTTTTAATTCATTTGAGGAGGAATGATTCCGAGGGGAAGATATTATAACACCCCAAAAGGTTTTAAGCTACAAACCCTATGATGTTTTATTATATATATGTGTTGGGATAAATTTCTAAGTATTTGAAGTGTATTAGATGTGGTTTAGGGTCATAAGGGTCAAAGCATTTCTATCAGCTAAGTTTTCGTATGAGTTCATATAAGGGTCAACTTCAAATGGTCATATCTCTCATCATGTAAAGAGTTAAATGTCCTATAATCGATCAAATCAAAGTCTATGAGTCTTCTTTCCAAATCAACCAAGTTTGTGTTATTTGGAGTTTGGAGAAGAAAGTTATGATTGTTTTGCGGGGACATATTTGGATCGGACAATTCAGTGAACACACCTACCAATTTAGCAACTCGATAGCTGGTTCAGTGAATTAATGAATTGCATCACTGAATTAGCCTAAAACCTTAAAGCTTTGAGTATTTTGGTGATCTAAAGTTCCTTTTGATTGACTCGGTGAATAGTTTGGCGAGCAGACCTCTAGATCATTGATTTAGCCAACGGGATTCATTATATATTCATTTTCCTTGATTTTTATGGTCTTCTTACATTCCTAGAATGGTATTCTTTATCTTTTACTCTCAATTAACTTTTCTATGTATATCTTATAGTCTACTAACCTCCTCGTTCATGCCCAACCCTCAAACAAATCAAATTCATAGGTTTTATGTTTTCTCAAGGCAGAAGCTGAGGTCCTTCACTTGCAAGCCTAAGTCCATGGTTTCAAGTCATTGTTTTCCTTTCAGGTAAGTAAGAATATTCATAGCATTAGACTAAGTTCCTCCATGCACCCTATATCTCAATTCCTTAATTAAGAATTCATGCTTGAATTTCAATCCCGTTAAATTAAGTTTTGAGCTAGTTGTGTAACCTCTTATTGAGTTTTCTGTATATTCTATTCTATCGTGATGATTTTCATGATTTGAGTTCTTGAATTTTTATTCATGTTTATATTCACATGAACCCTAATTTAGTGTTTATTTTGACTATTTCTATGCATCATTTTGAGTTAAAGAATGAGTAAATTTCATATCTTTATTGAGTAAGAACTTTTGATCATGTTATATCACTTGAGTTTTGAGGGTTTTTACTACCGCTTTTGAGCATGATCCTTACCGATTCTAATGAGTTAGATTATTATGCATATGTTTGACACTGAGTTGAGAAATCAAAAGCTATATTTTATACCTTTATTGAGTTTGAGAATTATATTATTTTCAAAAAGAATGTAATGAGTTGAGAAGAGTTGAGTAGAATGTAATGAGTTGTGAAGAGTTGAGTAAAACTGAGTAAAGTCCAAAGAGAATAATGTGACATTATTTGGAGTATTTTCACTCACTTGAGTTCATGAGCATATTAATATATTTTGATAGTAGTATTGACCAGCTATTTGGATAATAGGTTAGATAAGTCAAACCTTATAAACTACGTAGTCAGTGTAGGATAGGATTATACCATTGGTTTGGGAGACTCCTCACTTCAGTCCTTGATCGGACTTTTATTGGACCCATGAGATGATTTTGCATCCCTTACCTTAGAAAGTTATTAGACAGTTGTGGCAATGTTAACAGTTCATTATATCATCACGACGCTCATATTGATGGTTACCGGTTAGAGAAACTCCTTACAAAAAGAGAGGTTATTATTTTTAAGAGTTGCATTTATTTCCTTATTCCAGTTATAAAATTTGATGTTTCACTATACATGCATATTTTACTATAGTTGAGTTATTTTCAACTTATCTTTCAACATGAGCATTAAATTTAGTTCAATACTTTAATTCAACTTTATTACATATCATACATTTCATATACTGATGCCATTTGGTGTTACATCCTTTTATGATGCAGATTTATGTACTCATGATAGCAGATGTTCAGTAAGACCTCTTTCCATCAGCAGAAGGTGACACCTCTTTGATTTTAGAGGGATCTAGTTTAGGTAGTTCAACTTATTTGATTTATAGTCAGCTAGTCGTGGGTCTTGTCTCGACACCTATCATCGGTTAGTAGAGGCTTCATAGATAGACAAAGTTAGTGAGTCAATTCCAGCTTTTGTACTCAAGATTCTTAAACATTTTTAGTATCATTAGTATTTATGTTCAGATTTATTTAAACTTTTGCATGAGATTTACTTAAATATTTTAAAAGTTCACTTTGTAAAGCTTCCGCATGTATCTTTAGTATTTATTTAAAAACTAAGCTAAGCCAAGGGTTTGCTAGGGACCAAAAATAGTTCTGAGTGTTAGTCACATAAAGGGTGTATAGTCGGGACATGACAAACTTGGTATTAGAGCATATAGTTCAATTGTACTAGGGGATGTATACAGTCGTGTCTAGAAGTGTCTTGCTTATGGGTGTGTTGTGCACCACACTTACAATAAAAAGGATTTAGGATATTTAGGAGATGTTTCTCATTCTTTCATACTCTAGATCATGTAATAGAGTTGTGCCATAATAAAATTATTTAGACTCGTGCATTTATGATATTCATTTGACTAACCCTTATACTCAAGGTGGTTGAAATAGTAAAGCCAGATTACTCTTAGATAAAGTCTTCAAAAAGTAAAGAGACTGCACAAGGTTGAAAGAAGACGAATAGTGCACTTAAGTCTACTGATTCAAAAGAATGCAATCTTATTCATATGAATCATGCATTTTAGAGTCTCTGAACATTACATTAGATGTTATCCTTGTGGGAGAACTTATGTATCTAAAATCTTAGTGTTGTCACCTGAAAGGCAGTGTGATTAAGGCATTGTGAGCTATAAGTAGTACAGTGACCCTAGTGCTAGAAAGAGGAAGTTAGAGGAGTAGAACCCATAGAAAGTAAGAATGACGGTTGATTGAGGATTGTAACTAGAGTTATATATCTATAAGGTAAGTAATGAGGTCATATATCAAGTCTCTTTCGTTTTGACTAAAGAGTAGTAAGTATCACCTAGATTTTATGATAGAAAATAGAGGAAGATTTGTTGGTTAGGAAGAGTTAGAGTATACTCAAACCAAGGAAGGAATTTATGCTAATGTGTCATTGTGTTAGTATAGACCAAGTATAAGTGTCGAATAGAAGGACATAGTACTCATGAGGTGACAGATCTAATCTAGGCTTATGATTTCAAAGGAAGATCCCCATGATATTCATAGGGTTATGGAACTAATTAGTAAATGATGTATATTGAATGGGTAAATAGTAATTAGGTTTTGAAAGGAAAGATGATGATAAATTGTATTTAGGTAGATTAGGAGATATAGATTGACTACTTGAGGTCTTAGTGGGTGAGTGTTTGTTAATTTTATCCAGTAGTCATAAATTAGTATAGTATTTGATTAATTATATTGCTATCCATTTTTAGTACTAGACACAAAGATAGAAAGGAAGGCAACATGAAGGTGATGATGCTAGTTTAGAGATTTGATCTAGTTGGTTTGACATAATGTATGTGAGGAATTAAGATTTTAACTTGCAATAAATGTGAGTAGTATATATGTGGTGTTATGAGGTGTGACTAAGTTATTAAATAAATAATAGCATTAAAGAGGTGTACCCAAGGTAGTATATTGTAAGATGAGCTCTAATTAAGTTTATGTTTTTCTATGTGTGCTTAAATAGTATATTTGAGCTTTCAATGTGGAGTAGGCTGATGTAAGCCTTCTTTATTACCCTTAAGAGTTTGGTCAAAGGTATCATCTATAGACAGTGATGAGCCTCTTAAATATTGTGTGAGTTTCCTCTAGTTAGGTAGATATGAACTTAAAAGGAGGATATTAGTAACCTACTCAGGAGAAGTCAAACTAGTAAGAGTTAGATAAAGTTTTTTACAAGCCAATGCGAGTAAATATTATAGAATGACAACTATAGAAGAAGGAAAAAGTTAAAAGAAGCACCTCAGAATGAAGACCTAGAAGGAATCTTAGTTCCTATACTTAGGGACTTCAATATTCATGAGATTAGAATTTTTCTAATATTAGAGTAAAGGGAATATAGACTAGTTTAGAAAATATGGAATAGGTCCATAGCCTTAGAGTGTTGGATTTTGATCTACGAGGGAGATGATAAGGTGAGAAACCAAGTCAAGTGATGAGAATCAGATAGTGATGTGTTCAAAAAAGGTTTAGGTGATATATTAGTCCATTCCAACTCTAGTGCATTCATTACATTTCAATCATTATAACACCCTATTTATGCCTCATATATCAGCATTATGTCCATGACCTATGCTCATACCCTTCAGACTGATTCACTCCTATGCTTAGTTTCCAGAATAAGAGACAAAGACTTTAGCCCATTGATCTCAATCTTTATCCATAAAATTTTGAATATCAGCCTCATGATATGAATCTATTCATATAAGAACATATGTTTCATAGTATCTTCAACCTCATGGATTTGTGACTTACCCTCAATGACTTGGGAAATAATTTTATGTCATGCATATACTTATATATCAGATTTCTCGAATTAATTATGCTTATGATAATTTCTCTATATGTCCCTCCAGTGATCCTTTTTTATGTTTTGATGGTGATACTAATGGTAGCAGTTGAGTATTGAAAGAGAAGAGAAGGTTTATGTTTCTTGTTGTTATAGTGGTGGTGTGATATTCCATCTAAGGTAAGGTTATAAATATGAAGGAAGAGTAAGATGAGGTGTTCTTATGAGTAATAGTCAGATAAGAGCATTTCGCATATCTCATTGTGGCCCATGACCTATAAAATTAAAGGTCTTTTAAACTTATTTAAAATTCCATCAAGTTTCCATCAGTTGGAGTTCGTTGAAGAAAGTTATGATTGTTTTACTGGAACATATCTGGACTAGAAAATTCGGCGATCTCAACTGCTAATTTTTTGACATGCTGAATGGTTCAGTGAATGTCACGACCATAGCCTAGGTCCTAGATGTGACATGGAGAATAAGGAACCTGAAAGTACCTCTCTGAGCATTTTTTCAATCTTTCTTAGATAATGAAAATAAATAAACAAGTGAAAATCATAATAGTAAATCTTCAACTTACATATGTCTAATAATACCTCTAACTTTTAGATTTAACGGGGCTAAGACAAGTCCCTAGATCACCCTCAATCATAATAGAAAGAAATGTCATAATAAGTGTCTAAAGATTTCAACATATCATAAGCTAGAAAGATAAAGGAGTATTGTTCCCGGAACATGGGAACTCACCAAAAATAGCCATCAAACAAAATCTCAACTAGCCACGTGAAGGAGAATTAGGAGCAGCACTGGTACCTACATGGTGATATCATGTAGGAAAAAAAGTATATGTTAGTACTTTGAATGTACTAAGTATGTAGACATGCATTACAAAGTAAAATATTTAGGAAATTTATAAGGTAAAGTACATATATGAGTATATGTATGAGTAATCAAGTAGATATCATTTAAATCATACATATGTGGATATATACATGCATGAGTAATCATGTAAATAGCATTTGAAAAGTTCATTTGTGGAAAGTTGACTATAACCGACATTAAGACCATGTGATCTATTACATGGAATCCAACATAACCTCCTACGTTGGTCAGGGAGTCTACTTGCCTAGGATAGAATTCCATCAATTTAACATTCATTCTTTAACTTTAACTTTAAGGGCTTTAGTGGATCCATTAGCCTAAGCGTACAAGGGTCCTATGTTGGCACATAATTAATGAGATAAGGGGTTGCTACTAGGATTCCCTTAGAGAATCCTACCTAAATGCCCTATTCGTTACTAAGTCAATCTCATCAAATAGTTTAATACTTCAAAATATTCATAGCATATAGCTTGAGAATTCAAAACATCATATTCGGTCGTATAGCTCATAAAATATTTGGTGATTCAAATATGCAAGAATTTTTCTTATTGCATAAAGAATCCATCATTTATAGCATTTCATTATTCTTGTATTTCATAAGACTCCCTTTTGATCATAGACATTGCTTTCATAAATATTTATTTGGAGTCAAAGCTTTCAAGTCAAACTTCATTGAAAATATAGTAAAACTAGGAGGGTTCAAATCACTTCAAATTTCAAACATGTATGTAAATGAAATTATATATAAATTCTTTTAAATTCATCAATAAAAAATCATGCTTTAAGCAACCACCATGAATTTCAAGAACCTTAAAGAGATAAATAGAGAAAATACTTCCAAACCACCATACATATGAAATCATTTTGCATCAACATTGATAAATAATCATTAGTTTAACCATGATTCATGCTATTAAGTAGAAATAAGAATTACCCATAAGAAAATCTTAGTTGAAATCAAGAGATTTAATTTAAAGAGTTTTAGACTGCATGGGTGGAAGAACCCATGGATAAACACCCACATACCTTAGAGTAATGATTAAAAAAATAAATATAATTTATCATATAATCAAAATACTTTAGGAACGAGAGTGGAAGGAATACTCACATTGAAGCCTTACATACCTAGAATAATTGAGCTTTACTCAGAATCGAAGGAATTAATAAACACTTTTGAATTCTAACATTTTCTCCTCGCTGGAGCATTTTGTGTACTACTCCGAGTATATGAATCACCGGAATAGTATTTCTACACTACTAAGAACTAAAACTATATGTGAGAATGAGTAAAGAAGTGTATTGAGAGAAGAGTTGTTTGAGAAAGTTTGATGAACAAAATAATGTAGGTATTTATAGGTGTGAAGGACGGACCTAGCAATAATTAAAATTATTGTAAGGAAAAATATGAAAATTTAATATAGGATTGTGATGGAATGGGTGATGTCAAATGGAGGACTATTGATGTCATTGTGATATCAAATGGATCTAGATCTTCTATGGTTGGTGAGATGAATCTTCTTTTTACAGAATACTCTTTTTGAAGCTATGTTTGAAAAAGATAACTTCCTAATTAAAATTTGATGTCTTCATATGAATTATAGCTCGAGAATTCTTCCTTCATGTAGTCCAAGAATCAACTACTTTGGAGCATCCTATGGTGAGATATAATTTTTCTTCTACAAATACTCTATTTTATGAAAGCACCATGTCTTGCAAAGATTAATTTATTTGACCTACTTAGCCTCCGAATCTTAAGATATGGTCTCACAAAAGTTATTTTGAAATTGAATCACCTAATTTAGACCAGCCTATGAAAAGTGATTCCCAAAATAAAGAAGTAGTATCATTTTCATTGAGAATTGGAACACCATATGCAATGTTTTCTAGGGGGTGTTACATTACCTCACCCTTGGGAACATTCATCCTCGAATGAGAAAATACTTAGCTTGAGTAGAGTAGAGTGTAAACCAACAACCCATCATTAATGCAGTAGTGTAATTTAAAATATCGTTCGAAACATATTTCATAATTTTTCATGCATATGACAAAAAATGTTGAAATGCAAGGATTTCAAGTAATTGAGCAAGGAAAACTTAATACCTTAGGTTTGGGTGGAGGAAAAAGATGAGGGTATCACTTAATCATATCCACTTCTGATTCCCATGTAGCACTTTCTACTTGTTGATTTTTTCAAATGACTTTAACATATACAACTTCTTTGTTCCTCAATTTCTTAACTTTTCGGTCAAAAATTTCAACTGGGACTTCTTCATAGGTCAAGTTTTCTTCAACATTCACTACTCCCAAAGGAACAATGGAACTAGGATCACCCACATATTTTCTCAACATAGATACATCGAACACCGATAAACCATGGTCATTTCCAATGACAACTCCAACTCATACACAACCTTGCCAACACGTCTCACGATTCTATAAGGCTCTACATACCTAGGGCTCAATTTCCCTTTCTTACCAAACTGAACCACACCCTTCATGGATTAAACCTTTAGATATACCCAATCATCCACATTAAACACAAGATCCCTTCTTCTAGTGCCGAAATAGAACTTTTGACAACTTTGAGCCATCTTCAACCTTTCTCTAATAATCTTCACCTTCTCTAAAGCATCAAGTACCAAATTGGGGCCCAACAAGATCATCTTAACTACTTCAAACCAACCAATCGAGGATATACATTGTCTCCCACACAAAGACTCAAATGGCGACATCTCAATACTTGAATGTTAAATATTATTATAGGCAAACTCGATGAGCGGTAGATGATCACCCCAATTTCCTTTAAACTTTAACACACAAGCCCTTAACATATCCTCTAGTGTTTGAATTGTTCTTTCAGTTTGCCCATCGGTTTGAGGATGGAATGCGGTGCTTAATTTTACCTTAGTATCGAGGCCCCTTTGAAATGATCTCCAAAAGTGAGAAGTGAATTAGGTACCACTATACGAAACAATGGATAACGACACACCATGCAACCTTACCAACTCCCAAATATATAACTTGGCATAGTCTTCGGCACTTTAGGAAGTCTTAACTTGTAGGAAATAAGCCGACCTAGTCATTCTATCAATAATTACCCAAATCAAATCATGACGCTTCTGGGTTTGAGGCAAACCCACTACAAAATCCATATTCACATCTTCTCACTTCCAAGTAGGGATTTTAAAGTCTTATGCTAGGCCACTCGACCTTTGATATTCAGCCTTCACTTGTTGGCAATTCAGATATTTAGACATGAACCTTGCTATGTTCTTCTTCATTCCACCCTACCAATAGAACTCTTCTAAGTGTCAGTACATTTTCATTGAATCGGGAAGAATAGAGTATGTAGAATTTGAGCCTTCATCAAGATCAAACTTCTTAGACAATCCACATATGGAACACATAGCCAATGTTGGTAGTATAGCACCCCATCTCCCCCTTTGGAAATGACCTCTACCTTTTTTTCCTTCACCAACTTCTTTAACTAAATAAACATCGGGTCAAGATCTTGCTTTGACTTAACATCTACCACCAAAGAGGATTCAGACCTATTTTGAACATCCATACACCATCATTGGTACCATACAACTTCACCCCTAATCTAGCCAATCGGTGAACATCTTTCACCAACTCCCTCTTCCCTTTATGAACATGGGCCACACTCTCCATAGATACTCTACTAAGTGCATCGACAATCACATTGGCTTTACCCAGATGATAGTGCATACTCATATCATAATCCTTAAAGAGTTTTAGCCACCTCCTTTGCCTTAGATTAAGGTCTTTTTGGATGAACACATATTGAAGACGTTTACGATTGGTATACACATCCACATGCACTCCATAGAGATAACGTTGCCAAAACTTCAAAGCAAAAACAATGGCCGCCAATTCAAGGTCATGGGTAAGGTAGTTATGCTCATGCACCTTTAATTGAATAGAAGCATAGGCTATGAACTTTTCATTTTTCATTAATACACAACCTAAACCAATCTTTAAAGCATCACAATAAACCACAAACCCTCCTTATCCTTTTGGTAGAGTCAAAATAGGAGCGGAGGTAAGTCGATCTTTCAAGTTCTGGAAACTCTTCTCACACTCATCTAGCCATATGAATTTGGCTTTCCTTTGGGTCAATTTTTTCATAGGAGATGAGATGGAAGAAAATCCTTCAACGAACCTTTTATAGTACCCGCTAGACCCATGAAGCTCCTAATGTCTAAAGATACAACGGTCTAGGCCAATTCTTGACTGCCTCCATTTACTTAGGATCAACTTTGATCCCATCACTGGACACTACATGACAATGAAATGCTACCTCCTTCAACCAAAATTCACACTTACTAAATTTTGCAAACAATTGCCCATCCCTCAATGTTTGAAGTATAACTCTCAAGTGATTCTTATGTTCTTCCTCACCCTGTGAGTAAATCAAAATATCGTCAATGAAGACTACTATAAAAGTATCAAGGTAAGGTTTGAACACCATTCATCAAGTTCATAAACACTGCTGGTGCATTCATCAACCCAAAACTTATCACCACAAACTCAAAATAACCATACCTTGTTCAAAAAGCCATTTTGGGAATGTCACACTCCATCACCCTTAGTTGGTGATAATCGAACCGAAGGTCGATCTTGGAGAAGTGACTTAACCCTTGCAATTGATCAAATAAGTTATCTATTCCAGGGATTGGGTACTTGTTGTTAATGGTCATCTTATTTAATTACTAGTAGTCTATGCACATTCAAAGTGACCCATCCTTCTTTCTCAAAAATAACACGGGACCACCCCAAGGAAAAATACTTGGCCTTATGGACCCCTTTTCTAACAAGTCTTTTAATTGTTCCTTCAACTCTTTAAATCCCACAAGGGTTATCTGGTAAGGAGGAATAGAGATAAGTTAGATGTCAAGGAGGAGATTGATATCAAAATCAACTTCCCTTTTAGGAGGGACACCAGGAAGGTCATCAAAAAAGACATCGGAGAACTCATTAACAATGGGAACTAACTCAAAAGGAGGACTTTTGGAGTCGAGATCCTTAACCCTCACAATGTGGTAAATACACCCTTAGCAATTAATTTTCCAGCCTTAAGATAATAAATGAAATTACCCTTTAATACCAAATCAGGACCCTCCTATTCAATGACGAACTCATTTGGAAATTGGAACTTGACTCGATGAGTCCTACAATCTATGGAAGCATAAGATGCATGTAACCAATTCATCCCAACAATGACATCAAAATCTACTATGTGAAGCTTAATGAGATCAAAAGGAATAACTTTATGCAAGATAGACATGGGACAACCCCTGTAGACCTTTCTAGTAATAACTGACTCACCTACGGGGGTAGACACCAAATAAGGCTCTAATAACATTTCGGGTGACACATCAAACCTATTAGAAAGAAATGGAGTAACAAACGATAAATTTGTACCCAGATCTAATAATGCATAAACATTAAAAGAAAAAATCTTTAATATACTGGTAACGACATTGGGTGCGTCCTCAATATCTTGTCTCCCATGTAGGGCATGAAAGTGGTTGGTGAATTGACCACCTCCTAGGGCTTGTTGACCATGAGAAATTTGGCCTTGAGGCCTACCACAACCACGTATACAATCCCTAGCATGGTATCCCGGCTTGCCAAACTTGAAGCATGCATTGGAGCCGGATAAGTATTTCCTTTTGTGAGTCCTTCCACACTTCTTACAAGCGGGGAAAGTTTGAGCACCAAATTTTCTCTTGGAACCATTGGGTTAGCACCCTTGTGCATATTGAACCTTGGAGGAGGAGTATTGGTGGAACCTTGTCCCATAAATTGTTACCCATCTTGGCATTTGCCATTGTTACCATAACTGGAACTTTGAGTTTGAACCCTCTTGATCTCTCTCTCATCTTCTCTTCTTTAATTTATTTTGTATAAGTCATTAACCTAGAGATGTACATCTCATTAACAAACATGGCCATTTTGCACTCTTTCGACACCAATCTTGAGACATAGAAAATAAAGTTTCTCATCCTAGCTTTTGGGTCGGAGATCATGAAGGGAGCATACTTTGACAACTTAGTGAATTTTAGTGCATACTCTCTCACGCTCATACTCCCTTGATGGAAGTTGATGAACTCTTAGATTTTGGCCTCCATTGGTTCCAATGGGAGAAAGTGGTCTAGAAAGGCACCTTTGAACTCTTCCTATCCTATCAGCCCTATTTCTTCATCTCTCTCAACAACCCATTATTTGTACCACACTCGAGCCACACCTTTGAGTTGATAGGCCACTAGCTCGTCCTTCTCATTCGGTGGCACACATGTGATAGCCACAATATGGTATACCTCATCAATGAATTTCATAGGGTCTTCATCTAGTTTAGAACCATCGAACTTAGGCAGATTCATTATTTGGAAATCCCAAATCTTAGAAGCTGAATTTTGCATATAGGGAGGAGAAATACCTTGATTCCCTTATTTGTCTACGAATTGAGCCAACAACATAATGATATTGCGAAACTCAAAATGGGTTAACCTTTTCTCATGATGTGGGGCATTAGAAACCGGAGGAGCTTGGCTCATCGTCAACTCTTGCTCTTAGAGGTGCTCTTCGACGAGTCATTATCTAGAGAATAGGAAATGGGTTGTTAGTTAGAGGAAAACTTAGGACACTCTAAGACACGACATGAATTTGAAAAAAGTGAAAACTTTTCTAAATGTCCATAGTCTCCTATTCATAGTTATGGCGCAATTCACAACTATGAACAAGATGCTATTTGATGCAGTATATTGGACTCTAAGGACCATTAAAAACCTCAGGATATGATACAAAGCTTACCACAACCCAAGCCTAGGTCCTAGATGTGAAATAGTAAATGAGGAACCCGAATGTATCTCAAACAAGCCTCTTAGCATTCTTTTAGCCTTTCATAAGTAATAAAAATA
The DNA here is from genome assembly GCF_947179165.1 of Solanum dulcamara. NCBI lineage: Eukaryota > Viridiplantae > Streptophyta > Magnoliopsida > Solanales > Solanaceae > Solanum > Solanum dulcamara. The sequence goes on along the minus strand of NC_077238.1, from coordinate 56,376,324 downwards.
AATAAACAAGAGGAAATCATAATAATAAATATTCAACTTACATATGTCCAATAACACCTCTAACTTTTAGATTTAACGGGGCTAAGACAAGTCCCTATTTCACCCTCAATCATAATAGAAAGAAATGTCATAATAAGTGTTTAAAGATCTCAACATATCATCATCTAGAAAGATAAAGGAGTATTGTTCCCATAATATGGAAACTCACCAAAAGTAGCCTTCAAATGAAATCTCAACTAGCCACATGGAGGAGAACTAGGAGGAGCACCAGTCCCTACATGGTGATATCATGTAGGGAAAAAAATATGCGTTAGCACTTTGGATTTACTAAGTATGTAGACATGCATTTCAAAGTAAAACATTTAGGACATTTATTAGGTAAAGTACATAAATGAGTATATGCATGAGTAATCAAGTAGATATTATTTAAATCATACATATGTGGATATATACATGCACGAGTAATCATGTAAATAGCATTTGAAAGTTAGTTTATGGGAAGATTACTATAAACAACATTAACACCATGTTAGCTATTACATGGCATCCAACATAACCCCCTACATTGTCCGGGGAGTCTATTTCCTTAGGGTGTAAATCCGTTAATTTTACATTCATTCTTTAACTTTAAGTTTAAGGCCTTTTGTGGATCCATTAGTCTAAGACTACAAGAGCTCTTATGTTGGCACATAGTTAATTAGACAAGGGGTTGCTATTAGGATTCTCTTACCGAATTTCACCTCAATGCCTCATTCGTTGCTAAGTCAATCTCATCGAATAGTTTAATACCTCAAAATATTTATAGCATATAGTTTGAGAATTCAAAATATCATGTTCGGTGGAATAGCTCATAAAACATTTGTTAATTCAAATATGCAAGAATTTTCACTATTGCATAAAGAATTCATCATTCATAACAATTCATCATTCTTTTATTTTATAATACTCCCTTTTGATCATAGACATTTCTTTCATAAATATTTATTTGGAGTAAAAGATTTCAAGTCAAACTTCATTAAAAATATTGTAAAACTAGGAGGGTTCAAATCACTTCAAATTTAAAACATGTATGTAAATGAAATTATGTATAAATACTTTAAAATTTATCAATAAAAAATTATGCTTTAATCAACCCACCATGAATTTCAAGAACCTTTAACAAGATAAATAGGGAAAATACTTGCAAATCATCATTTTATACATATGAAATTATTTTTCATCAAAATATACTTAACTGAAATCAAGAGATTTAGTTGAAAGAGTTTTAGACTACATGGGTAGAAGACTTCATGGATAAACACCCACATACCTTAGAGTAAAGCTTAAAGAAAATAAAAATAATTTATCATATAATCAAAATACTTTAGGCACGAGAGTGGAAGGAATACTCTCATTGAAGCCTTATATACCTAGAATCTGAAGCTTTACTCAGAATCGAAGGACTTAATGAACATTCTTGAATCCTACTTTTTTCTCCTCGCTGGAGCATTTTGTGGACTACTTGGTGTATATGAATTAACGGAATAATGTTTCTATACTACTAAGAACTAAAACTATATTTGGATAATGAGTAAAGAAATGTATAGATAGAAGAGTTGTTTGAGAAAGCTTGATGAATAAAATGATGAAATAAGGTAGATATTTATAGGTGCGAAGGAGGGACCTAACAATAATTAAAATAATTATAAAGAAAAATATGAAAATTTAATGTAGGATTGTGATGTCATGGGTGATATCAAATGGAGGACTATTAATGTCATGGGTGATGTCAAATAGATCTAGATCTTGTATGGTTGGTGAGATGAATCTTCTTTTTACTGAATACCCCTTTTTTGAGCTATATTTGAACAAGATAACTTCCTAATTAGGATTTAATGTATTCATATGAATTGTTTCTAGAGAAGTCTTATTTCATGTAGTTTAAGAATCAACTGATTTGGAGTATCCTACTTTGAGATATGAATTTTCTTCTACAAAAACTCCATTTCATCACAACACCAGGTCTTGCAACGATTAATTTATTTGACCAACTTAGCCTCTGAACCTTAAATTATAGTCTTCACAAAAGTTATAGGTAATGATATTTGAGATTTTTAAAAATTTAAATAACCTAATTTAGACCATCCTAAGAAAAGTTATGCCTAAAATACAGAAGAAGTATCATTTTTTGTCGAGAATTGGAATATCATATACAATATTTTTTGGGGGATGTTAAAGTAAATCACTGCATTACATCACTAAATTGGCCTAAAACCCTTCAAACTCTTAATATTTTGGCGATATAAAGCCTTCTTCTGAGGATTCGTCAAATTGTTCGGCTAGGAGACCTCCTGGTCGTTGATTTGGCTAACAAGATTCATTAAAGGGTCATTTTCTTTGATTCTTATGATCTTATTACATCCTTAGAATGGTATTATTTTCCCTTTAACCTCAATTCTATCTTATAGCATACTAACTCCCCATTCTCGTCCAACCCTTAGTCAAATAAAATTCTCCCATTCTAAGTTCTCTCTATGAAGAAGTTGAGGTCCTTCACTTGAAAGCCTAAGTCCAAGGTTTCAAGTCATTATTTTACTTCTAGGTATGTAAGGATATTCATACCATTGAACTGAGTTCATCCACGTGTCCTACATCTCAATTCGGTAAATATGAATTCAAGCTTGAGTTTCAATCCCGTTAAATTAGGTTTTGAGTTCATTATGTAAACTTTTATTGAGTTCTATGTATATTTAATTCTATCGTAATGATTTTATGATTTGATTTCTTGAATTTTTGTTCATGTTTACGTTCACATGAACCCTTGTTGAGAATTTATATTGCCTATTTTATGCATCTTTTTGAGTCAAAGAATGATTAAATTTCATATCTTTATTGAGAAAGGAGTTTTGAGCATGATATATCACTTGAGGTTTGAGGGTTTTATTATTGCTTTTGAGCATGACCCTTACTAAATCTAATAAGTTAGAGTGTTATGAATTTTTTTTGAGACTCAGTTGATTAAAAAAATTATACTTTATATCTTTACTGAGTTTGAGAAGTATATAATTATCAAAGAGAATGTAATGAGCAGAGAAGGGTTGAGTAAAACTGAGTAATTTTCACTGATACTAATGAAATATTATTTTGAGTATTTTCACTCACTTGAATTCATGAGCATAATAATATACTTTAGGAGTAGTATCGAGCACTATTTGGGTAATATTTTAGATAACTCAAATTCCATAAACTACGTAGTAATCGTAGGATAGGATCATACTGTTGGTTTAGGCGACTCCTCACTTTACTCCTTGATAGAACTTTTAGTTGATCCATGAGATGAGTTTGCGTCCCTCACCCTGGCAAGGTATTGGATGCATGTGGCATCTACAAGAGTTCGTTGTATCATCACGAGGCTCATAGTGATGGTTGTCGATCAGAGAAACTCTCAAGAAAAGTGTAATGATCCATTAGGTAATTTTAAAAACGAGTCCTCCTCCTTTCATAGAAGACCCTTTTCATAAATTTAAGTTGAAAATTTTGGACCTTTCGGTAACTTTGGTTAATTAGTTGAGGAATAATTTTAGAGAATTAGTTTAATTAGTGGGCTAAAATGATAATTTATTTAACATATTATACCACTTATTCCATAACTATTAAAATAAGTTAATAGGGTTATCACTTTTGATTCTTAATTAATTAAGAAAAGGAAGAGAAGGAAGAATAGACGAAAGCAACGAAGTCGACGGAGAGGTTGCGCATTTAGGTGAGTAGCTACTACCTACAATTATTCTGATGGTAGCAGAATGTCAGACCTATGCTATCATTGTTACTAACTAAATTTTTAAGGTTTTCAAAATTTTTAAGCCACTAACCGAATTATTTTCTAATATTTTAGTCACTGGTTAACTGCTTAAGGACAAATACCTCACATTCTGGAACTTCAAAGGTTATTAAAACCAAGATTTAATTGGGTAGTCACTGGAAGAATTTCCATAGGATTGATGGACAAAATGTAAATGGGGTAATGTTCTTTTCTTTGTGGTTGACGTTACTGATCCATAATTAATTGATTTTAATCTTGTATTATTCTTCTTGTTATCATATTATGATCTAAGTTCTTGATAGATGGATATAGATAATTAAATATTAGGTGTATTTTATTGTATGAATACCATTAGAATTATGTTTTTGGAGGAAGTAAGACTTAACCCTAGTCTTAAAATTCAATACTGTGAGACTTGATATACTAATTGACATCAAAATTGGGAATTTGACTATAGATTTGGGTCTAAATTAGACATATATTACTAGGGGTGTTGTTCTTTTCAGAATCTTATTATGATTATTTATTTGATTAGATTACATTGATTTGGAAACCCAGCGAAAGGGAAAGGCTCAGGTCTCAGAGTAATTGCATGATTATTTGAGGCAAGTGAATTTCTAAACCTCAGTTTAAACTTGTAGATGCTTGTATTTCTATGTTATGTGTATTGCGGAGTAATGATAATTGGACTGTGTTATTGACTATATGATTGGCCTTAAAATGGAGATGAGGGGTATAAAATGGTGATCTAATGACATGTATTGGTGGAATTGATATGTTGTAATTATGGATTTATTTTGGACATGTGAAATGACTATGTTGATGTGAGATAGGAAAAAATATTGTTGTTGTCATGTTATTACCATGAATTATATGAACATGAATTAATTGTGTTGGTTCTGACATATTGTGTTGAGATTGAAAATAATATGAAATAAAAAGGGTCGGGCCACACGCTCCATTGCAGGTATTATGAAACAAAGGGGTTGGGCCACACGCTCCATGGAAGGATGTATATATTTTGAGGGAATGGGCCACATGCTCCATGGAAGGATGTATATATTTTGAGAGGATGGGCCACATGCTCCATGGCAGGTTACATGGACAAAAATGTCTTTCATGGGTTCCGGACTGTAATTCAGCGAATGTGTACCGATAGGATAGACATGCATCATTTCATTGCATTGCATCGTATTTTGTTGATACTTGTAAAATTTGTGTTTACCACTTATTGATCTGTATATGCTGAACTTGATTTGATATAATTCATTGATAAGACTATTAATGAGTATTCGTGGATTGTATTACTGTTATTATTATATGAGTGTAGAGTTGGGCTAGTTTTATGCAGGTTGTAGTTAAGGAGGGTCGATTGGGAGGATAGGAGTACTTGTATCTATTGAGCTTTGCTTACTTTTGGTTGTCCACTTGCTGAGTACTGTGTTGTTTGGTATTCACTCCTTTCTTCAACACTTGTGTAGGTAGTGAGCCCGGACTTGCTTGATCTCCTAGTGTTTCCACCACATCCAAGGCTATCATTACGAGTGTTGAGGTAGCTGTTACATCCATCATTACGAGTGTTGAGGTAGCTGTTAGTCCTACTCTAGAGAAAAAGACATTGTGACTGTATTTTCTTTCATACTTCGGTAATTTATTAGTGTCTTGTATACATGACAACCAGTCTTGGGGGATTTTGAGATTATTTATTTATTTTTGACTAAGTTAAATCTTGTTTTATCTCTATTACTTCCACATTTACTTTCCTTTGAGTTTTAGCCTGAGTTGTCTCGGTGGGTTGAGATGAGTGTCATCACACTCAGATTCAGATCGTGACAAAAAGAAAAGTTATTATTTTAAAGAGTTGCATTTTTTACTTATATCAATTGTAAAGTTTGATAATTCATTATACTTGCATATTTTACTCTAGTCGAGTTATTTTTAGGTTATCTTTAAGCATGAGGATTCAATTTAGTTCAATACTTTCATTCCAATTTATTACATACCGTACGTTCCATGTACTAACGTCATTTGGTGCTCATCTTTTTATGATGCAAATTCAAGTACTCACGATACCAAATTTTTTGTCAGATCTCTTCCTATCAACGATTGGTGAAACTTTCTCAATTTCAGAGGGCTCTAGTTTAGTTAGTTCTATTTATTTTATTTATAGTTAGGTAGCCATGGTTCTTATCTCAACACTTATCATCAGTTACTAGAGACTTCATAGATAGACAAATTTAGTGAGTTAGTTCGGTCTTTTATACTCAAAGGTTTTAAACATTATTATTATTATTATTATTATTATTATTATTATTATTATTATTGTTGTTGTTGTTGTTATTGTTATTGTTATTGTTATTGTTATTGTTATTGTTATTGTTACTGTTATTATTACTGTTATTGTTATTTTTATTATTATTATTATCCTTCTTTTGCAGAAATAAAGATAGATAATAATTATCTATATCTATGTCATTAAAGTTTTCATTACATCTTAGTGAGTTAGTTATTTTATCAAATTTATCTTTACTATTCTCTTGTCTAATATTAATATCTAAAGATGACATGTACATGTTTTGAATAATATCAACCTCTACGTCTTTAATATCTATAATGGCTCTGATACCAACTGAGGGAGGAGGTTCAGAAAATTGTTGGCTCGCTAAGTCAAGTGTCTGCGTAGGTATATTTTCATATCTAATAATACTATCATCTTGTTTAACAAGTAAAATTAAGCCTCCTAAAGAGGAATATGTTACGTCTAAAATTAACATAATTTTTGAATTAGAGTAATTTTTCAGAGCAACAGGATATTATAACAGTATAATATTTTCACTTAAATAAAAAGATATGGGTCCAACACGCTTCCATACCTGTTCCGTTTTGACCAAAATTACATCGAATATCTGTCGAGACTATTACCGGACATCGCAGTCTCAACCTGAAAATAGGTAACTTTCCTGACGTACCTTCAGCATAACTCACCACAACCTTAGTTCATTTTCTACTCTAAGGCGTAAGGGAGATACGGAAGGGGAGACTATTCTTTTTATAAAGGAAAGAGATTATAACAGAAATAATAAAATTTTGTTCTAGAAAATACTCACAAACTTAGTTATTATTCATATCGAAGATGTAATTTTACAAAGGGAAAGAAGGTTGATGATTTTTCGATGCCTTCTAGTTACAAGTGATCTCCTTATATAGGGAGGAATTCGGACTTCAAATATTTTACAAACGGATTTCAAAACAAAAAATGACCTGAGAACGACCCTATCCTTATCATTTTACAAGAAAAGAAGAGAAAAGAAGACTACGACCCTCTTTTTACATTATTATAAGAAAACAAACTAGTGGGACCCTGTGTCTATACATTATTATAACGGACAAAAAGGTCTCTATCAGTTGCTATCTTCCCTAATCTTCTACGTTCTTCTGCCATCTTCTTATGTTTATCTCCTTATCAATCTTCATATTTATGATCCTTGTCTTTTCTCTGCGTGTCACTTCTTTATTCGGATGATGTAGACATTGCATCTTCAATCACCTTTCCCTTCTTGGGCGAGCAAAATTCGCACATTCCTTTTTCGTGCTTTCTCATTTCACATAATCGTTGTTGTGCCTGTGGGCTTGATTTGATAATTCCCTTATTAATTAACTCTATCTTGGTCTGCATGTACCTCTTTCCAGAAGGAGGAGTAGTTTTAGCGGGGGCAATCATAATGGAGGAGTGTATTTTCATCCCTCCATAAGTTCTGAATCCTCTTTTAAAACTATGCTCCATATTTTGCAGCACAATTCTTAATCCTATTGCACGTCTATAGTGAACATCTTTTTCGGTGAACCTTTGAAATATATTGTCTTGGAAATTATTTATAATATTAAAATCATCAGTTTTACCAATTTGGATGAAATGATAAGCTGGATATCTTTCGTCTTTATAAAAATCAAGTCTAGAAGAAATAAACTTATGGACCAGAATATCTTTTACCGTAATTGTGGGGTTATTTAAATAGCAATCTTTTACTCCATCTTGAATCCATGATGGTAATCAGCTGATTTCTGGAATATTTGGAGTTGTTAAGTAAATTGAATTAATAGATCTAAAGTCATACCAATATCTGATCTCTTGAGGAGAAGACTCTTGTAAATAGTTGATTCTAGGATAAATTTCTGTAAAATCAATGTATCAGTTTGGAATTTCTTTGAGAGAAAATAAATCTGTCATTATCTGTTCTTGATTTTCAACATGAAAGGGAAGTAGTTTATCAAATTTCTCTTTCATCCTCTCAACGTAATTCCTTTTTGAGATATTTGGGGCCTGAAAGATATTTTATTATACTTATTTGTTTGTGCCTCCGTCGTGGTGGAAGTGTTGTCATTTTTTTGACTTTTTATCAAATTAGTAATAATATTATGAGCGTCACTACAATGACCAATCCTAGATGTTATCCGAGAATATATATTGAGTAATTTATCAGCAATCTATTGATCGCAATTGAAATTGGCTATTTCGATTATATCTGAAATAGCTGTCTGTATATCTGTAAAGCCTTTATCAATATCTTGTAGATGGGTTTTTATTTCTTCCATCTCTTGTGAGAAAATCTCCTGCAACATTTTTGTTAGTATGAATAATTTTCAATATCAAAGGAATATTCAGATAACAACATTTGCCATCTAATAAATCATTTATACTCTGGTTTAGAGGGGAGATTGTCTCGCACAAAAGCTATAACTTGGGTGTTATCATGTCTAAGAGTAAATGTCTTTGGTAACAGAAAGTAATACAATTTTTGGCAACTTTTTACTACAGCTAATAATTCTTTTTCATTAATATGGTATCTTGTTTGTGTATCTGAAAAAGTTCCAGAACAATATCTACATAGATTTTCTCCAATCTTATTTTTATTTGAATCATAGTCTATCTTTTTTAGTATGCCGCTCCAACAGTTTTCTGAAGCGTCCGTTTCTAAAATTAATTCATTGCTATCTTTAGGCAATTGTAATTTTGGTAGATCTTTGCAAATTGATTTCAAATCTTTTATCTTTTTCATTAAGACTTCATTGAATTCAAAACTTTTATCCTTTTTTAGCAATTCATGAAATGGCTTTCGTAATTTAGCTATATTCTGAATATACTCTGAGGCATAGTTAAGAATCCCTAAAAAGCTTTGTACCTGCTTTTTATCTATTAATTTTTCTAGGAAGACGGATATTCTTTCAACAATATGGCTTTGTAACTTAATATTGTTTTCGTCGATTATCATTCCTAAAAATTCTATCTCATTTTTCATTAAACTTGTTTTTTTTTTGAAAAGTGTCAATCCATTTTCTAAACATAAGTTTGTAAACTTATTTAAGTGTGTCAAGTATTCCTCAAGACTATCAGACAGAACCAAAATATCATTGACATAGACAAATATATAGTCATAATCTTTAAAGATATTATCCATCTTTGTTTGAAATATCTATGGTGCATTTTTTAATCCAAATGATATGACTAACCATTTATACTATCCTTGTGGGGTTGAGAAGGCAGTATATTGAATGCTATCTTTATTTATTTTTATTTGCCAGAATCTACTTTTACAGTCAAACTTAGAAAATATCTTTTTGTTGGTAGTTCTATTAATCAAACTTTCTTTATGAGGTAAGAAATATCCATCAAATATTATATTATCATTTAAATTTTTATAGTTAATAACCATTCTGGGTTTATTCCGTACTATCTCTGCATGGTTTCTTACCATAAAAGATGGGGAACTATGAGGAGAATTTCTAGATCTTATTATTTTAAAATTCAATAATTCTTTAATCTGTTTTTGGAATTCTTCTTAGTCCTTGGGACTGTATCTCATGGGTTTTACTCTAATAATTTTATCTTTATCCTTCATTTCTAATTTGGCTTCTATCTTATTTTTATCCCAAAATTCTAAGAGATTTTTGGTAAAATATTGTTCTAATTTTTGTTTAAGTATATCTATGTCTTCTTCTAATTTATTAAAGGTTATCTGATATTCTAACAAAGGGTATTGTTGAGTTATTACCTGTGGGTTATCCCAATCAAGGTTGTCCCAATCAGTATCATATTGCAGCAATAGAGTGCTTTTTGGAAAATTAGTTTGGTTTGGTATCCTATACCACCACGCTGGGTTGTGCGGGGCTTGAATTGAATGAGTAATCTTTTTGAATAGGCAGTTTTAATTTTTTTTACAACTATCGTATGTTGACAGGGAGTTTTTAATTTTATCTGGAATAGAACTCTATCATATAGTACACTCTGAAATATTTCTAGAACATTATTACCTAAGAGCACATCTTGCCTAGTGTTATAAAAATAAAATGGAGGACATTTTATTAAGAAATATCCTAATAGTATAATCGATTGAGCAATGCCTCGAGACATCGTTACAATATTGTTTGATATATCTCTTTCTTTAGCAATAGGTAAATCTTGATGATATTCTTTGGGAAATATCTTTGGTCACAGCAATATTTTTCCGTTCCGTTATATATATATACAGCAAAATATTCTACCTTATAATCTTTATATGTTATTCCAATAGGTATATAAATACTATATTGTCTCGTCATTTTGATATGAAAATCATCTTATTGTTGTAAGTAATCTTGACACTGTAATGACCCGTTTGGTCATTTTGAGAATGAGTCATCTCTCTTCCATTAAATACTCTCTTCGTAAATTTAAATTAGAAATTTGGACTTTTCGGTAACTACACTTAATTAATTGACGAGTAATTTTAGATAATTAATTTAATTGATGGGCTAAACTGTTAATTTATTTAAATACCATTATGACTTAGCCTATATATTAAAATAGGTTAGTGAAAGTTTGTCATTTTTAATTCTTAATTAATTAAGAAAAGAAAGAGAAGAAAGAACAATGAGAAACGGTGGCCCGCAGGTACGAATTCTGATTTCTCAAATTCTTGTATATGTTAAAAAAAACCACTGATTGGTAATAGATAAGGGATTATATAAATTTTATATGTTGATAAAAAATTTAAAGGCAAAAGGGTTTTCTTTTCTTCAGGTGGGGTCAATATCAATGGTGGGTGAATTAAAAAAAATATGAAAATAATGAAAAAAAATGAGTTGAGGCCAATGATTGGATTAGTAAGTTATAAAGAGTAAATTACAGTGTGCAGGAATAGGAGTTCTGCACTTTAATGTGAAGTGAGACGCTGCGTTTTTAGCATTCTTCAATTTTATTTTTTTTATATTTTTTTTTCTTCTTATTAGTATTATCACATTATCATTAAAGTTTTGATATCTTATTATATCTAATTAAATAGTAGGTGTATTATATTATATGAATACCACTAGATTTATGATATTTAGAAAAACTAAGACTTAATCTAGGCTTGAAATTTAGGAAATATGAGAGTTGACATGTTAAGTGGCATCAAGATTAGGAAGTGTTTATAGATTTGCTTAAATTTTTGGGTCTAGGCTAGACATATGGTAATAAGGGTGTTGTTAGTTTTGAAAATCTTATTGTGATTATTTATTTGATTAGATTATACTTAATTGGAAGCCCAACAAAAAGGGATGGCTCAAGTCCTAGAGTGACTGCATGATTAATTAAGGCAAGTGAATTTCTAAACCTCGGTTTAAGATTATAGATGATTGTATTTATGTGTCATATATACTAGGGAGTAATGAAAATTGGACTGGGTTATTGAATGTATGATTGACCTTAAAAATGGAGATGAGCGGTATAAAATGGTAATCTAATGACATCTATTGGTGGAATTGATATGTTGTGATTTTGGACATGTGAAATGACTATGTTGATGTGAGATAGGAAAAAATTATTGTTGTTGTCATGTTATTATCGTGAATTATAAGAACATGAATTGATTGCAGTGGTACTTACATATTGTGTTGAGACTGAAAATGATATAAAACAAAAAGGGGTCGGGCCACACGCTCCATGGCAGGTATTATGAAACAAAGTGGTCGGGCCACATGCTCCGTGGCAGGATATATATATTGAGGGGACGGGCCACACGTTCCGTGGCATGTTACATGGACAAAAATGTCCCCCATGGGTTCCGGACTGTGATTCAGCGGATGTGTATTGATAGGACAGACATGCATCATTTCTTTGCATTGCATCGCATTTTGTTGATATTTGTGAATTTGTGTTTATCCCACATTGCTCTGTGCGTGCTGAAATTGACTTGGTATGATTTATTGACGAGACTATTGATGAGTATTTGTGGACTATATTACTGTTGTTATTGTACAAGTGTAGAGTTGGACTGATTTTATGCAGGTTGTAGTTAAGGAGGTTCGGTTGGGAGGATAGGAGTACTTGTATCTATTAAGCTTTGCTTAGTTTTAGCTATCCACTTGCTGAGTACCGTGTTGTTTGGTACTCACCCCTTGCTTCCACACTTGTGTAGGTTGTGAGCCCGAACCTGCTTGATTTTTTAGAATTTTCTACTACATCCGAGGCTATCATTCTGAGTGTCGAGGTAGCTGTTAAATTCATCTAGCGGACACCTCTTTCTCTTTTCTTATGTTTTAGTCCTATTCTAGAAACAAAGACATTGTGACTGTATTTCTTTTCATACTTTGATAATAAATTAGTGGCTTGTACATGTGACAACCAATCTTGGGCGATGTTGAGTTTCTTTTATGTGTTTTCGTTTAAGTTAAATTTTGATTCTTTTCTTTTTCTTCCGCATATACTTTTCGTTGGGTATTAGGCTGACTTATCTCGGTAGATTGAGATGAGTGCCACCACACTCGAATTCAGGCCATGACAAAGATGGTATCAGAACCCCAGGTTCATAGGTCTCACATGTATACAAGCCGAGTCTAAGTAGAATCTTGAGGATCGGTACGGAGACGTCTGTACTTATCTTCAAGAGACTATGAGGACTTTTAGGAAATTTTCCCTTTGTTCTTTCCCTTTGTATCATGCATGTTGTGTTGGTACTAAATTTTTGCGTGTCCTTTCTGATAGATGGCTAGGACCAGAATTACAGCTAGAGGTAGAGGAAGGGAGGCACTTCCCGAGGTTGATGTTAGAACCCCAACTAGGGGTAGGGATAGAGGCCAAACTAGAGGTTGTGGTCGGGGTGTGGCGGCAGGCAGAGGTCGTGCCCAAGGAGAGACGCCAGCTAGAGGTCGTGCTAGAGAGGCTTCTCTTGAGCCACAGATTGATGGTAGAGAGGAACAGGTCCCTCAAGAGTCTGCTACTACACCATTGCTTCAGGCCACTTTGATACGAGTATTGGATGCGCTCGAAAGATTTAATTAGAGTGTGAGGGTGAATGGTACACCTGAGGGATCTTAGACTAGAGCAGGAGCTCAAACCCTATGGCAGCATCAGATTCCAATTATTTAGGGTCTGGTGGACCAGCCACCTGCGGGCCCTAGAACGGATGAGGATAGAGTACAGGTAGAGGGAGCCCAGGTTGCACCTGTGCTCATATTGACTGACGACGAGCAACGCCGATATGAGAGGTTCTAAAAAATGGACCCCCCACAGTTTCAGGGTGGGAAGACTGAGGATACACACGAGTTCTTGACCATGTGCCGAGAGTTCTTGGAGGCAGTAGGGTTAGCTGAGACTCATAGAGTTCGTTATACTATACTACAATTATGTAGACTAGCCAGAGAGTGGTGGAGAATGTATACGAGTTCCAAGCCAGTTGGGTCACCCCAGATGACTTGGGATGAGTTTGCTAGTGCCTTTTATGACCGTTTCATCCCTTGGAGTGTGAAGGAAGAAAGTCGATTACGGTTTGAGAGTTTAACACAGGAGAGACTTACAGTTACTGAGTATGAGACTCGTTTCTACCAATTATCCAGACATGCCATGGTTGTCCTTACTGATGAGACAGAGCGGATTCGCTGATTTGTGCGAGGATTGAACTATACCATTTGTACAATAGTTTTTCGACCTGCCTGTGAGGGCGCTTCCTTCCAGTCCATTGTGGGTGCTGCCAAAGAGGCGAAGTTAATGGAGAGAGAGGAGTTTGGGGACCCCAAGAGGGCCCGTGCTTTTGGTCAGTTTTTGGGTACCTCATCTGGAAGTAGAGGGTCCTATAGAGGAGGTGGTTCCTTCCAGTGTAAAGGACCAGTTCATGCATCTATGCCGGCTTCTGAGAACGGTTAGACAGCTCGTGGGTCCTACAGTACAGGTCAGAGTTACCGTGGGTCACAGCAGAAGGCGATTAGCCGGGGTGGTTATACAAGTTCTTCAGGTTCATCGCAGAGGTTTTTGCACGGGAGAGTATGTTATACTTGTGGTGATCCGGATCATCTTTCATGGCAGTGTACATCTCAGGGTCGAGAAGGAACCCAACCTAGTTCTTCAGTTTCAATAAGAGGGCCAGCATCGCCAGTCAGAGATCGAGGTAGAGCCCAGACTAATAGAGGTGGTCACACTCCTGGTAGGGGTGCTAGTGGTGCTATAGTCCCTCAAGGAGGAGGTAGAGGTATTAGGCAGGTCGGAGGTGGTAGGAGAGATCAGTGTTATGCTTTTCCAGGAAGACTCGAGGCTGAGGCTTCCGACACAGTTATCATAGGTATTGTCCCTGTTTGCCATCGACCTGCATATGTATTATTTAATCCAGGGTCTATATTTTCCTATGTGTCTGCCTATTTTGCATCTGACTTTGATTTGATATGTGATCGTATGTCCGTGCCCATTCATGTTTCTACACCCGTGGGTGAACCCTTAGTAGTGGATCGAGTATATCGATCATGTCTTATTTTCTTGGCCGGGTATGATACTTGGGTAGATATGATTATTTTGGGGATGATAGATTTTGATGTGATATTGGGTATGGATTGGCTTTCTCCCCATCATGCTATTCTCGATTGTTATGCTAAAACTGTTACCTTAGCGATACCTGGTGCCCCGCGGATTGAGTAAAAGGGTACTAGTGGCTCCTATCCCAGTAAGGTTATCTCATATATTCGTGCTCAGAGGTTGATTGAGAGAGGGTGTATGTCTTATTTGGCCTTTATTCAGGATACCAGTATTAAGTCACCTCTTATAGAGACTATTCTAGTGGTTAAGGAGTTTTCTGATGTGTTCCCTACTTATCTTCCTGGTATTCCTCCGGATAGGGATATTGATTTTGCTATTGACTTAGAACCTGACACTAAACCCATTTCTATTCCTCCATATCGCATGGCTCTAGTTGAATTGAAGGAGTTGAAGGATCAGTTGCAAGACTTTTTGAGTAAGGGGTTTATTCGCCCTAGTGTGTCTCCTTGGGGTGCACCGGTTCTGTTTATAAAGAAGAAAGATGGGACTATGAGGATGTGTATCGATTATAGGCAGTTGAACAAGGTAATTGTTAAAAATAAGTATCCTCTTCCCTGTATTGATGATTTATTTGATCAGCTACAGGGAGTGGCATTGTTTTCCAAAATAGACTTGAGGTCCGGTTATCATCAGTTGAAGATTAAGGCGTTAGATATCCCTAAGACAGCTTTTCGAACTCGTTATGGTCACTACGAGTTTTTGGTGATGTCATTTAGGTTGACGAATGCCCCCGCAGCATTCATGGAGTTGATGAATGAAGTATTTCACCCATACTTAGATTCTTTTATGATAGTATTCATTGATGACATCTTGGTGTATTTCAAGACTAAGTCAGATCATGTCTGCCATTTGAGGTTGGTACTTCAGAAGTTGAGGGAAGAAAAGTTGTATGCAAAGTTCTCCAAGCGTGAATTTTGGCTTGATTCTATTACATTCTTAGGACATGTGGTGTCCAAAGAAGGGATTAGAGTGGATCCAGCTAAGATTGAGGCAGTTAGAGGTTGGACAAGGCCTACTTCTCCTACTGAGATTCGTAGTTTTGTGGGGTTAGCCGGTTATTATAGATGGTTCGTGCAGGGCTTCTCCACTATTGCAGCTCCACTTACTAGATTGACTCAGAAGGCTGTGGATTTTCATTGGTCCGACGAGTGTGAAGCAAGCTTCCAAAAGCTAAAGACTTTATTGACTTCGGCTCCTGTTTTGATGCTACCCGAGGAAGGTATGGGATTTACTATATACTATGATGCTTCCGGTGTTGGTCTAGGTGGTGTGTTGATGCAGAAGGGGAAAGTGGTTGTCTATGCCTCGAGACAGTTGAAGGCCTATGAGAAAAACTATCCTACTCATGATTTGGAGTTCGCGGTTGTAGTTTTCATGCTTAAGTTATGGCGTCATTACCTATATGGTGTGCATTGCGAGGTCTTCACCGATTATAGGAGTCTTCAGTATATATTCAGTCAGAAGGATCTGAACTTGAGGCAACGTAGATGGCTAGAGTTGCTGAAAGACTATGATATGACTATTTTGTATCACCCCGGAAAAGCCAATGTAGTGGCGGATGCCTTGAGTAGGAAGTCCTCTGGTATGGGGAGTCTTTCCACGATCTGAGTTGAGGAGCGACCATTGGCTAGAGATGTTCAGAGGTTGGCTAATAACATTGTCCGGTTGTAGATTTCAGAGGATGGTGGTGTTCTTGCCTTGGTGGAGGCCCGTTCTTCCTTAGTTGAGCAGATTCGGGAGAGACAGTTTGAGGATGAGAAGTTATGTATCATTCAAGACAAGGTATTAAGAGGTGAAGCTAAGGAGGCGGTACTTGATTCGGAAGGCGTATTGAGGATTGGCGGCAGAATTTGTATGCCTAAGGTGGGTGACCTGACTAGAGTGATTTTGGAAGAGGCTCATTGTTCAAGGTATTCCATCCATCCGGGAGAGGCCAAGATGTATCATGATCTGTGCCAGCACTATTGGTGGTATGAGATGAAGAAGGACATCACAGAGTTTGTGTCTAAGTATTTGATTTGTCAACAGGTAAAGTGCGAGCACTAGCGGCCTGGGGGTGTGAGTTAGAGGATGCCTATTCCCACTTGGAAGTGGGAAATGATCACCATGGACTTCATTGTGGGTTTACCTCCCACCATAGGTGGTTATGATTCTATATGGGTGGTTGTTGATAGATTGACAAAGTCTGCCCATTTTATTCCGATTAAAGTGAGGTACACAGCGGATAAGTTAGCCCAGTTATATATTATCCATATCGTTCGGCTTCATGGTGTCCCAGTATCCATTGTTTCGGATCAAGGTTCAGTATTTACTTCACACTTTTGGCAGGCATTATAGCATGGTTTAGGCACTAGACTTGATATGAGTACAACTTTTCACCCACAGACCGATGGTTAGTCTAAGCGGACGATCCAGGTGTTGGAGGACATGCTTCGAGCTTGTGTTATTGATTTTGGTGCTAGATAGGATCAACACTTTCCCCTAGCGTAGTTTGCCTACAACAATAGTTATCACTCCAGTATCCAGATGGCTCAATTTAAGGCTTTGTATGGTAGGCGGTGTCGATCCCCTATTGGATGGTTTGACTTAGCTGAGATGGAATCCTTAGACACAGACTTGCTTAGAGATGCTATGGAGCAGGTTCGTAGAATTCAGGGTAGACTCTTGATAGCCCAGAGGAGGCAGAAAAGTTATGCAGACCAGAGAATTCAACCATTAGAGTTCATGGTGGGTGATCACATTTGGCTTCGAGTGTCGCCCATGAAGGGCGTGATGTGGTTCGGGAGGAAGGGCAAGCTCAGCCCTCGATTCATTGGCCCATTTGAGATTTTGGAGCGAGTTGGAGATGTGGCTTATAGATTGGCCTTGCCACCTAGCTTATCGGCTGTGCATAACGTGTTTTATGTTTCCATGCTTCGGAAGTATGTTCCGGATGAGTCTCATATGTTGTCACTCGATTCAGTGGAGTTGGGTCCAGACTTGACATTTGAGGAGGAGCCTATAGACATTCTAGATAGGCAGGTTCGTAAGCTTAGAATCAAGGAGATAGCTTCAGTAAAGGTACAATGGAAGCACCGTTCAGTCGGAGAGGCGACTTGGGAGACAGAGGCTTATATGCGTGCCAGATATCCCCATCTTTTTGAATCTTCAGGTATATTCCTTTACTTTATGTTTGGGGACGAACATGATTTTTAGTGGTAGATAATGTAATGACCCGTTTGGTCATTTTGAGAATGAGTCATCTCTCTTCCATTAAATACTCTCTTCGTAAATTTAAATTAGAAATTTGGACTTTTTGGTAACTACACTTAATTAATTGACGGGTAATTTTAGATAATTAATTTGATTGATTGGCTAAACTGTTAATTTATTTAAATACCATTATGACTTAGCCTATATATTAAAATAGGTTAGTGAAACTTTGTCATTTTTAATACTTAATTAATTAAGAAAAGAAAGAGAAGAAAGAACAACGAGAAACGGCGGCCCGCAGGTACGAATTCTGATTTCTCAAATTCTTGTATATGTTAAAAAAAACCACTGATTGGTAATAGATAAGGGATTATATAAATTTTATATGTTGATGGAAAATTTAAAGGCAAAGGGTTTTCTTTTCTTCAGGTGGGGTCAATATCAATGGTGGGTGAATTAAAAAAACACTTATGAAAATAATGGAAAAAAAATGAGTTGAGGCCAATGATTGGATGAGTAAGTTATAAAGAGTAAATTACAGTGTGCAGGAATAGGAGTTCTGCACTTTGTTTTGAAGTGAGACGCTGCATTTTTAGCATTCTTCAATTTTTTTTTTTTATTTTTTTTTCTTCTTCTTATTAGTATTATCACATTATCCTTAAAGCTTTGATATCTTATTATATCTAATTAAATAGTAGGTGTATTATATTATATGAATACCACTAGATTTATGATATTTAGAAAAACTAAGACTTAATCTAGGCTTGAAATTTAGGAAATATGAGAGTTGACATGTTAAGTGGCATCAAGATTAGGAAGTGTTTATAGATTTGCTTAAATTTTTGGGTCTAGGCTAGACATATGGTAATAAGGGTGTTGTTAGTTTTGAAAATCTTATTGTGATTATTTATTTGATTAGATTATACTTATTTGGAGGCCCAACAAAAAGGGAAGGCTCAAATCCCGGAGTGACTGCTTGATTAATTAAGGCAAGTGAATTTCTAAACCTCTGTTTAAGCTTATAGATGCTTGTATTTATGTGTCATATATACTAGGAAGTAATGAAAATTGGACTGGGTTATTGAATGTATGATTGACCTTAAAAATGGAGATGAGCGGTATAAAATGGTAATCTAACGACATCTATTGGTGGAATTGATATGTTGTGATTTTGGACATGTGAAATGACTATGTTGATGTGAGATAGGAAAAAATTATTGTTGTTGTCATGTTATTATCGTGAATTATAAGAACATGAATTGATTGCATTGGTACTGACATATTGTGTTGAGACTAAAAATGATATGAAACAAAAAGGGGTCGGGCCACACGCTTCATGGCAGGTATTATGAAATAAAGAGGTCGGGCCACACGCTCCGTGCCAGGATATATATATTGAGGGGACGGGCCACACGTTCTGTGGCAGGTTACATGGACAGAAATGTCCCCCATGGGTTCCGGACTGTGATTCAACGGATGTGTATCGATAGGATAGACATGCATCATTTCATTGCATTGCATCGCATTTTGTTGATATTTGTGAATTTGTGTTTATCCCCATATTGCTCTGTACGTGCTGAACTTGACTTGGTATGATTCATTGACGAGACTATTGATGAGTATTTGTGGACTATATTACTGTTGTTATTGTACAAGTGTAGAGTTAGACTGATTTTATGCAGATTGTAGTTAAGGAGGTTCGGTTGGGAGGACATGAGTACTTGTATCTATTAAGCTTTGCTTAGTTTTAGCTATCCACTTGTTGAGTACCGTGTTGTTTGGTACTCACCCCTTGCTTCCACACTTGTGTAGTTGTGAGCCCGGACCTGCTTGATCTTCTAGCATTTTCTACTACTTCCGAGGCTATCATTCCGAGTGTTGAGGTAGCTGTTACATTCATCTAGCGGACACCTCTTACTCTTTTCTTATGTTTTAGTCCTATTCTAGAGACAAAGACATTGTGACTGTATTTTTTTTCGTACTTCGATAATAAATTAGTGGCTTGTACACGTGACAACCAATCTTGGGGGATGTTGAGTTTCTTTTATGTGTTTTCGCTTAAGTTAAATTTTGATTCTTTTTTCTTTCTTCCGCATCTACTTTTCGTTGGGTATTAGGCTGACTTATCTCAGTAGATTGAGATGAGTGCCATCACACTCAAATTCGGGCCGTGACAGACACCTTGATCAAGTATATCATATGGCTTTACGTTGCTTAAGAACGTTGTTCCTAATAGTATTTCTAATATATGATTATTTTCTTCTGGTTCAACTAATAGTCTTATAGGTATAGTATTATCTTCGAATTTTAAAATAGTCTCTATCATATTTGTGATTTGATGTCTTTCTCCATTAAAATCGGTATAAAGATGATTATCTTTTAATTTATATCGTAGTTCCTAATAGTATTTCTAATATATCATTATTTTCTTCTGGTTTAACTAATAGTCTTATAGGTATAGTATTATCTTCGAATTTTAAAATAGTCTCTATCATATTTGTGATTTGTTGTCTTTCTGCATTAAAATCGGTATAAAGATGATTATCTTTTAATTTATATTGTTGGAGATAATATCATAGCTTCAAGCTAATGTAATTTTCACTAGCTTCTGTATCTAATAAAATATTGATGGGAATAAATTTTATACCATTAAAATATTCTCCCTTTATCTTATAGTTTTTTATTTCATCATTTTTTGCTTCTAAGATTGGTCGTATAAATCTTTCTGATTGAGTTTTTCTTATTAATGCAGAGGGGTTAAATACTCGAGTTTCATCAAAAGAGAATCGAGATGTGGAATCTTGTTAGTTGTATAAAGTTTTAGATTGTAAATCTAAATCTAAAGGAGTATCTTCTATTTCTTGTATCTGTGCCATACTCGGCATTTGTATCTGACTAACTTCCTCAAATAATTGGGGATAATCTATTGTATCTTTTATAGCAAAGCAATCTGAATGATGTGTATTTGATACAACATATGAGATAACATAAGTTATCGAATATGGTCTATTGTAGTTATGAAAGAAATCTTTTCTTTTAAAATCTTGTATTAAACTTAGTGTTTTATCAAAGTCTTTACCTAATAGATGGTATGAAATTCTTGGATGTATATTAAACTTAATCTTTCCGTATTGTAAATTTCCTCATAGTATTCCTAAGCAGGCTCCTTTTCTGTTTATTATCCTGTTATCTATAATGGCCAAATCTATTGGGGTATCTAATCCTTCTCTAAAAGTGGATTTCATTATTATCTGGATAACACCTATATGTATCCATCCGAGAATATTTCGAATTTCTATTTTTATTTTTCTTAATTTGTCTTGAATATATTTTTTGGATAGTAAAGGTATTATTACTTTATTAGAAGTAACAGAAACTTCTAAATCTCTTTCTTGGATATTTAATCTATAAAATAGACGATGTTGTGTTTTTCTTAAACTTAATCTTTTGAGGGTAGTGACTTTAAATCCTGAATAATTAGTTAAAGAAAATTTTTCTTTTTGTATTTGCTTTAATTTTCTTTTATCAATAAGTATATCTTGTTTATATTCTCCAGTTTGTTCTATCATTTCTTCTATTATATCTTGGACTGTTTCTATTTCATTATTCATCTTTGCTATCTTCTTCTTGTGAAGATGAGTAATAATCAGTATCTGTTAATATGAAGATTGTGTCGTCAGACTCAACTTCCTCAAAATTATTTAATTGTATAAATTCTTCTGAATTTATCATTTCTTCAATATCTTCATCAATCTCTATATACTCGATCAGGATATCAAAATTATAGATAATGATAAGATAATATTCATATCAAAATGACAAGTCAGTATAGTATATATATTCCTATAGGAATAACGTATAAAGATTATAAAGCAGAATATTTTGCTGCCTATATAGATAATGGATCAAAAATATGTTGTTGTAGACCAGAAGTATTCCCCAAAGAATACCATCAAGAACTACCCGTTACTAAGGGAAAAAATATATCTAATAATATCGTAACAATGTCTAAAGGCATTGCTCAATCGATTATACTACTAGGATATTTTCTAATACTATGTCCTCCATTTTATTTCCATAATACCGGACAAGATGTTTTATTAGGAAATAACTTTTTTGAAATGTTTCATACTGTTTTATATGATAGAGTTTTATTTCAAATAAAATTCAAAACTCCGTGCGAACATATTATTGTGGTAAAACGATTTAAAACTGCTTACTCCAAAAGACTACCTATTCACTTTAAACCCCGCACAGCCCAGCATGGTGATATAGGATATCAAAATAAACTAATATTTCCAAAATGTACTCATTTACTTCAATATGATACGGATTGGGACAACCCTCAAATAATTAATCAACGATCTAACAATCTGTTAGAATACCAAATAACCTTTAATAAATTACAAAAAAGCTTGGATATGATAAAACAAAAATTAGAACAATACTTTTTTGAAAATTCCTTAGAATTTTAGGATAAAAATAAGATAGAAGCCAAGCTAGAAATGAAAGATAAAGATAAAATTATTAGGGTAAAACCAATGAGATACAATCCGGAAGACCAAGAAGAATTCCAAAAACAGATTAAGGATTATTAAGTCTTAGAATAATAAGACCTAGTAACTCTCCTCAAAGTTCACCCACCTTCATGGTTAGAAATCATGCAAAGATAGTACAAAATAAAGTACGAATGGTCATTAATTATAAAAAGTTAAATGACAACACTATATTTGATGGATATTTCCTACCACATAAAGAAAGTCTAATTAATAGAACTACTAAAAAAAATATTTTCTAAATTTGATTGTAAGAGTGGATTTTGGCAGATAAAAATGAATAAAGATAGTATTTATTATACCGCATTCTCTACCCCTTAAGGGCAGTATGAATGGTTACGCATGTCATTTGAATTAAAAAATGCCCCACAGATATTTCAAAGAAAAACGGATAATATCTTTAAAGATTACGACTATATATTTGTTTATGGTGATGATATTTTAGTTCTTTCCTATAGTCTCGAAGAACAGTTAATACATTTAAATAAATTTATTAACTTATGCTTAGAAAATGGATTAGCACTTTCTAAAAAGAAAGCAAGCTTATTAAAAAATGAGATAGAATTTTTAGGAATGATAATTGATGGAAATGACATAAAATTACAAAGTCATATCGTCAAAAAGATATTTGTTTTCCCAGATAAATTATTCGATAAAAAGCATGTACAAAACTTTCTAGGAATACTTAACTATGCTTTGGATTATATTTAGAATTTGGTTGAACTAAGAAAGTCATTTCAGTAAATATTAAAAAAGGATAAGAAATTTGAATTTAATGAAGTGTTAATGAAAAAAGTAAAAGATATTAAATCTATTTGTAAAAACTTACCAAAATTACAATTACCAAAAGATAGTAATGATTTAATTTTAAAAAAACAGATGCTTCGGAGAAGTGCTGGAGCGGAGTATTAAAAAATATAGATTATGATCTTAATAAAAATAAGATAGGAGAAAGTTTATGTAGATATTGTTCCGGAATCTTTTTAGATACACAAACTAGATATCATATTAATGAAAAAGAATTGTTAGCCGTAGTAAAAAGTTGTCAAAAATTATATTACTTCTTACTACCAAAATGATTTACTCTTAGAAATGATAATACTCAAGTAAAGGCTTTTGTTCATTATAATCTTCCATCAAAATCGGAATACAAACAATTTATCAGATGACAAATGCTTTTGTCTGAATACTCTTTTGATATTGAAATTATTCGAACTGACAAAAATATTGCAGCAGATTTTCTCACCAGAGATGGAAATAATTAAGGACCATCTTCAAGATATTGATAAAGGATTCAAAGATATCCAAACAACTATTTCAGATATTATCAAAATCATTAATTTCGATTGTGAACAACCGATTGCTGATAAGTTAATCAACATATGTGCCCAAATAACCTCAAAAATTGGATATTGCAGTGATTCATATGATATTATTAATAATCTCTTAAAAGTCCAAAAAGGCGATAATACCTCCGCTACTACTGAGGTAGAGGACAAATATGAAAGATTATCTTTCAGACCCCAATTACCTCAAAAGGGAATCTTTTTGGGATCTGTAAAAAATAAGATTGATATGGAAAAATAGGAACACATAATGAGAGATTTGTTTTCTCTCAAAACAATGCCAAACTGATATATGGATTTCTCAGGAATATACCCCCGAATTAATTACCTACAGGATTCATCTCCCCAGGAGATCAAATAATGGTATGACTTCCAACCAATAAACTCAATTTATCTTACAACTCCGAATTTCCCAGAAATAAGTCGATTACCTTCATGAATTCAAGAAAGAGTAAAAGATTGTTATCTTAATAACCCTACGATTACAGTCAAAGATATTCTAGTCCTAAAATTCATTTCTGCAGGACCAGACTTCTACAAAGAAGAAAGATAGCCAGTATATCATTTTATTCAAATTGGCAAA
This sequence comes from Solanum dulcamara, assembly GCF_947179165.1. Classification (NCBI taxonomy): domain Eukaryota; kingdom Viridiplantae; phylum Streptophyta; class Magnoliopsida; order Solanales; family Solanaceae; genus Solanum; species Solanum dulcamara. Next base: position 56,352,026 of record NC_077238.1, on the reverse strand, counting down.
GCTGGTGACTTTAATATTATTAATAATTTTCAAGATAGATCTTTTTTAAGATTTACAGAGAAAGATATACACTACATGCGTGCAATCGGACTAAGGATTGTGCTTCAAACAATGGAACACAGTTTTAAACATGGATTTAGAACATATGGAGGAACCAAAATACATTTCTCTATTTTGATAGTCCCAACAAAAAATACTCCACCATCGGCTAAAAGATATATGGAAACCAAGATAAACCTAATTAACAAAGGAATCATTAAATCTAGTCCACGGGCACAACAACGATAATGTGAGATGCGAAAGCACGCCAAAGGGACGTGTGAATTCTACTCTCCGACAAAAGAAAAGATAATTGAAGATACTATGTCAACATCATCTGAATAAACGCAGGACAGATGGACGACTAATAAAAAGACAAGCAGGACAGATGGACAAAAGATAAAGACTGATAGTGACAGAAGCAGAAGATAAGGAAGATGCGAGAGGAGATTAAAGATGAAAAGGAAAAGATAAGGATGTAGAAGAAAAGAAGATAAGATTAGAAAAAGATGATAGAGACCTCTTTTGTCATTTTGTAATAAGATATGATAGTGACTAATAGCTAACATTTTTGTCATTTTGTAATAGTTTTAAGAGGATAGAAAAGTTTTTTCTTCCTTTAGATGTTTAGTATAGGTATAAGGTCATTATCAAGCTATTTCTAATTTTAAGTCCGTAGTTTGAAGTCCGTCTCCTTCATCTATACAAGGATACAATATGTAAAGAAAGGGGGCATCGAGAAATTATCAACCTTCTTTTTTTTTGTACAAACATCTTCACTATGAATAATAACTAAAACGTTTGTGAGTATTTTCTGGAGAAAATTTTTATTATTTCTATTATAATTACTTTTCTTTTAAAAAGAATAGTCTCCCTTTCCATATCACTCTTAAGCCTTAGAGTAGAAAATGAATTAAGGCTGTGCTGAGTTATGCTGAAAGAACGCAGAGAAGTAACCTATTTTCAGATTGGGATTGAAATATCTGGTAAAAGTCTCGATGGATACCCGATGTAATTTTGGTCTAAATGGGACAAGTATGGAAGCGTGTTGGACCCTTATCTTTTTATTCAAGTTAAGATATTACGCTGTTATAATATCCTCATTTTTTTAAAGTAAGCAAATTGATTGTCAAACTAGTAGGACCACCTATACTACCACTATTTACAAAATGAAAAAAGTGTCTTTATCCTACCAAATGCATCCTTATCTTTTTTGATTCCTTATCTTCTATCTCACAAAATGAAAAAATTAGCTATCAGTCGCTTTCATCTCCTTATCTTTTTGCCTTCCAATTCTTATCTTCTATGTATTTTCTCAAGAAGACAAAATGTTAGCTATCAGTAGTTATCATCCTTTTCTTTTTTCTTCTGCCTTATAATCTCATCCTTCGTCCATTTGTCTCGTTCTTATTTGAAGGATGTTGACATGGCATCTTCTATCAATTTCTTCTTTTTTGGAGAGCAAATTCATATGTGCCTTTGGCGTGCTTCCGCATTTTGCACAATCGTTGTTGAGCATGAGGGCTGGACTTAATAATACCTTTATTAATTAAATCTATCTTTGTTTCCATATATCTTTTAGCTGCCGGCGAAGTGTTCTTTGCCAGGGCAATTAAAATAGAGGAATGTATTTTGGTTCCTCCATAAGTTCTAAATCCTTTTTTGAAACTGTGTTCCATATTTTGCAACATAATTTTTAATCCAATAGCATGTCCATAATGGACATCTTTGTTGGTGAATTTTTGAAATATCTTTTCTTGAAAATTATTTATAATATTAAAAACATCAGCCTTTCTAATTTTCATAAAATGGTAGGCTGGATTTCTTTCCTTTTTGTAAAAATCTGGTCCGGCAGAAATAAACTTAAGGACCAAAATATCTTTTATGGTAATCATTGGGTTATTGAGATAATAATTTTTTACTCGATCTTGAACCCACGATGGTAATCTACTAATCTCTGAAAAATTTGGAGAAGTAAGATAAATAGAATTTATTGCTCCAAAATCATATCAGTATCTAATTTCTTATGGAGATGAATCTTGCAAGTAATTAATTCGCGGATATATCTCCGTAAAATCGATCTACCTGTTGGGAGTAGTTTTGAGAGAAAATAAATCTCTCATTATTTGTTCTTGATCTTCAGTGGCTTGAAGTAGCTTATCGAATGTTTCTTTAGATCCCAAAGTAACTCCTTTTTGAGGTAATTGGGGTATAAAAGATATTTTTTTCATACTTATCTTTTTCCTTCGTAGTTGTAGAGGTATTATCATCTTTTTGTACTTTTATCAAGCTATTAATAATATCATAAGAATCACTGCACAATCCAATTTTGGATGTTATCTAGGCACATATGCTGATTAATTTGTCAGGAATCAGTTGTTCACAATCGTAATTAGTCATTTCGATAATATCTAAAACTATCATTTGAATATCTTTGAAACCTTTATCAATATCTTGAAGATGGCCTTTAATTATTTCCATCTCCGGTGAAAAAATCTTCTGCAATATTTTTGTTAGTTCGAACAATTTTGATATCGAAGGAAATTCGGATAATAACATTTTTCATCTAATAAATCATCTATATTCCGGTTTTGATGGAAGATTATTATGCACAAAAGCCTTTACTTGAGTATTATCAGTTCTAAGAGTAAATCATTTTGGTAGTAAGAAGTAATATAATTTTTGATAACTTTTTAATACGGCTAACAATTCTTTTTCTTTAATATGATATCTAGTTTGTGTATCTGAAAAGGTTTCGGAACAATATCTACATAAAATTTCTCCTATATTATTTTTATTAAGATCATAATCTATCTTTTTTAATATTCCGCTCCAAGCACTGTTTCGAAGCATCTGTTTCTAAAATTAAATCATCACTATCTTTTGGTAATTATAATTTTGATAAACTTTTACAAATAAACTTAATATCTTTTTCTCTTTTCATTAAGACTTCATTGAATTCAAAACTTTTATTCTTTTTTAATAATTCTTGAAATGGCTTTCTTAGTTCAGCCAAATTCTGAATATAATCTAAAGCATAGTTAAGTATTCCTAAAAAGCTTTGTACTTGCTTTTTATCTACTAATTTATCTTGGAAAATAGATATCTTTTCAATGATATGGCTTTGTAATTTTATATAATTTCCATCAATTATCATTCCTAAAAATTCTATCTCATTTTTTAATAGGCTTGCTTTCTTTTTAGAAAGTGCTAATTCATTTTCTAAGCATAAGTTAGTAAACTTATTTAGGTGTATCAGGTGTTCTTCAAGGTTATCAGATAAAATTAAAATATCATCAACGTAGACAAATATATAGTCATAATCTTTAAAGATATTATCCATTTTTCTTTGAAATATCTGTGGGGCTTTTTTCATCCAAATGGCATGACTAACCATTCATATTGTCTTTGAGGGTAGAAAATGAAGTATAATGAATATTATTTTTATTCATTTTATTTTCCAAAATCCACTTTTATAATCAAACTTAGAAAATATCTTTTTGTTAGTAGTTTTATTAATTAGAATTGTTTTATGTGGTAGGAAATATCCATCAAATATAGTATTATCATTTAATTTTTTATAATTAATAACCATTCTTGGTTTATTTCGTACTATCTCTGCATGGTTTTTGTAATAATCCTCAAGGTCATTTTTGGAATTTTTGTAAAATAACCATTTTATCCCTCCCTTTAGTTGCCCTAAGTCATTTTTGATTGGTATCGGGTGTTGATTTTTAGAAAATTCTATGAAAAGTTAAGTCTTTGGAAATTTTGAGTTTTCATAAGCTTTAAGTATTAAATAGTGGTATTTGAAGTCAATAGGAGCTACAGATCTCGAAATGAAATTTCGTCAATTCCAGCAGCTCCAAAATGTCAAAATTGGGTTAGGAGACTTTACAGAAATAGTCTTGGAGTTGTCACGAAGTTTTGGGGCATTGAATTGAGAAATTTTAAGCCAAGGTTTGACTTTGGTCAACTTTTGGAGTTTCGATGCTCGGAATAGAATTCTGAGAACTTCGTTAGATTCGAGAGATGGTTTTTGCTCTAGAAGAAGTATTGGCTGAATTTTTAGAAGTCCCAAGTCCGTTTTGGTATTTTGAAGGCATAAGTTGGTTTAGTTGTGACTTTTTGAGTTTTGGGTCAATGAGATTTTGGATTCAAATTATGATGGTTCCATCAGCTCCGAATGACCAAATTAGAGTAGTAGCACTGTTGGAATGACTATCGAGGCAATCGATATGAATTTGGGACCATTTGACGCTTTTGACTTTGAAAGTTAGCCTATGGTTGACTTTGGTCAACATTTTTGGAAAATGCACTCGAATGAAAATTTTGACAGCGCGTTAGTTCCAGAATGTTGATTTTGGTCTGGAATGTCCCTTCATTCACTTTTCAAGGCTTCCAAACTAATATTGAGGCCCTTTGTGAACCGTGGCTTAAAATGACTCTTAGATGTGAGACCCACTTTCTATTAAAATGATCTTGTATGGGAATTCTGAATGCGTCATTGAGTCCGGAACGTCAAATTTAGTAGGTTAGAATATCTAATTTATTTTTATCGGATTCCAAATGAATTCCGAGCACTGCGTCGGAGATTTTGAATTTTTCCAAAATCTAAAAAAAAACTGCAGTAGCTTTATTTTTTTTTGGGGGGGGGGGGTTCTCCAACTTTAAAACCCTTTATCTTGGGTTATATAGCTCCAAATTGGGTGATTCAAGGGGCAAACTTGTGAGATTTTTTGTGGAGAACGTATTGGGGAGATGGAAAACTGATTTAGAGCATTTAATTCAGGTAAAATCATGATTTTATTTGCAGCTGTATCCATTTTCGAATTGAGTTTTTGAAGAACTTTGAGTAATTATTTCTTGACCTATATAAACCCGATTTTGGTCATTCAAGGGTCTAAATTCAAGAGAATTTCATGTGGAATTTTGGAAGAGTGTATCTTGGACAATATAACTCCATTTTGAGTGATTCTTGAGGCTAGATTGTGGGGTTTTCACAAGGATCGTCATAGTGCATTTTTTTGGGTTGAAAAAGTCATTTTTTTCTAGAATTTGCTGATTTTGATGCTGCCATTTTTTGTCATTTAGTCGGAATTTATGAGTTTTCATTGTATGCTTGTCCCGCATAGTTTTCCACCCCAAATTATGTTAGAAATCTAATTTGTGAGCTCAGAGTGACGTTTGGAACCTATTTTGGGGGGTAAAATCTAGAATTCCGTATGCGGGTCCCATAATTCCCATTGTAGACCCCAACATTGGTCCGTCTCCAAAACTTATGAAATTAGTGTCTAAGCAACCGTATTGACATCGTGGTTCTGTTTTTGACAGCATGGCAACATTCTGAGGTAGCTCGGAAGGAAAAAGCTCTGGTACAATAATTTGGAGCCTGCGTGTTTAGCCTACAGGTAGGCTACAATTTACCTTTCTTTAGATTGAGATGGAATATTTGAAAGCATGTTGAAATAGTTGGAATTTGGGGTGGGTAGTTTGATTGTATATTTTATGTGTTAAAAATCATGTTTTAGGCTTGTTATCGGGCTTTTTTGGATATTTAAAAGCATGTGTATCTTGTCGGTATTTGTTAGTATTATAAGGAGAGTTGAATAAGCATGTTGCTGATACCGTGGAGTATGTTGTACTTAGTATAGCATGTAAACTTGCTTTAGATACCTCAGTTTTGCTCTGGTGGACTTAGATCCTTGTAGAATGGTGTAGCGGGCTAGTGCCTGGTAGTTTGGCCTTAGCTAGGCGTTACCCTTGCTCTTAAAAATACCATCATCCATAACTCGATATAATATTGACTTTTGTGATGGGTTGGTAACACTAGATTTCGTGATTATGGACTTTGGCTCCGGTTCCAGTTTTGGCAGCATATCAGTTGACTCATTGGGAAGTAGATCCTCGGTACTGTTATTGTTTAGTTTGAAAGGAGAATATTCGACACCATAGGATAAAATATCACTGAGCATCCGGATACCCAGTTCCAGCCTCTATTCTAGATTATCTACGAGCATCTGAGTACCCAGTCCCGGCATCCATTCCGAATTATCAGGGAGCATCTGGGTACCCAGCCCCAGCCTCCACCGACTATCTAGTATGATGAGCATCCGAGTATCCAGTCCCCGCCTTGATTATATCGATGTGTTATGGAGAGAATTCGGGTACCAGTCTAGGCCTCGACCGCACCGATGTATTGCGATGAGCATCCGGGTACCCAGTCCTGGCCTCGACCACACTTATGTATTATGGCAAGCATCCGGATACCCAGTCCCTACCTTAGCCACGTTTAACATTCGGGTGAGCATATGGGTCCCAGTCCCGGCCTCGACCCCTAAGTCACCACTAGATCGATTGACTCTTAGAGATTCTGGGTTTGAAAATGATATAGTATTTCGACTCTTTACATCGCAAATTCTTGGTTCCTAGCCTTGGTAGTTGTAGCTATTCTGTGTACTCGGTGGGCTTATAAGGGTTCATCCGGGTTTTTATTTAACTTGCACACGAGTGTTCCAGTTGGACTTATGGGGGCCCAGTTGGGTATAGTTAGTTGTAGTTCTCATAGGTAGTACTCTTTTCTGTTTTTGATGCGTGTTGACTCCGATTTAGGCTATTCCTATTTTTCATATTATTTTTACCTTTTTTGCTCATTTGGCCTATGATGCCTACTGGGTACCTATTGTCTTGGTACTCATACTACACTTTTCATCTAATTTCATCATACAGGACCGAGCACCAGCTACCGCCGTGAATAGATCGAGCTTGTTGCAGTCAGCTTCAGAGACTAGGGTGAGCACTTAGCATTTTTGGATTAGTCCTGTCTCCTTTAGTATGGATGGCCCATATTTTGCCTTTTGAGAATAGCCTGTTGTTGTATGTATGTCCGGTCAACTTTTGGGACTTGTACTCATCTTTTATTTTATAGCAGCTCTGTACTTGTGACTTTCAGATTTTGGGAGGGATCTTTAGTTGTTTATATCATATTTTGGTTTACTTTCGCTTATTCTTTCTGCCTATCTTTATAATTTGCCACTCTTATTTAGTTTCTTCACTCAAATCCATTACTTAAAGTTCTGGGTTGATGGGTTGACTTACCTACTGGTGGGTTATAGTAGGTTCCATCATGACCTAATGAATTGGGTCGTGACAACTTGGTATTAGAGCCCCAGGTCCATTGGTCTCGCTTGTACAGAGATAACGTCTAGTAGAGTCTCACGAATGGGTGCGAAGATGTAATGACCCTTAAGGTCATTTTTGGAATTTTTGTAAAATGACCATTTTCCCCACTCTTTAGTTGCCCTGAGTTGTTTCTAATTGGTACCGGATGTTAAGTTTTACAAAATCCTATGAAAATTTAAGTCTTTGGAAATTTTGAGTTTCATAAGATTTAAGTATTAAAAAGTGGTATTTGGGGTCAATCAGAACTACGGGTCTCGGAATGGAATTATGTCGATTCCAGCAGCTCCAAAATGTCGAAATAGGCTTAGGAGACTTTGCAGAATTAGTTTTGGAGTTGTAACAAAGATTTAAGGCCTTGAGTTGAGAATTTGAGGAACTTTAAGCTAAGTTTTGACTTTGGTCAACTTTTGGAGTTTCGATGCCCGGAATGGAATTTTGATGACTTCGTTGGATTCAGGAGATGGTTTTTGGTCTAGAAGAAGTATTGGTTGAATCTTTAGAGGTCCCGAGTCCATTTTGGTATTTTGAAGGCATAAGTTGGTTTAGTTGCGACTTTTTGAGTTTTGGGTCAATGATATCTCGAATTCAAATTCTGATGGTTCCATCAACTCTGGAATGACCAAATTAAGCTAGTAGCACTGTTGGAATGACTATCGAGGCAATCGACACGAGTTTGGGGCCATTTGGCGCTTTTGATTTTGAAAGTCTATGGTTGACTTTGGTCAACATTCTTAGAAAACATACTCGAATGAAAATTTTGACAACGCGGTTAGTTTCAGAATGTCGATTTTTTTCAGGAACGACCTTTCATTCGCTTCTCGAGGCCCATTGTGGAAAATGACACTTGGATTTGGGATCCACTTTTTATTAAAATAAACTCGTATGGGAATTCTGAATACTTCATTGAGTCTGGAACATCAAATTTAGTGTGTTAGCATATTCGGTTTATTTTTATCAGGTTCCAAACGAATTCCGAAGGTTCGTTCGGAGAATTTAAATTGTGGCAAAAAATCATAAAAAATCTGTAGCAAGAGTGCAGATTTTTTAGATTTTCTCCTCAACTTTGAACCCTCATTTCTTGAGTTCTAGAGCTCCAAATTGGGTGATTCAAAATACAAACTTGTGAGATTTTTCGTGGGGAACGCATTGGAGAGATTTAAAATTGATTTGGAGCATTCAATTTAGGTAAAAACGTGATTTTATTTGCAGCAATATCCATTTTCGGATTAAGTTTTTGAAGAACTTTGAGAAATTATTTCTTGGCCTAAATAAATCCGATTTTGGTGATTAAAAGGTCCAAATTCAAGAGAATTTCGTGAGGAATCTGTTGGTGAGCTCACAATATTGAGGGGAGGCTTTGTTTGAGGTAAAACATTGAATTTAGAAGTTGGTTGTTACGTTTCCGAGTTAGAATTGTGTTGATTTTTGAGGGGCTGGTTCTTGTTCGTTTTGACTCCGGTTTGAGTGATTCCAGAGGCTATCTTGCATGGAATTTTGAGGAGAACATCGTGGAGGGGTCGGAATATGATTTTGGCCAATCATACTAGGTAAGAAATCAGTTTTTAGTTACTGATTTAGTATTTTCGGAATTAATTTTTGTTGAATTTTGGAAGAGTGTATCTTGGTCAATATAATTCCGTTTTGATAATTCTTGAGTCTAGATTGTGGGTTTTTTTTGCAAGGAACGTCATTGTGTAATTTTTTTGGTTTTTCAGAGTATCTTTTCTGAGAAATCGTCGTGTAAAGAGGTTATCTTGTTTGTTTTCTTAGTTTGAAATTGTGGGAATTAATTGTTTGATCATATTGCGTTATTTTTTTCACCCAAATTGTGTTATAAATCTTATTTGTAAGCTTGGGGGTGACGTTTAGAACCTGCTTTGGGTGTCAAATCCAGAATTTCAAATGCGGTTCCCACAATTCCCATTTTAGACCCCAAAATTGGTCTGTCTTCAAAAATTATGAAATTAGTGTCTAAACGACCGTATTGACATTGTGGTTCTGTTTTTGATAGCGTGGTAGCATTCCAATGTAGTTCGTAAGGAAAAATCTCCAGCACAATAATTTGGAGCCCGCATATTTAGCCTATCGATAGGCTATGGTTTACCTTTCTTTAGATTGAGATGGAATGTGTGAAAGCATGTTGAAATAGTTGGAATTTTGATTGGGTAGTTTGATTGTATAGTTTAACTGTTAGAAATCATGTTTTAGGCTTGTTATCGGGTTTTTTGGGCATTTAGAAGCATGTGTATCTTGTCGTTATTTATTAGTATTATAAATAGAGTTGAATGAGAATGTTGTTGATATTGTGGAGTATGTTGGACTTAGTATAGGTTGTAAAGTTTAATTGTATATCTCAGATGTTAGAAATTATGTTTTAGGCTTGTTATCGGGTTTTTCAGGTATTTAGAAGCATGTGTATCTTGTCGGTCTTTGTTAGTATTCTAAGGAGAGTTGAATGAACATTTTGTTGATACTGTGGAATATGTTAACCTTAGTATAGGATGTAAAATTGCTTTAGATGCCCCGACGTCGCTCCGGTAGACTTAGATCCTTGTAGAATATTGTAGCGGGCTAGGGCCTGGTAGTTTGGCCTTAGCTAGGCATTACTCTTTCTATTAAAAATACCATCACCCATAACTCAGTATAATCGTGACTTTCGTGATGCGTCGGCAACATTAGATTTTATGATCGTTGACTTTGGCTCCGGTTTCAGTTTTGGCGGCATATTGGTTTACTCATTAGAAAGGAGATTCTCGGTACTATTATTATTTAGTTGGAAAGGAGAATATTTGGCACCATAGGATAAAATATCTTTAAGCATCCGGGTACCCAGTCCTGGCCTCTATTTTGAATTATTGGGGAGCATCCAGGTACCCAGCCCTGGCCTCCACCGACTTGCTAGTATGATGTGCATCCGGGTATCCAATCCTGGACTCGATCATATTGATGTGTTACGACGAGCATCCTAGTACCAGTCAAGGCCTCGACCGTACCAATGTAATACGGCGAGCATCCGGGTACCTAGTCTCGACCTCGACTGCACTTATGTATTATGGCAAGCATCCGGGTACTCAGTCCTGGCCTTGGCCACTTTGAACATTTGGGTGAGCATCTGGGTCCCAGTCTCGGCCTCGACCCCTAAGTCACCACTAGATCGATTGACTCTTAGAGATTCTGGGTTTGGAAATTATATAGTACTTCGGCTCCTAACATCCCAAATTCTTGATCCCTAGCCTTGATAGTTGTAGCTATTCTGTATACTCGGCGGGCTTTTGGGGGTTTGTCCAAGTTTTTATTTAACTTGCGCACGAGTGTCCCTACTAGGCTTATGGGAGCCCAGTTGGGTATAGTTAGTTGTAGTTCTCATAGGTAGTACTCTTTCCCCTTTTGATGCTTATGTTGACTCCTATTTAGGCTATTCTTCTTTTTCATATTGTTTTTACCTTTTTTGCTCAGTCGGCCTATGATGCCTAATGAGTACCTATTGTCTTGGTACTCATACTACACTCTGCATCTACTTTCATAATGCAGGACTGAGCACCAGCTATCACCGTGGATAAATCGAACCTATTGCAGTCAACTTCGGAGACTAGGGTGAGTACTTGGCGTTTTTGGATCATTCCTGTCTCCTTCAATATGGATGGCCCGTCTTTTGCCTTTTGAAACTAGCCAGTTGTTATATATATTTTCGGTCCACTTTTAGGACTTGTACTCGTATTTTATTTTGTAATAGATCTGTACTTGTGACTTTTAGGTTCTAGAAGGGATCTTTAGTTATTTAAAACATGTATGGGTTTACTTCCGATTATTCATTTTATTTACTTTTACAATTCAATACTCTTATTTAGTTTCTGCCCTCAAACCCATTACTTGAAGTTCCGGGTTGACGGGTTGGCTTACCTACTAGAGGGTTATAGTTGATGCCATCATGACCTAACGAATTGAGTTGTAACAATTGGTATCAGAGCCCTAGGTTCATTGGTCTCACTTGTACAGAGATAACGTCTAGTAGAGTATCATGGATGGGTGCGGAGACGTCTGTAACTTATCTTCGGGAGGCTACCGGATGTCATTAGGAACATTCTCTAAGTTTCTTCATTTCGTGCATTTTTGTGTCTTATTGGTTTCATGAAATCTTATTTGTTTTGCTCTTTCATCGGGATGGTTCGTACGTATGATACTATTAGAGATGATGACCCGCCAATTCTGGGTAGGCTTAGAGACCAGCCCCGTAGAATAGGTAGGGGAGCAGCACTAGCTCCCAACCCAGAAATAGAGCCAGAGCTGGTAGAGGAGCATCAGGACGCTTCTATTCCTACTCAACTAGAGGGACTACCACCACCAGCACAGCCCCCAGCTGCTCCAGTTATGACCCTAGCACTACAGGCAGCGATTGTGCAGCTCCTCACAGCTATTGGGGTTATACCACAGGCCCCGACCCTAATAGTGGGCATACTAGCACTGCGGGATCTTCCCGCCCAGCCAACACTTGAGGTTCAGTTGCCTCCACCAGTTATTGTACTCCTGCCAGAAGTTTTAGAGGGTGTGATGTCATTACAGGAGCAGAAGATATTAGGGGTCTTTCCAAAGCTGTCATCCCTGACATTTTCTGGAGCCATTGGCAAGAATGCCATGGAGTTCTTAACTACCTGTCAGGAGCAACTCCATTCCTTGGGTCTTGTGGAGTCTAGAGGCCCCGACTTCACTACTCACTAGTTCAGAGGGGCAGCCAGACAGTGGTGGCGCTCTTATTTGCAGTTCAGACCAGATGGGTCACCATCATTGACATAGGCCTAATTCTCAGAGGCTTACATAGATCGATATATACCTAGAAATGTTCAGGACCGACTTCAGGATCACTTTACTCGGTTAGAGCAGGGCCATATGACGATTGTAGAGTATGAGGCTAGATTTCATCAGCTTTACGAACATGCCACTATGATTTTACCCACTAAGGATGAGTGGGTACGATGTTTTATGCGCGGATTAAGACCTTACCTAAGGTTGGGGACCGAACACCTTATTTCTACGGGCTGCTCTTTTCTGGATGTGGTGGATCATGCCCGTACGATCGAGATTATTCATCATCAGGATAAGGGGGTAGTGATAAAAGACCTAAGCATCAGGGTAGCTATAGTGGTTCCTATTCTAGAGGCGATGATAGTTATGACAGGCCCCGCTAGCAGTTTCAGCGGGATAGGTATCAACAGGGTCAGTCCAGCCAGCCGATTTATGCTGCCTTACCAGCAGTTGAGGGTAGTCAGCCCCGTTCGAGGGGTTCCATAGTAGGGTAGAGCTCGAGGGGATTAGGTCTGCTTCTTTCCTACTATAGATGAGTTATCATGGGCCACTCAACTTCAGGATATTTCGATTGTGGCTCACTAGAGTACTAGACTAGGGAGTGTCCCGGCGGGGCTAGACCATTGGCAGTAGCACCACTTTACCAGGAGGTATATATCAGGGTCACAATTGTGGCGATGGTCAGCAGGGTGTTTGGGGAGGTTCCTGAGGAATCACATCAATTGGTAGGGAAAATATTATGGGGGAGGCCGACAGAGCTACTTCTATGCTGCTTCGGCAAGGGTAGAGGCTGAGGCATCAGATGATGTTATCACAGGTATTATCCTTATTTGTCAGCAGACTGCCTCAGTTTTATTTGATCCAGGTTCAACGTATTCCTATGTGTCTATATATTTTGCTCTACGTCTGGTTATTCCTTATGAGTCACTTGAGGTCCCGTTACATGTTTTGACCCCGGTAGGGGATTCTTTAGTAGTGGATCAGGTTTGTAGATCCCGTGCAGTGACTATTCTGGGGCATGAGACTCATGCAGATCTTATTTTACTTGATATGCTACACTTTGATATTATTCTGAGCATGGATTGGCTATCCCTTCATCATGCGGTTGGATTGTTATGCTAAGACTGTTATATTAGCCATGCCTGGCATTCTCCTTATCTTGTGGCAGGACATTTATAATTGCTCACCGACTGGTATCATATCCTTTATACGGGCCCGGTGGCTAGTTGTATTCGGGTGCTTGACGTACTTAACATATGTTCATGATATGTCCAGTAAGGCCCCTACTATTGATTTAGTCCCTATGGTTAGGGAGTATACTAATGTCTTCTCTATTGACCTATCTGGCCTACCCCCAGAGAGATATTGACTTTGCCATAGATTTGGGCGCTGGGCACTAAGCCTATTTCTATACCACCTTACATATGGCCTTGGTAGAGCTCAAGAAGCTCAGTGTGCAGCTTGAGGATCTTTTAGGTAAGAGATTTATTCGCTAGAGTGTGTCATCGTGGGGTGCACTCATCCTATTTATTAAGAAGAAGAATAGGACTATGCATATGTGTGTTGATTACAGGCAGCTGAATAAGGTGATGGTGAAAAACCATTACCCCATGCCTCATATCAATGATCTATTCAACTAGTTTCAGGGTGCGACTGTGTTTTCTAATATTGACTTGAGGTTTGGCTACCATCAGTTGCATATTAGAGAAGCCGACATTCCTAAACTGTATTTCAGACTCACAATGGCCACTACGATTTCCTTGTAATGTCTTTTGGGCTTACTAATTCCCCCACAACTTTTATGGACCTTATGACTCGAGTATTCATTCTTTATCTTAACTCTTTTGTGATTATACTCATCGATGATATACTAGTATACTCACGGAGTAGAGAGGAGCAAGTGCAGCATTTGAGGGTTATGCTCCAAACCTTGAGAGAACAACATCTTTATGCTAAATTCTCAAAGTATGAGTTTTGGTTGGAGTCTGTGGCATTTCTAGGACACGTGGTGTCCAGAGAGGGTATCAATATGGATCCAACAAAGATTGAGGTTATTCGTGGTTTGGCTAGACCCACATCTATTATGGAGATTTAAAGCTTTATTGGATTGGTTGGGTATTATCTACGATTCATCGAGGGTTACTCCACCATTGATCTATTTGACTCGCCAGGATATTCCCTTTGTATGGTCCAAGGAGTGTGAGTCAAGCCTTCAGAAACTTGAGGAGTGTTCAGTTCCAGAACATTAGTTTCATTTTGAGCTCTTGGTTTTTCAAGTTAAGATTGGGATTTGGGGCTTTGTGCGGGGTGTCCTTGTTTTGGTTGTTTTCATCCTCCAATGTTCAGATAGAGTATGTAACTCTTTTGAGGTTGGTATTGTATGGTTCAGTAGGGAATTTTAGAATTCCCTTGAAGGTTTTCAGGATAGCTAAGGACTGGTAGAACGTCGTTAGTGGCTTGTAGAAAAGGATTTGAAAACATAAGACAAGTATTTGGAATTTTGAGAGAGTTGTATCTGCCATGGTCATGTATTAATCAATTCAGTGGTTTTGGTTTATTTTGATCATCCTTAGTTGAAATCCAGTGTTTTGGGTCAAGTTCGGGCTAAACGAGTGAGAGTTGGAGCCCAAGAAAGGATTGGAGGAGTTTTTGGAGTTAGAAGTAAAATTGAGGATTTTCTTCTCAGCCTAAGTTCTGTGACGGCGTTGTTCGACTCGAGAGGGTGTCCGAAGTTTAAGCAAAGCATGCAGGCCTAAAACCCTCGTCCTTTCGTGCCTCTAAACAGTGACTGTACTTTTACTTTCGCGGACAAAAGTTCTTTTAATAGTGGATATTGTAATGACCCTTAAGGTCATTTTTGGAATTTTTGTAAAATAACCATTTTACCCCTCCCTTTAGTTGCCCTGAGTTGTTGCTAATTGGTACCAGATGTTGATTTTTATAAAATCCTATGAAAAGTTAAGTCTTTATAAATTTTGAGTTTCATAAGCTTTAAGTATTAAAAAGTGGTATTTGGGATCAATCGGAGCTACGGGTCTCGGAACGGAATTCCGTCGATTCCAGCAGCTCCAAAATGTTGAAATAGGCTTGGGAGACTTTGCGAAATCAATTTTGGAGTTGTAACGAAGATTTAAGGCCCCGAGTTGAGAATTTGAGGAACTTTAAGCCAAGGTTTGACTTTGGTCAACTTTTGGAGTTCTGATGCTCGGAATGGAATTTCGATGACTCTTAGAGGTCCCGAGTCCGTTTTGGTATTTTGAAGGCCTAAGTTAGTTTAGTTACGACTTTTTGAGTTTGAGGTCAACGAGATCTCGAATTCAAATTTTAATGGTTCCATCAGCTCCAGAATGACCAAATTAGGCTAGTAACACTGTTGAAATAACTATCAAGGCAATCGACACGAGTTTGGGGCCATTTGGCGCTTTTGATTTTGAAAGTTAGCCTATGGTTGACTTTGGTCAACATTCTTGGAAAACGCGCTCGAATAAAAATTCTAATAGTGCGGTTAGTTCCAGAATATTGATTTTGGTCAGGAACGACCTTTCATTCGCTTCCCGAGGCTCCGGGGCTTATATCGAGGCCGATTGTGGAAAATGACACTTGAATGTGGGATCCACTTTTTATTAAAATAAACTCGTATGGGAATTCTGAATATGCCATTGAGTCCGGAACGTTGAATTTAGTGTGTTAGCATATTCGATTTATTTTTATCGGGTTCTGAATGAATTCCGAAGGTTCTTTTGGAGACTTTAAATTGTAGCAAAAAATCAGAAAAAATTTGCTGCAAGAGTGCAGATGTTTCAGATTTTCTCCTCAACTTTGAACCCTCATTTCTTGAGTTCTAAAACTCCCAATTGGGTGATTCAAAAGGCAAACTTGTGAGATTTTTCGTGGAGAACGCATTGGAGAGATTTAAAACTGATTTGGAGCATTCAATTTAGGTAAAAAGCGTGATTTTATTTGCAGCAGTATCCATTTTTGGATTAAGTTTTTGAAGAACTTTGAGAAATTATTTCTTGGCCTAAATAAACCCGATTTTGGTGATTCAAGGTCCAAATTCAAGAGAATTTCATGAGAAATCTGTTGGTGAGCTCACAATATTTAGGGGAGGCTTTGTTTGAGGTAAAACATTGAATTTAGAAGTTGGTTGTTATGTTTTTGAGTTAGAATTGTGTTGATTTTTGAGGGGCTTGTTCTTGTTCATTTTGACTCCGATTTGAGTGATTCCAGATGCTATATTGCATGGAATTTTGAGGAGAACATTGTGGAGGGGTCAGAATCTGATTTTGGCAAATCTTAGTAGGTAGGAAATCAGTTTTTAGTTACTGATTTAGTATTTTCGGAATTATTTTTTGTTGAATTTTGGAAGAGTGTATCTTGGTCAATATAACTCCGTTTTGAGTGATTCTTAAGGCTAGATTGTGGAGTTTTTCACAAGGAACGTCATTGTGTAATTTGTTTTGTTTTTCATACTTTCGGTTTTGAGAAATCATCGCGTAAAGAGGCTGCCTTGTTTATTTTCTTAGTTTGAAATTGTGGGAATTAATTGTTTGATCATCTTTCGTAATTGTTTTCACCCCAAATTGTGTTATAAATCTTATTTGTAAGCTTGGGGGTGACATTTAGAACCTGCTTTGGGTGTCAAATCCAAAATTTCGAATGCGGGTCCCACAATTTCTGTTTTAGACCCCAAAATTGGTCTGTCTCCAAAAATTATGAAATTAGTGTCTAAACGACCGTATTGACATTGTGGTTCTGTTTTTGATAGCGTGGCAGCATTTTGAGGTAGTTCATAAGGAAAAAGCCCCGGCTAAGTGATTTGGAGCCCGTGTGTTTAGCCTACAGGTAGGCTATGGTTTACCTTTCTTTAGATTGAGCTGGAATGTGTGAAAGCATGTTGAAATAGTTGAAATTTGGGTTGGGTAGTTTGATTATATACTTTAGTTGTTAGAAATCATATTTTAGGCTTGTTATCGGGTTTTTCGGGTATTTAGAAGCATGTGTATCTTGTCGTTATTTATTAGTATTATAAGGAGAGTTGAATGAGAATGTTGTTGATATTATGGACTATGTTGGACTTAGTATAGGTTGTAAAGTTTAATTGTATATCTCAGATGTTAGAAATTATGTTTTAGGCTTGTTATTGGGTTTTTCGGGTATTTAGAATCATGTGTATTTTGTCGGTATTTGTTAGTATTCTGAGGAGAGTTGAATGAACATGTTTTTGATACTATGGAATATGTTGGCCTTAGTATAGGATGTAAACTTATTTTAGATGCTCCGACGTTGCTCCGGTAGACTTAGATCCTTGTAGAATGGTATAGCGGGCTAGTGCCTGGTAGTTTGTCCTTAGTTAGGCGTTACTCTTTCTCTTAAAAATACCATCATCCATGACTCGGTATAATCGTGACTTTCGTGATGCGTCGGCAACACTAGATTTCATTATCATTTACTTTGTCTCTGGTTTCAGTTTTGGCAGCATATTGGTTGACAAATTGGGAAGGAGATTCTCGGTACTATTATTGTTAAGTTGGAAAGGAGAATATTCGGCACCATAGGATAAAATATCTGTGAGCATCCAGGTACCTAGTATCGGCCTCCATTCTTAATTATCGGGGAGCATCCGGGCACCCAGCCCCGACCTCCGCTGACTTGCTAGAATGACGAGCATTCGGGTATCCAGTCTTGGCCTCAATTATATCGATGTGTTACGGAGAGCATCCTGGTACCAGTCCAGGCCTCGACCTCACCGATGTAATATGGCGAGCATTTGGGTGCCCAGTCCCAGTCTCAACCGCACTTATGTATTATGACAAGCATCTGGATACTCAGTCCCGGCCTTGGCCACTTTGAATATTCAGGTGAGCATATGGGTCCCAATCCCGACCTCGACCCCTAAGTCACCACTAGATCTATTGACTCTTAGAGATTCTGGGTTTGGAAATGATATAGTACTTGGGCTCCTAACATCGTAGATTCTTGATCCCTAGCCTAGGTAGTTGTAGCTATTCTGTATACTCTGCGGGCTTTTGGGGGTTTGTCCAAGTTTTTATTTAACTTGCGCACGAGTGTCCCTACTGGGCTTATGGGAGCCCAGTTGGGTATAGTTAGTTGTAGTTCTCATAGGTAGTACTCTTTCCCCTTTTGATGCTTATGTTGACTCCTATTTAGGCTATTCTTCTTTTTCATATTGTTTTTACCTTTTTTGCTCAGTCGGCCTATGATGCCTACTGGGTACCTGTTGTCTTAGTACTCATACTACACTATACATCTACTTTCGTGATGGAGGACCGAGCACCAGCTATCGCCGTGGATAAATCGAACATATTGCAATCAACTTTGGAGACTAGGGTGAGTACTTGGTGTTTTTGGATCATTCTTGTCTCCTTCAGCATGGATGGCCCATCTATTGCCTTCTAAGACTAGCCAGTTGTTATATATATTTTCAGTCCACTTTTGGGACTTGTACTCATATTTTATTTTATAGTAGCCTTATACTTTTGACTTCCAGGTTCTGGGAGAGATCTTTAGTTGTTTAAAACATGTTTGGGTTTACTTCCGCTTATTTATTCTGTTTACTTTTATAATTTGATACTCTTATTTAGTTTCTGCCCTCAAACCCATTACTTGAAGTTCTGGGTTGACGGGTTGGATTACCTACTAAAGGATTATAGTTGGTGCCATCATGACCTAAGGTATTGGGTCATGACAGAAGATGTCTGTAACGTATCTTTAGGAGGCTACAGGATGTCATTAGGAACATTCTCTATGTTGTATCATTTCATGTAGTGTAGTGTCTTGTTGATTTCATGAAATCTCATTGGTTCTACTTTTTCTCAGGGATGATTCGTACACGTGCTACCACTAATCATGATAATTCATCAAGGACTGACATGCCTAGAGGTCGTCCTCATGGGACAGGTAGGGGAACAGACCAGGTCCCGACCCAGAGATAGAGACGGAGCTGGTAAAGAAGCATCAGGACGCTCCTATTCCTACTCAACTAGAGGGACCACTACAACCAGCATAGCCTCCAACTGCACTAGTTATGACCCAGCCCTACAGGCAGTGATTATACAGCCATCATCTGAGGTTCAGCTACCTCCATCGGTTGTTTCACCCCCGCCAGCAGTTCCAGAGGGTATGATATCATTACAGGATCAGAAGATGTTAGGGGTATTTCAGAGACTATCACCCCCAACATTTTCTAAAGCTATTGGCTAGGATGCCATAGAGTTTTTAACTACCTGTCAGGAGCAGCTCTATTCCTTGGGTCTTGTGGAGTCTAGAGGCACCGACTTCACTACTCACCAGTTTATAGGGGCAGCCAGACAGGCTAGCTGGGTCACCACCATTGACATGGTACTAATTCTCAGAGGCTTACCTAAATTGATAAATCCCTAGGAATGTTAGGGACCGACTTTGGGATCAGTTTACTCGGTTGGAGCAGGGCCATATGACGATTACAGAGTACCAGGCCAGATTTCATTAGCTTTCCCAATATGCCACTATGACTCTACCCACTAAGAAGGAGAGGGTACAATGTTTTATGCGCAGATTAAGACCTTACCTAAGGTTGGGGATTGAGCACTTGGTTTCTGTGGGATGCTCTTTTTTGGATGTGGTGGATCATGCCCGCACGATCGATATTATTCATCGCTAGGACCAAGAAGGCAATGGTAAGAGACCCAAGCATCAGGGTAGCTACAGTGTGTCCCATTATAGAGGTCATGATAGTTATGACAAGCCACGCCAGCGATTCCAACAGGATAGGTACCAGCAGGGTCAGTCTAGTCAGCCGATTCAGGCTGCCCTACCAGCAGTTAAGGGTGGTCATCCCCATTTGGGGAGTTCCACCATAGGCAGAGCTCAAGGGGATCAAGTCTGCTTCCTTCCTACCGTAGACAAGTTATCACGGGTTGCTCAGCTTTAAGATGCTTCAATTGTGGCTCACTGGAGCACTGGGCTAGAGAGTGTCCCAGTCGGGCTAGACCACTAGCAGTAGCACCACCTCCACCAAAAGGTATAGATTAGGTTCATGGCCACACCGATGGTCAGTAGAGTGTTCGAGGAGGTTTCCGAGGAGGCAAATCTGATGGTAGGGCAAATATTTGTAGGGGAGGCTGACACGGTCACTTCTATGCTGCTCCGGCGAAGGTAGAGGCTGAGGCATCAGATAATATTATCACAAGTACTATCCTTATTTGTCAGCAGACTTCTTCAGCTTTATTTGATCTAGGTTCCATGTATTCCTATATGTCTATATAGTTTTCTCCACGTCTGGGTATTGCTTATGAGTCACTTGAGGTCCCATTTCATGTTTTGACCCCAGCAGGGGATTCTTTAGTAATGGATCAGGTTTGTAGATCTTGTACAGTGACTATTCAAGGGCATGAGACTCGGGCAGATCTTATTTTAGTTGATATGCGAGACTTTGATGTTATTCTGGGCATAGATTGGCTATCCCCTCATCATGCAGTTTTGGACTGTTACGCCAAGACAGTTATATTAGCTATGCCTGGTATTCCCCCGGTCTTGTGCAGGGTGTTTATAGTTGCTCACCGATTGGGATCATATCATTTATGTGAGCCCAATGGCTAGTTGCGTCCGAGTGCTTGGCGTACTTAGCATATGTCTGTGATGTGTCCAGTGAGGCCCCTACTATTGATTCAGTCCCTGTGGTTAGGGAGTATACTGATGTGTTCCCTACTAACCTACCTGGCCTACCTTAGAGAGAGATATTGACTATGCCATAGATTTGGAGTCGGGAACTAACCCCATTCTGGAAGAAGGCACACCTTAGATCTCATTATGGAAACATTAACTACCTATGAAAGAGTTTCTGGACAATTGATTAACAAGCAAAAAAGTTATTTTATGGTTCCCTCTAATGCTTTCAAGTCTACTGTACTGAGAATCAAGAGTATAACTGGTTTCAACCAAAAGAGTAGTCATATAACATACTTGGGATGTCCTATTTATATTGGTAGGCAAAGAGTTATTTACTACTCTGATCTTATTGCAAAAGTTGTAAGCAGGATAACTGGTTGGCATGCTAAAATCCTGAGCTATGGGGGTAGAGTTATTCTTGTGAAGCATGTTATTCAAGCCATGCCAATACATTTGCTTTCAGCCAGCATCCCTCCCTCAACCATCATTAAGCAGATTCAGAGCATCACTGCTAACTTCTTCTGGGGATGGAAAAATGACAAGAGGAAATACCACTGGTCCTCATGGAAGAACCTTAGCTATCCTTATGATGAAGGGGGCATAGGGTTTAGAAAAATCACTGATGTGGTCAAATCTTTTCAATACAAGCAGTGGTGGACCCTTAGAACCAAGAACACCTTGTGGGGAGAATTCCTTAAATCCAAATACTGTCAGAGGGCCAATATTATTACAAAAAAGTGGGACACTGGTCAGTCCTTAATTTGGAAGCACCTCATGAACAACAAACACAACATTGAGCCTCACATTCAGTGGCAAATTAAGTCTGGCTCTTGCCTTTTTTGGTGGGATAATTGGCTGGGTGTTGGCCCTTTAGCTCATTTTTCTGCTAATAGCTGTAGGTTTAACCACACCCAAGTTTCAGCTTTTCTAACTAATGGCCAATGGAATGTTGATCTCATTATCCAAAAAGCCCCTCCTCAGTTTGTTCCTAACATTTTAGCAATTCAATTCAGTTAGCACCCCCTCAAACAGGACCATCCATGCTGGATTCCTACTACCAATGGGGAGTTCAGTTGTTCTTCTGCCTGGGAGCTCATTAGAGACAAGAGGACAAATACTATGCTGAATGCATGTACTTGGCACCAACTAATACCTTTCAAATGATCCTTTCTTGTTTGGAGAGCTCTTAGAAGGAAATTACCTACCAATGAGAAAATAACCAGCTTTGGCAAAGCCCCCTCTCAGTGCCATTGTTGTGAAAGCCCTGGCCAAGACACCATTGATCACACCTTTGTTGCAGGAACCTTTGCCAAGAATACTTGGAGGTTGTTTGCTAATTCTTTGGGCATAAAAAAGGATTACACACCTCTTATAAATATGCTTATGAGATGGTGGACATCTAAACACAAGAATACAGCACATAAACTCCTATTACAAGCAATCCCTATCTTCATTTGTTGGAACTTATGGAAGAATAGATGTGCTTCCAAATATGGTGGGAAGAAATCTAACCTTTCAAGAGTCAAATTTTCTGTCTACAAAGGCATCTCTAACCTGCTCATCATAGCTTTTCCATATATTGAATGGCCAAATAACTGGAAGGACCTAGTCATTTCAGTGGAACAATGCTACCATGACACCAAAATTACCCCTGTATGCTGGATCAAACCAGCTGATCACATGGTAAAGCTAAATACAGATGGTAGTGCCCTTAACAACTCAAGCAACATTGGTGGAGGAGGAATACTTAGAAATACTCATAGTGACCTTATCTTTGCCTATGTAGTTCCATTGGGGGAAGGAACTAACAACCAAGCAGAAATAAGGGCTGCTATCTTTGGTCTATCTTGGTGTATTCATCTTGGTTATTTACAGGTAGAGGTAGAGGTAGATTCTCAACTCCTAATCAGGTGGTTACAACAAGAAGTAAAACCCCCTTGGTCAATAAAGGAGCTGCTGGACAATTTAAACAACATCATCAACCAATTCCAAACTTTCAGCTGTAAACACATCCTTAGAGAAGCAAACTACACAGCTGATGTCTTATCCAAACACAGCCACAAATGCAAATCTCCTGAACTCTATTTCACTGTGCATGATCTCCCCAAACAAGCTAAGGCATACCTTGAGATGGACAAGCTGGAAATGCCTTCCTTCAGAAGAAAGAAACTCAGGAGACTAAAGAAACCTCCCTAACTCATTCCATTTTTGGTTCTAACTCAAACTTCAACATGGTTTTGTCTATGCATAGCTATAAATACCTTGAAGATCTCACAGTTAGAACTCCTGGCAAAAGGAAAATCCCCCTTCCTTATTACTATATTTATTATTTTCTTAGAATAACCAGTCTAACCTTAGAGGTAAGGAGTAGAATAGTTTGTATTTTGTCTTCTCTTCCTTCTTGGATTAACAGGTATAGGAATTCAAATGTTAGCAGACTTTGCATAAGCCACATTACAGAAGCAGCAGTGACTCCAATTGATAAACAACAGCAGCTTTCTAACAGCAGCACCAGAGACCAAAAGCAACCAGCAGTACTTAACAAATACATCAGGCATCATAAAAATGCCTCCATATTGTGCAGGATTACTGCAAATACATTTCCTGAAGATCCCATGGAGTTTCAACTCAAATGGATAATTGGAGACGTTAGTCGAGCGACCTTGAAAAAGTTATCAGACTTAAGTCCCCAAATGGAGCATTTCACAACTTGGAGCCTCCATCCTATCCAAATGACCTCCAAATGTTGCAAGAATACAGAAAATAAAGTATTTTCAAATCCCAAGAAGTTTCACCTCCAACGGATAATTGGAGACGTTAGTTGAGCGACCTTGAAAAAGTTAGTCGACTTAAGTCTCCAACTGATGCACTTCACAACTTGGAGTCTCCATCTTGTCCAAAAGACCCCCAAATGTTTCAAGAATACAGCAAATATAGTAATTGCAAAGCCCAAGAAGTTTCACCTCAATCGGATAATTGGAGACGTTAGTCGAGCTTCCTTGAAAAAATTTGCCGATTTAAAGCTAACAAGCTCCAAAGCACTCTTTGAGGTCTGTTCCTTTCTTTGCTTTGTATTTGTTTGTATGTGCAGGTGCTCTAAGGAACTGATCATGAGGAAAGGTCTTCTCCTGAAGGTAACTTGCAACAACAAACAACTGAGCATTTCCACTATGGAGGCACCAGGAAGCTGGCTACAGGTTTGCAGCAGACTATACTCCTCCCACATTCCTTTGGTTCTTTGGCTACTTGCTTGTGTAGGTATACAGAGATCCAAACAAAAGGAGACAAATTCTAGAGACGCAGGAGCATCACCAGCCTTCACCAACAATCCAACCATGCCAGATTCCATCCTTTATTACCTGCATCAATACCATTACATCCAAGCTACTTGGAACTCCTTGTTTGTTTATTTATTGGAGTGCAGACATATAATACAGCAGCAATGGAACCTTCCAAAAGGCAAGGCTCCATCAGTTAAACACTCAAACCAAGGCTACTTCTCCTACAGGTTGCAATATACAACAGCAAAAGCATGGTGCAACAGGTACAACTGCTTCAACAACAATAACAACATGAGGAGCTACATCCACAGCAATTGGTCCATCCACAGCAGTTCTGTTTGTGGATCTTTGTTTTTGGTCTTGTTGGCTTGGTTTTATGCAGTTGCAGGTAGCTGGAGAACATTTGGGGATACAAGCCTCAATACACAACACCTCCAGCAACATGCAGCATCCAAGAAGCTTGCAGAACTGCAGCATGAATCAGCAGAATTGCACCTCTTAATGTGCATTTCTACTGCAGGATACTACAGCTTAGAAAGGCAACAGGAAGTTGAAGCCTCCTTTAAACCTACTACAAGATTGCAGCTGGATCTCCAATCCACAACATCTCCAAACCTGCTGACTAATACAGCTCCAAAACGGCTGACTGATACACTTCCTCCATTTTTCATCCTCCATAGCTGCTATAATCATGATATTGAAGTTGATGCATCTCTCTATTTGGACTTACTTGGTATGACAAGACTAAAAAGGGCAAGATGAATAGAACTTTCTTATCCCATGCGAGATAGAAGTTTCGTATACTTGTTCTGCTTCAGTTTAACTATGTGATTCGTCGCGTAGTTGAAGAGGACTAGTGTAGGTTACTTTCTTGTTTTTTCTAATGGAAGGAGAGAGTCTCCCTCATTTATGCTTACTTAGTCGACTTGTACCGGGAGGAGTCCTCCCATAGGTTTAATGCTTTCTAGTTTTAGTTAGCCTTTTTTGTAACGGGAATGAGTTAGCCGACCTTAGTAAGTTAGCCGACTTATGAACCAACATAGGATCGGAGGTAAGGTTTATGTCCCCCTCCGTGTATTTTTACTTTATTTATTTATGTTAAGGCTTTGGGGTGCTGCTCAACCCTGACTGTGCACGAGAGGTAGGAGCCTCGTGTAGGGTCTGTTCCCCCCCCCCCCCCCCGGAAAAAAAAAGAACTAACCCCATTTCTATACCACCTTACCATATAACCCCCGCAGAGCTCAAGGAGCTTAGTGTGCAGCTTGAGGATCTTCTAGGTAAGGGATTTATTCTTCCAAGTGTGTCACCATGGGGTTCACCCATCTTGTTTGTTAAGAAAAAGGATGGGATTATGTGGATATTTGTTAATTATAAGCAGCTGAACAAGGTGACGGTGAACGATTATTACCCGATGCCTCATATCAATGATCTATTTGACCAGCTTCAATTTGCGACCATATTTTCTAAGATTGACTTGAGATTCGGCTACCACAAGTTGCAGATTAGAGCAGTCAACATTTCTAAGACTACTTTTCGGACTCGCTATAGCCATTATGAGTTCCTTGTGATATCTTTTGGGCTTACCAATGTCCCCACAACTTTTATGGACCTTATGACTAGAGCATTCAAGCTTTATCTTGACTCCTTCGTGATAGTATTCATTGATGATATACTGGTATACTCGCGGAGTAAGGAGGAGCATGTGCAGAACTTGAGGGTTGTGCTCCAGACCTTGAGAGACCAATAGCTTTATGCTAAATTCTCAAAGTGCGAGTTTTGGTTGGAGTTTGTGTCATTTCTAGGACACTGGTGTCCAGAGAGCATAATAGGGTAGATCCAACGAATATTGAGGCCATTCGTGGTTGGGCTAGGCCCATATCTGTTATGGAGATTCAGAATTTTATTAGATTGGCTGGGTATTATAGACGATTCGTCCAGAGTTTCTCCACCATTGCAGCACCATTGATCCATTTGACTCACCAGGATGTTCCCCTTATATGGTCCGAGGAGTGTGAGTCAAGCTTTCGGAAGCTTAAGAAGTGTTCAGTTCCAGAACATCAGTTTTATTTTGAGTTCTTGGTTTTTCAAGTTAAGATTGGGATTAGGGGCTTTGCGCGGGATGTCCTTGTTTTGTAATAATATGGACTTTCACATTCAATCATTATAGGCATTTTAGGATTATCACAACATAGACTTACTTTTTTTCTTAATCCTTTTGTTGCTTTAGCTAATATGGCATCTGCACACCATGTACTAATCTTATCATTTAAATGAGTTATTCTTTTTCCTAAAGTATCGGTTGTTCCGGAATTATAAGTATCTATTAATATTTTACCTTAAGGGTCTGGTATCTTTGTAAAAACATCAGTAAATACATTTCTATATTTTTAACTCTATTATAAACATAGTAATAATAATTTTGAAAGACACAAATATATTTATCTATTTCACACATATCACATAATTGTAATTATAATAAAGCAATTTCATATTTTTTAATCATTGCAGGGTCTTTTAAAATATTGCCTTCTCTGGCAAATTCTAATCTTATAGCTTCTGTAGCTCTTGTAATTAATTTAGCAATATTATCATCGGTACCAAAAATATCATTTCTAGTAGCATCATTTAAGTTTTGTCAAAATCTTAGCACACTATTTAATAGACTTTGTTCTATAAAATGTTTAGTGGTGTCATAATCCATTTTATTTACTGTTACTATTATCCTTAAAGAAGTTTCCCATTTATCTATAACTTCTTCAGTATTATTAATACAATCTAAATCTAGATATATTCCAAATGGATTAATCGTTTCACTTTTCATTGATCCTATGAGTGTGTGACTATCTTTTGTTCTTAATGTAGCATTTACACCTGCATAAGCCCTAGTGGTTCTATTAAAACTTGTTCGGCTAGTTTCAGCCTGAGTAAGGAGCTCAGTAATATCAAGATTAAAATCAAATTTTTCTGATTTGATTGTATCCATTTTTAAGTTTATCATATCACCTTCATTTTTTAACTGGATTTATTTTATATTTATTATAAGACTATCTAGTTCACAATTTTCTGAGTCGGAGCTTACCATTTTAAATTGTTTTCTCCGTATCCTTCAGATATTTTTACTTTTGAAATATGGAATCCTATGATATGTAAAGTTTTATTTATAGGTTCTTTATCAACATTTATTTCTTTTTGATTTAGTATATCTTTTAAAGTTTGAATTTCTTTAACTATTAAATTTCTAAAGTAAATTATCATTTTTTGTATTTCGTACAAATCTTTTTTCTATTTTTAGAGAATCTTCTTCATTAAGTAATTTATAATTGTATTTATTTTCCATTCTATCCTAAACTAGCCAGATGCTTTTTGAAATAATAGTTTTGAAGCAATTTTATATTATCTCGTTCTCCTATTATATCATCTTCATTAGCGTGTATTATATTTTGTACTCTTCTTATCTGTTCAATTTTATCAGGGTCTAATCTTTTTAAATATTTTTGGCAAGATTCGTCTTTTATCTTAGCAACCCTTAAGTTTTTCTGAAAGGTCCAATACAAATGGTTATCTAATCTTATTTCTGTAAAGGAAGGTAATCGATTCATTATCCTATGCTAGAAGGATGGGTTTTAATTTCGAGTTGAATGAGTTTTATGTTATCTGATAGTCCTTGTATGACTCTGTCATAGTCATCTAATATTTTTTTTGTTCTAATAATAGAATCTTTCGCATTTTCGTTATTATCTTTTAGAGAGTAATCGTAACAATTTTTTGTATTTTTCTTTGCCATCTTGAGTATCCTTTAAATATTTTCTAAACTTCCATAGATAATTATTATCTATCTTTATTTCTGCAAAAGAAGGATGCCTTTTCATTCTATATCTATATCATTAAAGTTTTCATTGCATCTTAGTGAGTTAGTTATTTTATCAAATTTATTTTCACTATTCTCTTGTCTAATATTAATATCTAAAGATGACATGGACATGTTTTGAATAATATCTACCTCTACGTCTTTAATATCTATCATGGATTACAAAAAAAAGAATATACACGATATCAAAAAACAATTTACAAAAGGAATAATAAAAAAAAATCCAAAAGAATGCAGATGTTACTACTGCAAAGAGATAGGACACTATGCCAATAGATGCCCAAACAAATTTGCTAATAATAACAAGAAAATAGAAATCGATGAAGACATTAAAGAAATAATAAATTCAGAAGAATTTATACAACTAAATAATTTTGAAGAAGTTGAATTAGATGATACAATTTTTATATTAACTGATACTGATTATTATTCTTCGTCATAAGAAGACAGTCAAGATGAATAATGAAATAAAAACTGTCTAGGATATAATAGAAGAAACGATAGAACAAGTTGGAGAATATAAATAAGATATTTTTAATGATAAAAGAAAATTAAAACAAATACAAAAAGAAAAGTTTTCTGTAATATCCCTCAAGGTCATTTTTGAATTTTTTGTAAAATGACCGTTTTTACCCCTCCCTTTAGATGCCCCGAGTCGTTTCTTATTGTATCGGGTGTTGTTTTTTAGAAAATTCTATGAAAAGTTAAGTCTTTAGAAATTATGAGTTTTCATAAGTTGTAAGTATTAAAAAGTGGTACTTGGGGTCAATCGGAGCTACATATCTCAGAACGGAATTCCATCGATTCCAACAGCTCCGAAATGTTGAAATTGGCTATGGATACTTTATGGAAGCAGTTTTGGAGTTGTCACAAAGTTTTGAGGCCTTGAGTTGAGAAATTGAGGAATTTTAAGCCAAGGTTTGACTTTGGTCAACTTTTAGATTTCTGATGCTCGAAATGGAATTCCGACGGCTTCGTTGGATTTGGGAGATGGTTTTTGGTCTAGAAGAAGTGTTTGTTAAATTTTTAGAGGTCTCGAGTCCATTTTAGTTGCAATTTTTCGAGTTTTGGGTCAACGAGATCTCGAATTCAAATTCTGATAGTTCCATCAGCTCCGGAATGAACAAATTAGGCTAGTAGCACTGTTGGAATGACTATCAAGGCAATCAATACGAGTTTTGGGCCACTTTACGCTTTTGACTTTGAAAGTTAGCCTATGGTTGACTTTGGTCAACATTCTTGGAAAAGACACTCGAATGAAAATTCTGACAACGCAATTAGTTCTGGAATCTCGATTTTGATCTAGAACAACCCTCCGTTCACTTTTCGAGGCTTCCGGACTAATATCAAGGCCCCTTGTGGAATGTGGCTTAAAATGACTATTGGGTGTGGGATCCACTTATCTATTAAAATGATATCGTATGGGAATTCTGAATACGTCATTGAGTCCAGAATATCAAATTTAATTGGGTAGCATATCTTTTTTATTTTTATCAAATTCCAAATGAATTTCGAGCACCCCATCGGAGATTTCGGACTTTTCCAAAATCTGTTGCAGCAGAAATAGCAAGGCCATTTTTGGATTTGGTCTCAACTTTAAAACCCCATAACTTGAGATATATAGCTGCAAATTGGGTGATTCAAAAGACAAACTTGTGAGATTTTTTATGGAGAATGCATTGGAGAGATTAAAAACTGATTTGGAGCATTCAATTTAGGTAAAAATCATGATTTTATTTGTAGCAGTATCCATTTTCGGATTGAGTTTTTGAAGAACTTTGAGAAATTATTTCTTGACATATATAAACCCGATTTTGGTGATTCAAGGGTCTAAATTCAAGAGGATTTCGTGAGGAATCTCATGGTGTTCTCAGAAACAAGAGGGGAAGCTTCGTTTGAGGTAAAAATACATTTCTAGTTACTCATTGAGTCCTTTTCGAAATGAAATTTTGTTGAATTTTGGAAGAGTGTATCTTGGTCAATATAACTCCATTTTGAGTGATTCTTGAGGCTAGATTGTGGATGTTTCACAAAGATCATCATAGTGCAATTTGTTTGGGTTGAAAGAGTCTCATTTTTTTAGAATTTGCTAATTTTGATGTTGCCATTTTTGGTCATTTAGTTGGAATTTATGATTTTTCATTGCATGCTCATTCCGCGTAGTTTTTCACCCCAAATTATGTTATAAATATGATTTGTGAGATCGGAGTGACGTTTGGAACCTATTTTGGGGGGGGGGGGCAAATCTAGAATTTCATATGTGGGTCGCACAATTCCCGTTTTAGACCCCAAAATTGGTCCATCTCCAAAAATTATGAAATTAGTGTCTAAACAAACGTATTAATGTCGTGGTTCTGTTTTTTACAGCGTGGTAGCATTCTAAGGTAATTCGGAAGGGTAAAGCTCTGGTATAGTGATTTAAAGGCGGCGTGTTTAGCCTACAGGTAGGCTATGGTTTTACCTTTCTTTATATTTGGGTGGAATATGTGAAAGTATGTTGAAATAGTTGGAATTTGGGTTGGGTAGTTTGATTGTATATTGTAGGTGTTAATAATTGTGCTTTAGGCTTGTTATCAGGTTTATTGGATATTTAGAAGCATGTGCATATTGTCGTTATTTGTTAGTATTATAAGGAGAGTTGAATGAGCATGTTGTTGATACTGTGGGGTATGTTGGCCTTAGTATAGGATGAAAACTTGCTTTAGATGCCACAGCGTCGCTCTGGTGGACTTAGATTCTTGTAGAATGGTGTAGCGGGTTAGTGCCTGCTAGTTTGGCATTAGTTAGGCATTACCCTTGCTCTTAAAAATAACCTCATCCATAAACCAGTATAATCGTGAATTCCATGATGCGTTGGTAATACTAGATTTCGTGATCGTTGACTTTGGCTCCGGTTCTAGTTTTGGCGGCATATCGCTTGACTTATTTGGAAAAAGATTTTTGGTACTGTTTTATTCTAGTTGGGAAGTAGAATGTTGGGCATCATGGGATAAATTATCTGTGAGCATCTAGGTACCAAGTCTCGGCCTCCGTTCTGAATTATCAGGGAACATTCGGGTACTCAGCCCCGGCCTCTACCGACTTGCTAGTATAATGAGCATCTGGGTACATAGTCTCAGCCTAGACCATACCGATGTATTAAGGCAAGCATTCGGGTACCCAGTCCCAGCCTCGATTGCACTTATGTATTATGGCAACCATCCGGGTACCCAGTCCCACCCTTGACCACTTTGAAAATTTGGGTGAGCATCTAGGTCCCAGTCCCGGCCACGACACCTAAGTCACCACTAGATCAATTGACTCTTAGAGATTCTGGGTTTGGAAATGATATAGTACTTCGGCTCCTAACATTACTGATTCTTGGTTCCTAGCCTTGATAGTTATAGCTATTATGTGTACTCAGCGGGCTTATTGGGGTTTGTCCAGGTTTTTATTTAACTTGCGCATGAGTGTCCCGGCTGGGCTTATGGGGGCCTAGTTGGGTATAGTTAGTTGTAGTTCTCATAGGTAGTACTCTTTCCCCTTTTGATGTTTATGTTGACTCCTATTTAGGCTATTTTTCTTTTTCATATTGTTTTTACCTTTTCTGCTCAGTCGGCCTATAATGCCTACTAGGTACCTGTTGTCTTAGTACTCATACTACACTCTGCATCTACTTTCGTGATGGAGGATAGAGCACCAGCTATCGCCTTAGACAAATCAAACCTGTTGCAGTCAACTTCGGAGACTAGGGTGAGTACTTGGCATTTTTGGATCATTCCTGTCTCCTTTAGCATGGATGACCCGTCTTTTGCCTTCTGAGACTAGCCAGGTGTTATATATATTTTCAGTCCACTTTCAGGACTTGTACTCATATTTTATTTTGTAGTAACTCTATACTTGTGACTTTCAGGTTCTAGGAGAGATCTTTAGTTGTTTAAAACATGTTTGGGTTTACTTCCTCTTATTCATTCTGTTTACTTTTACAATTTGATACTCTTATTTAGTTTCTGCTCTCAAACCCATTACTTGAAGTTCCGGGTTGACGGATTGGCTTACCTACTAGTGGGTTATAGTAGGTGTCATCATGACCTAAGGAATTGGGTCGTGACATTTTCTTTAAGTAATTACTCAGGATCTAATGTAAATATACTTGAAACATTTGGATTAAGAAAACGACAACATCATTTATTTTATGGATTAAATATCCAAGAAAGAGCGTTAGATATACTAAAGAAATTCAAACTTTATACTAAATCAAAAAGAAATAAATGTTGATAAAGAACCTATAAATAAAACCTTACATATCATAGGATACCATATTTCAAAAATAAAAATACCTGAAGGATACGGAGGAAATAATTTAAAATGGTAAGCTCTGATTCAGAAAATAGTGAACTAGATAATCTTATAATAAATATACTTGAAACATTCGGATTAAGAAAATGACAACATCATTTATTTTACGGATTAAATATCCAAGAAAGAGCGTTAGAAGTTTCTGTTACTTCTAATAAAATAATGATTCCTTTATTATCCAAAAAAGATATTCAAGATAAATTACGAAAAATAAAAATAGAAATTCGAAATACTCTAGGATGGATACATATAGGAGCAATCCAGATAATAGTAAAATCCACATTTAGAGAAGGATTAGATACCCCAATAGATTTAGCTATTATAGACAATAGGATAATAAATAGAAAAGAAGCCTTCTTAGGAATACTACGAGGAAATTTACAATACGAAAAAATTAAATTTAATGTTTATCCTAGAATTTCATACCGTCTTCTAGATAAAGACTTTGATAAAACTTTAAGCTTAGTACAAGATTTTAAAAGAATAGATTTGTTTCATAAATACAATAGACCTTATTCGATAACATATGTAATCTCATATGCTATTTCTAATACACATCATTCTAATTGCTTTGCCATAAAAGACATAATAGATTATACCCCTCTATTTGAGGAAGTTAGTCAAATACAAATGCCTAGTATAACACAGATACAAGAAATAGAAGACACGCCGTTAGATTTAGATTTACAATCTAAACCTTTGTAGAACTAACAAGATTCCACATCTCGATTATCCTTTGAGGAAACTCGAGTCTTAAACCCTATAGCAATGATAAGAACAACACAATCAGAAAGAGTTAGACAACCTATCTTAGAAGCAAAAAATGATGAAATAAAAAATTATATGATAAAAGGAGAATATTTTAATGGTATACAATTTATTCTCATCAACATCCTATTAGATATAGGAGCTAGTGGAAAATACATTAGCTTTAGGTTATGTAACCATCTCCAACAATATAAACTAAAAGACAGTCATCTTTATATTGATTTTAATGGAAAAAGACATGAAATAAAAAACATAATAGAAACTATTTTAAAATTTAAAGATTACACTATACTTAAGACTATTGGTTGAACCAGAAGAAAATAATGATATGTTAGAAATACTGCTAGGAACTACTTTCCTAGAAAGTGTAAAACCATATGATATATTTGATCATGGTATCAAAATTACATATAATGATAAGATAATTTTCATATCGAAATAACAAGTCAATACAGTATCTACACACCAATATGAATAACATACTGTCATGACCCAAGCCTAGGGCCTAGACGTGACATGGCGAATGAGGAACCCGAAAGTACCTCAAACAAGTCTTTTAGCATTTTTTAGCCTTTCATAGGTAATGATGATAAATAAACAAGCGGAAATCATAATAAATCTTCAACTTACATATGTCCAACAATACCTCTAACTATTTGATTTAACGGTGCTAAGACAAGTCCCTAGCTTACCCTCAATTATAATAGAAGAAATTTCATAGTAAAACGTCTTAACATATCATAAGTTAGAAATATAAAGGAGTATTGTTCCCGGAACATGGGAACTCACCAAAAGTAGTCTTCAAACGAAGTCTCAACTAGCCACGTGGAGGAGAATGAGGAGGAGCACTGATCCCTACATGGTAATATCATATAGGCAAAAGAGTATGCATTAGTACTTTGAATGTACTAAGTATGTAAGGATGCATGAACATTTAGGAAACATTAAAACATTTATGTAATATGGAACATAATTTAATGTATGCATAATAAATCATATATATATCCTTTAAAACATTTATTTTGTGGGAAATTAACCATAACCGACATTTAAGACCATGTGAGCTATTACATGGAATCCAACATAACCCCCTATCTTGGCCGGGGAGACTACTTGCCGGGTAGAACTCCGTCAACTTCATTCTTTTCTTTAACTTTAACTTTAAGGGCTATTTATGGATCCATTAGCCTAAGCCTATAAGGGCTCCTATGTTGGCACATAGTTAATGAGACAAGGGGTTGCTACTAGGATTCCCTTACCGAATCCCACCTCAATGACCCATTCGGTGCTAAGTCAATCCCACAGAATAGTTTAATACTTCAAAATAGTCATAACATATAGCTTGAATATTCAAAACATCATATTCGGTAGAATATCTCATTAAAACATTTGGTAATTCAAATATGCAAGAATTTTCCTTATTGCATAAAGAATCCATCATTCATATCATTTCATCATTCTTTTATTTCATAAGACTCCCTTTTAATTATAGATATTGCTTTTATAAATATTCATTTGGAGTCAAAGCTTTTAAGTCAAACTTTATTAAAAATATAGTAAAACTAGGTGGGTTCAAATCACTTCAACTTGCAAATATGTATGTAAATAAATATACATAAATACTTTGAAATCTATTAATTAAAAATCATGCTTTAAACAACCCAGCATGAATTTCAAGAACCTTTAAATAGATAAATAGAGAAATTACTTGTAAACCATCAATTCATACATATAAAATTATGTTGCATCAAAATAGACCAATAATCATTAGTTTAACCATGATTCATACTATTAAGTAAAAATAAGAATTACCGTAAGAAAATATTACTTGAAATCAAAAGACTTAATTGAAAGAGTTTTTGGACTACATGGGTGAAAGAACCCATGGATAAACACCCACACAATTTAGAGTAGAGCTTAAAAAAATAAATATAATTTATCGTATAATCAAAATAATTTAGACATGAGAGTAGAAGGAATACTCTCATTGAAGCCTTACATACCTGGAAACCAAAGCTTTAGTTGGTACCGAAAGACTTAATGAACACTCTTGAGTCCTAGCTTCTCTCTTCGCCGGAACGTTTTGTGTACTACCCGGAGTATATGAATTACCGGAATAGTATTTCTTCACTACTAAGAACTAAAACTATATTTGAGAATGTGTAAAGAAGTGTATAGAGAGAGGATTTGCTTGAGAAAGCTTGATGAATAAAATGAGGAAATAAGGTGGGTATTTATAGGTGGAAAAGAGGGACCTAACAATAAATAAAATAATTATAAATAAAAATCTGGAAATTTAGTAGAATATATTGATGTCATGGATGATGTTAAATGGAGGACAATTTATGTCATGAGTGATGTCAAATGTATCTAGATCTTTCTATGGTAGGTGAAATGAGTTATCTTTGACAGAATACTCTTTTTGGAAGCTACGTTTGAATAAGATAAATTCCTTATTAGGATTTGGTATCTCATAAGAATTGTAGATATGGAAGTCTAGTTTCATATCGTTCAAGAATCAACCAATTTGGATAAACCTACAGAGAGATATGAATTTTCTTCTATAAATACTCATTTCTGTCACAGCATCCTACCTTACAAAAATTAATTTATTTGACCTACTTAAACTCTAAATATTAAAATATGGTCTTCATAAAAGGTGTCAGTAATGATCTTGTGGTTACTCAGAAATTTGAATCACTCAATTTGGATAATCCTATGAAATGTTATGCCCAAAATACAGAGGTTGTATCATGTTTAGGCGAAAATTGAAACATCGTATACAACGTTTTTAGGGAATGTTACATTATCTCCCCCTTGGGAACATTCGTCCTCGAATGAGAAAAGACTTAGCTTGAGTAGAGTAGAGTGTTAACAAACAACCTATCATTAATGCAACAATGTAATTTAAAATATTGTTTAAAATATATTTCATAATTTTGCAAGCATATGACAAGAAAAGTTGAGATGTAAAGATTTCAAGTAATTGAGCAAGGGCAACTTAATACCTTAGGTTTGGGTAGAGGAGAAAAGATGAGGGTATCTCTTAATCATATCCGACCTTGATAGTATAGTACCCCATCTCCCCCTTGGGAAAAGACCTCTATTTTTTTTCCTTTACCAACTTCTTTAACTCGATAAACTTTGGGTCAAGATCTTGCTTGGATTTAACATCCACCACCAAAGAGGATTCAGACCTATTTTGAACAACCATACCCCCATCATTAGTACCACACAACATCACCCCTAATCTAGCCAATCGGTGAACATCTTTCACCAACTCCCTCTTACTTTCATCCACATGGGCCATACTCCCCATAGACACTCTACTAAGTGCATTAGCAACCACATTAGCTTTACCCGGATGATAGTGCACACTCATGTCATAGTCCTTAAGGAGTTCTAGCCACCTTCTTTGCCTTAGGTTAAGGTCCTTTTGGGTGAACACATACTGAAGACTCTTATGATCAGTATACACATCCACATGTACCCCATAGAGGTAATGCCTCCAAATCTTCAAAGCAAAAACAACGGCCGCCAATTCAAGGTCATGGGTAGGGTAGTTGCGCTCATGCACCTTTAATTGCCTAGAAGCATAGGCTATTACCTTGCCTTTTTGCATTAAGACACAACCTAAACCAATCTTTGAAGCATCACAATAAACTACAAACCCTTCTAATCCTTCTAGGAGAGTCAAAATAGGAGCAGAGGTAAGTCGATCTTTTAAGGTCTGGAAACTCTTCTCACACTCATCTGTCCATATGAATTTGGATTTCTTTTGGGTCAATTTTGTCATATGAGATGAAATGGAAGAAAAGCCTTTGACGAACCTTCTATCGTACCTGACTAGACCTAAAAAGCTCCTAATGTCTGAAGGAGATAATGGTCTGGGCCAATTTTTGACTGCCTCTATTTTCTTAGGATCAACCTTGATCCCATCACCGGACACTACGTGACCAAGAAATGCTACCTCCTTTAACAAAAATTCACACTTACTAAATTTTGCAAATAATTGTCTATCCCTCAAAGTTTGAAGCAGAACTCTTAAGTGATTTTTATGTTCTTCCTCACCCCGAGAGTAAATTAAAATATCATCAATGAAGACTACTACAAAGGTATCAAGGTAAGGTTTGAACACCCTATTCATCAAGTCCATAAACACCGCCGGTGCATTCGTCAACCCAAAACTCATAACCACAAACTCATAGTGACCATACCTTGTTCGAAAGGCTGTTTTGGGAATGTCACACTTCCTTACCCGTAGTTGGTGATAGCCGGACCGAAGGTCAATCTTGGAGAAGTGACTTGCCCCTTGCAATTGATCAAACAAGTCATCTATTCTAGGGAGTGGGTACTTATTCTTAATAGTCATCTTATTTAACTGCTGGTAGTCTATGCACATTCGAAATGACCCATTCTTCTTTCTTACAAATAAAACGGGAGCACCCCATGGTAAAATACTTGGTCTTAGGAACCCCTTCTCTAACAAGTCCTTTAATTATTCCTTTACTCTTTCAATTCTGTCGGGGCCATACGGTAAGGAGGAATAGAGATAGGTTGGGTATAGGGGAGGAGATCGATACCAAAATCAACTTTCCTTTCGGGAGGGACACCAGGAAGGTCTTCAGGAAAGACATCGGGGAATTCATTGACTATAGGAACTGACTCAAGAGAAGGACTTTTGGAGTTAAATCCCTAACCCTCACAATGTGGTAAATACATCCCTTAGAAATCATTTTGCGGGCCTTAAGATAAGAAATAAACTGACCTTTCACCACCGAATCATGACCCTGCCATTCAATAACAGGCTCATTTGGAAATTGAAATTTGACTCGACGATTCCTACAATTTATGGAAGCATAAGATGCATGTAACCAATCTATCCCAAGAATGACATCGAAATCTATCATGTCAAGTTCAATGAGATCACAAGGAATAACTTTATGCAAGATAGACACAAGGCAACCCCTATAGACCTTTCTAGCAATAACTGACTCACCAACGGGGGTAGAGACCAAATAGGGCTCTAATAACATTTCAGGTAAAACATCAAATCTATTAGCAAGGAATGGAGTAACAAAAGATAAATTTGCACCCGGATCTAATAGTGCATACACATCAAAAGAAAAGACCTTTAACATACCGGTAATGACATTGGGTGCATCCTCAACCTCTTGTCTCCCATGCAAGGCATAAAAGCGGTTGGTGCATTGGACACCTACTTAGACTTGTTGACCATGAGCAATTTGGCCTTGAGTCCTACCACCACCATCTCTACAATCCTTAGCATGGTGTCCCAGCTTTCCACACTTAAAGCATGCATTGGAGCCAGCTAAGCATTCCCCTTTGTGAGTCCTTCCACACTTCTTGCAAGCAGGGAAAGTTTGAGTAGCAACATTCTCTCTTGGAATCATTGGTTTACCAATCTTGTCCTTGTTGAACCTTGGAGGAGAAGTATTGGTGGAACCTTGTCCACAAATATTTGCCCACCTTGGCCTTTGCCATTGTTACCATGATCGGACCTTTGAGGGTTAAACCCTCCACTATCCACTCTAGCTTTTTTTAACCCTTTTGATCTCTCTCTAAGCTTCTCTTCTTCGATTTGTTCTGCGTAAGTCATTAACCGAGAGATGTCCATCTCCTTATCCAACATGGCTGTTTTGCACTCCTTGGACACCAAGCTTGAAACACCGAAAATAAACTTGCTCATCCTAGCTCTTGGGTCGGAGACCATGAAGGGAGCATACTTTGACAACTTAGTGAATTTGAGAGCATACTCTTTCACGCTCAAACTTCCTTGACGGAGGTTGATGAGTATACTCCATCGAACTTAGGTGGATTCATCCTTTGGAAATCCCGAATCCTAGAGGCTGGATTTTGCATTTGGGGAGGTGGAACACCTAGATTCCCTTGGTTAGCTACAACTTGGGCTAACAAAGTAATAACACTGCGAAACTCGGCATGGGTTACCCCGTCCTCATGATGTTGGGCATTAGGAATCAGAGGTATTTGGTCCTCATCGTCAACCCTTGCTCTTCGAGGTGGTCTTCCATGAGTCATTATCTAGAGAACACAAAATGGGTCATTAGTTAAAGGAAAGCTTAGGACACTCTAAGCACGACATGAATTTGAAAGAAGTGAAAATTTTCCTAAATGCCTCATAGTCTCTTATTCATAATTGTGGCGCGCTTCACAACCAGGAACAAGAACCTATTCGACGCGGTATGTTGGACTTCCAAGGATCATTCAAAACCTCGGGCTCTGATACCAAGTTTGTCACGACCCAAACTTAGGGCCTAGACGTGACATGGCAAATAAGGAACCCAAAAGTACCTCAAACAAGCCTTTTAGCATTTTTTTAGCATTTCATAGGTAATGATGATAAATAAACAAGCGGAAATCATAATAAATCTTCAACTTACATATATCCAACAATACCTCTAACTATTTGATTTAACGGGGCTAAGACAAGTTCCTAGCTCACCCTCAATCATAATAGAAGAAATTTCATAGTAAAACGTCTTAACATATCATAAGTTAGAAATATAAATGAGTATTGTTCCCGGAACATGGGAACTCACCAAAAGTAGTTTTCAAACGAAGTCTCAACTAGCCACGTGGAGGAGAACGAGGAAGAGCACTGATCTCTACATGGTAATATCATGTAGGCAAAAGAGTATGCGTTAGTACTTTGAATGTACTAAGTATGTAAGGATGCATGAACATTGAGGAAACATTAAAACATTTATGTAATATGGAACATAATTTAATGTATGCATAATAAATCATATATATATCCTTTAAAACATTTATTTTGTGGGAAATTAACCATAACCGACATTTAAGACCATGCGAGCTATTACATGGAATCCAACATAACCCCCTACGTTGGTCGGGGAGACTACTTGTCGGGTAGAACTCCGTCAACTTCATTCATTTCTTTAACTTCAACTTTAAGGGCTATTTATGGATCCATTAGCCTAAGCCTACAAGGTATCCTATGTTGGTACATAGTTAATGAGACAAGGGGTTGCTACTAGGATTCTGTCACGCCCCGAGAGGGTACCCTGGGCGTGGCCGGCAATCAGAAACTATTTCTGGCTTCCGAGAGAACCACTTGGTCTCATTTCTTATTTACTCATCAGCAGAAGACTTAAGAATACTAATGTGGGCTTATCATAATCAAAGGAAAAATAGATAATTCTTAGAAGAAGTAGTTTCTAAGGAGAACTACTCTGATTACATCATCAAACTCTGTCTATGAAGCCTCTAATACTCTTAGATGGTGCCAATGACATGTCCATGGCTACCTTAAAAGAAACATAATACTCAACAATAATTAAAGGATAAAGAGTTCCTCCGAATACAAAAAGGACTCACCAAATAGCTGAAAAATAATAATCTTCAACGAAACGCCTGTTGAAGATCTCTAACACCTGTATTTGCATCATAAAACGATGCAGGTCGAATGATGTTAGTACGTGGAATGTACGAGTATGTAAAATGGAAGGAAAATAAGGACATATATCAATAAACTCCTCTCAAGAAAACTCAGCTCAAAACTCAACATCATCTCAACATCAATATATAATGCAAGTTTAAATATAATAATAAAAATAATAGTAATAAACAATGCTTACTCAGTTGGGAGTTTCTCTAACCGACAACCATCACTTATGAGCTAGCGATGATACAACGAAGCGATGTTGTTGCCACATCCATCCAATACCTTGCCAGGGTAAAGGACATCACCATCTTGGATCCATTCATCAAAGTCCTCTTTTTAGGACTTAAGAGGCATAGCCTCCATCCTACGCTGGCTACGTAGTTCTGGGGTTTGAGTCAATTAAACTCTTACCCAACTCGGTGCTCAATACTACTCCCAAAATATGTGCTCATATTAAACTCATCATCTAGTCTCATTGGACTTTAATTTAAATCATCAAACTCATCTCATTTCATGTTCATCAATCATTATACTTCCAAAAACATCATTTACATCTCATCAAAACATCTTGCTCAAAATATCATTTTCTCAAATTCATTCAAATTCAACTCTTTTGCTCTTTCAAAACTCAATAAAATACATATATAGTATTAATTCATATAACTCTCTTTTTATCAATAAAAATAATAAAAAGCCAACATCTTTACTCAAAACATGTGTAAAAATATTCATGAACATCAAATCAATTAGGATTCATGGGAAAGTAGCCATGAACAATAATTCCAATAATATGAGAGATAAGAATAATAATAATATTAATGCATAATATATCAAACTCAATAGAAGAAGAATTATTTCATTTAGAATTCAAGATTTGGATAAAACTCAACTATAACTCAATTATAATGAATTTAAATATTGGGCGCATGGACGAACTCAATCCAATGCTATGAAAGCCTTACATACCTTAAATCCAAAGGTTTACTCCGAATTGGAACACTCTTGGACCCCTAGCCTTTTCTTCTTGCCGGAGCGTTTTGTGTACTACCCGGAGTATAAGAATCACCGGAGTAGTATTTTTATACTACTAAAACTAGAACTATATTTGACAAGAAGTATATAGAGAGAAGAAATGCTTAAGAAAGCTTGATGAATAAAATGAGGAAATAAGGTGGGTATTTATAGATGGGAAAGAGGGACCTAACAATAAATAAAATAATTATAAAGAAAAATCTAAATATTTAATGGAATATATTGATGTCATGGATGATGTTAAATGGAGGACAATTTATGTCATTAATGATGTCAAATGTATCTAGATGTTTCCATGGTAGATAAGATGAGTTCTTTTTAACAGAATACTCTTTTTCGAAGCTGCGTTTGAATAAGATAAATTCCTTATTAGGATTTGGTGTCTTGATAAGAATTGTATATATGGAAGTCTAGTTTCATATAGTTCAAGAATCAACCAATTTGGAGCAACCTACATTGAGATATGAATTTTCTTCTATAAACACTCAATTCTGTCACAGTACTATATCTTGCAAATATTAATTTATTTGACCTACTTATACTCCGAATCTTAAGATATGTTATTCATGAAAGTTTTAGGTAAGGATGTTGTGGTTACCCATAAATTTGAATCACCTAATTTGGACCAAGCTATGAAAAGTTATGCCCAAAATACAGAGTCTATATTATTTTTGTCGAGAATTGAAAACCGATATACAACATTTTAGGGGTTGTTACAATATCTCCCCCTTGGGATCATTCGTCCTCGAATGAAGATGAAAATAGGAGACATAAAGAATGAATATCATCAATACATCAATTTCTCAAAAACTCTAATACTCAAATGGTCAATGACTCAAACTCAAGAATAAATATCGATTCAAAGGTAGAAGTAAGGAATATTACTTTGAATATCGTTATCACAAGGCACAAATAGATGAGGAGAGTTAGCCTTCATATCTTCTTCAGCTTCCCATGTAGCCTCTTCAACAAATTAATTTCTCCATATGACTTTGACAGATGCCACCTCTCTTGTATGGTTTTCACCTTCTCCATAGCTTGGTGAACCAAGTCTGGTCCAATCAACTCAGCTTCACCAACTTCGAACCAACCAATTGGTGATCTACATCTCCTCCCATACAGAGCTTCATAAGGAGCCATTTGAATACTCGAATGGAAACTATTATTGTATGCAAACTCAATAAGAGGTAAATGATCATCCCAATTACCCTTGAAGTCAATGACACAAGCTCTTAACATATCCTCCAAAGTCTGTATCGTACGCTCTGCCTGGCCATCTGTTTGCGGATGAAAAGCAGTACTAAGGTTCACTCTTGAACCCAAGCCCTTTTGAAATGACTTCCAAAACTGAGCAGTAAATTGAGCTCCCCTATCAGAGATGATAGACAAAAGAACTCCATGCAGTCTAACAATCTCTCTAAGATACAGTTTGGCATAATCCTCTGCAGTGTTCGTAGTCTTAACCGGCAAGAAATGGGCCAATTTGGTCATCCTATCCACAATTACCCAAATAGAGTCATGTTGTTTGTGGGTTCGTGGTAAACCGGTAATAAAGTCCATATTGATCATTTCCCACTTCCATTCCGGGATCTCTATGTTCTGAGCTACTCCACAAGGCCTTTGGTGCTCAACTTTAACTTGTTGGC
The DNA here is from genome assembly GCF_947179165.1 of Solanum dulcamara. NCBI lineage: Eukaryota > Viridiplantae > Streptophyta > Magnoliopsida > Solanales > Solanaceae > Solanum > Solanum dulcamara. The sequence goes on along the minus strand of NC_077238.1, from coordinate 56,308,955 downwards.
AATTCGGGCACTTGGACACAAACTCTGCTATATCTCTCTTCATTCCACTCCACCAGTATACTTCTCTCAAGTCATGATACATCTTTGTTGAACCTGGATGGATGGAATACTTAGAATTATGTGCTTCTTTCATGATTCTCTCCCGAATACCATCAACACTTGGAACACATAATCTTTCTTGATATCTCAACACTCCATCTCCCCCTTTGGTAAAAGCCATTACCTTCTGCTTGTGAACCTCATCCTTCAGTTGAAGAAGAATGGAATCCTGATCTTGCTTTTCTTTTACCTCTGCAACCAGAGATGATTCAGCTCCATTTCGTACTATTGCACCACCCTCACTAGAGTCAATAAGTTGAACTCCCAAATGCGCAAGTCTATGCACTTCCTTTGCCAACTCCTTCTTTTCCTCTTCCACATGGGTTGTACTCCCCATAGATAACCTGCTAAGAGCATCAACAACTACATTTGCTTTACCTAGGTGGTAGAGAATGCTCATGTAATAATCCTTGAGCAACTCTAGCCATCTCCTCTGCCTCAAATTCAGGTCCTTCTGGCTGAATACATACTGTAAGCTCTTATGGTCTGTGAACACATCCACATATACACCATAAAGATAGTGACGCCAGATCTTAAGAGCAAATACCACAGCTGCCAACTCAAGATCATGAGTGGGGTAGTTCCTCTCATGAGTCTTAAGCTGCCTGGAGGCATAGGCAATGACCTTTCCTTTCTGCATCAATACACATCCCAACCCAACTCTTGAAGCATCACAATAGATTACAAAACCATCCGTTCCTTCCGGTAGGGATAGTACTGGAGCAGTAGTCAATCTAGCTTTCAACTCTTGAAAAATTTTCTCACAAGCATCAGACCATTGAAACTTAGCCTTCTTTTGAGTCAGCTTAGTCAATGGTGAGCATATGGATGAACATCCCTTAACAAACCTCCTGTAGTAACCAGCCAAACCTAAGAAACTCCTTATGTCGGTTGGAGAGGTGGGTCGGGGCCAGTTCTTAACTGCCTCAATCTTTTTAGTATCAACTTGAATTCCATCCCCAGATATAATATGGCCTAGGAATGCTACAGACTCAAGCCAAAACTCACACTTTGAAAACTTAGCATACAACTCCTCCTCCTTAAGAGTTTGAAGGACAATCTTAAGGTGATTAACATGCTCACTCTTACTTCTAGAGTAGACCAAAATATCATCGATGAAGACAATTACAAACGTATCTAGGTATGGCTTGAATACTCGGTTTATGAGGTCCATAAAAGCTGCTGGAGCATTTGTCAATCCAAAGGACATAACAAGAAACTCAAAATGACCATAGCGGGTTCGAAAAGCCGTCTTCAGGATGTCACATTCTCTCACTTTCAACTGGTGATAGCCTGATCTGAGGTCTATCTTAGAGAAGCATATGGCACCCTGAAGTTGGTCAAATAAATCATCTATTCTAGGAAGAGGGGTACTTGTTTTTAATGGTGACCTTGTTTAGTTGTTGGTAATCAATGCACATTCTAAGGTACCCATCTTTCTTTCGAACGAATAAGACAGGAGCGCCCCAAGGTGAGACACTTGGCCTAATAAACCCCTTATCTAGGAGGTCTTTCAATTGTTCTTTCAACTCTTTCAACTCAACAGGAGTTATCCTATAAGGAGGAATGGAGATAGGTTGTGTATCAGGAAGGACATCAATACCAAAGTCTATCTCTCTATCAGGAGGGATTCCGGGTAGATCCTCTGGAAAGACTTCAGGAAACTCATTCACAATGGGAACTGACTCAAGAGATGGAGTCTGATCATTAATATTTTTGACTCAGACTATATGATATATACATCCCTTAGAGATTAATTTTCTGGCCTTAAGGTAGGAAATAAATTTACCCCTAGGCACTACAGAATTCCCCTTCCACTCTAAGATAGGCTCGTTTGGAAATTGAAACTTGACAATTCGGGTCCTACAATCAACTGAAGCATAACAAGAATAGCCAGTCCATGCCAAGAATCACATCAAAACCAACCATGTCCAACTCAACTAAGTCAACCATGATATCCCTATGATAGATTGACACAGTATAATTTCTATAGACCCTCTCAGCTAAGATAGACTCACCAACAGGAGTAGACACGATGAAAGGCTCAAGAAGACACTCAGGAAGGATCTCAAATTTACTAGCCAAGTAAGGAGTCACAAAAGATAATATAGCACCCGGATCAAGTAATGCATACACATCAAAAGAAAGGACTCGGAGCATACCAGTAACAACATCGGATGCATTTTCTTGGTCTTGGCGACTACCCATAGCATACAGACGATTGGTTCCCCCACCTGCACTTAAAGCTGCACCTCTATGATTACCTCTATTCTGTGGAGCTGCAGGAGAAAACTGAGCTCTACTACTTCCATCTTCCTGCCTTTTTGAAGGACACTCATTCTGGAAGTGACCTGTCTTTCCATATCCGTAGCAAGCATTGGTGCCCACACGACACTCTCCCAAATGGAGCCTCCCACATCTAGCACATGGTGGTTTCCCTCTAGAACCTTGAGCCATACTTAATTGGGACTGAGAACCTTGAGATCGGAAGTTTTGGTGACTTAGCGATCTATGATCATACCTGGTATTAGGTGTAAAATCATTTGTTGGGGAAGGTGCATAATTGGAAGATCTTTTCTGAAAGAAAGACTTGTTACCCTTCCCTTGCTTCTGCTCATTCTCATGCCCAGCAGACTTAGCATTCTTGCTTAGGTGTTCCTCTCGGTCCTTTTTCTTGTCATCCTTAACCTGCTGAGCATACACCATCAATCTAGAAAAATCCATGTCAGAAATCATTAGCATTGCCTTACATTCTTTCTTTACATGTTTACCTAGGCCAGAGACAAACTTCCTCATCTTAGACCTCATATGAGGAATCATTTCTGGGGCATATTTGGACAATTGAATAAACTTCAAACTATACTCTTTCACAGTCATACTCTCTTGCTTGAGGTTCACAAACTCCTCAATTTTTGCTTCACGTAGCTCTTGGGGAAAGAAGTTATCAAGAAATGCTCTCTCAAACTCATCCCAAAGAGCAGGTTCTGCATCCTCACCTCTACTTTCTTCCCACTAGTTATACCAGATATTTGCCACATCCTTGAGTTGATAAGACACCAACTCAACACCCTCGATCTCTGTAGCATGCATCACTTTTAGTATCTTCCACATCTCATCAATGAAATTTTGGGGGTCTTCATCAACGTTAGAACCCATGAAGACCGGCGGATTCATTCTTAGAAAATCTCTGATCCTCGTAGCAGCAGATGACTCTTGATAACTAGAGCTAGGAGTTGGTGAATTCTGGCTACTATTTCGAGCAGCCACCAACTGGGTGAGCATAGCAATCGCTCCTCGAAAATCTTCCTCAGAAGTAGGAATGGTCTGAATAGTAGGTACTTGGGGTACCTCAGTAGACCTTGCAGGTCGGCCCCTAGTTCTCCATGGAGGCATCACTGACTGTGGAACCTCAGTGCTAGTAGCGTTCCTCTAACTAGCTGAACATTTAGGAGGCATGTCTGAAACGTGTAAACGCATGAATTAGAAAGAAAGCTTTTATAGAGTTAAACTCTATCGCACGAACTTAGATTGTGAAAGAAGTGAAATAATTCTTAATGTCCTATAGCTTTCTGATTATAAGTGTGGTGCACGACACACCCATAAACAAGAATCTACTAGAAACGGCTTCATAGACACCCTAGGACTCTTGAACTCTGAGCTTTGATACCAAGTTTGTCATGCCCCGAGAGGGTACTCTGGGCGTGGCCGGCACTCAGAAACCATTTCTGGCTTTCGAAAGAACCACTTGGTCTTATTTCTTATTTACTCATCAGCGGAAGACTTAAGAATACTAATATGGGCTTATCATAATCAAAGGAAAAATAGATAATTCTTAGAAGAAGTAGTTTCTAAGGAGAACTACTCCGATTACATCATCAAACTCTGTCTATGAAGCCTCTAATACTCTTAGATGGTGCCAATGACATGTCCATGGCTACCTTAAAAGAAACATAATACTCAACAATAATTAAAGGATAAAGAGTTCCTCCGAATACAAGAAGGACTCACCAAATAGCTTGAAAATAATGATCTTCAACGAAACGCCTGTTGAGGATCTCTAACACCTGTATCTGCATCATAAAACGATGCAGGTCGAATGACGTCAGTACGTGTAATGTACGAGTATGTAAAATGGCAGGAAGATAAGGATAGATATCAATAAACTCAGCTCAAAACTCAACATCATCTCAACATCAATATGTAATGCAAGTTTAAATATAATAATAAAAATAATAGTAATAAACAATGCTTACTCAGTTGGGAGTTTCTCTAACAACCATCACTTATGAGCTAGCGATGATACAACGAAGCGATGTCGTTGCCACATCCATCCAATACCTTGCCAGGGTAAAGGATATCACCATCTTGGATCCATTCATCAAAGTCCTCTTTTTAGGACTTAAGAGGCATAGCCTCCATCCTACGCTGGCTACGTAGTTCTGGGGTTTGAGTCAATTAAACTCTTACCCAACTCGGTGCTCAATACTACTCCCAAAATATGTGCTCATATTAAACTCATCATCTAGTCTCATTGGACTTTAATTTAAATCATCAAACTCATCTCATTTCATGTTCATCAATCATTATACTTCTAAAAACATCATTTACATCTCATCAAAAGATCTTGCTCAAAATATCATTTTCTCAAATTCATTCAAATTCAACTCTTTTGCTCTTTCAAAACTCAATAAAATACATATATAGTATTAATTCATATAACTCTCTTTTTATCAATAAAAATAATAAAAAGCCAACATCTTTACTCAAAACATGTGTAAAAATATTCATGAACATCAAATCAATTAGGATTCATGGGAAAGTAGCCATGAACAATAATTCCAATAATATGAGAGATAAGAATAATAATAATATTAATGCATAATATATCAAACTCAATAGAAGAAGAATTATTTCATTTAGAATTCAAGATTTGGATAAAACTCAACTATAACTCAATTATAATGAATTTAAATATTGGGCGCATGGACGAACTCAATCCAATGCTATGAAAGCCTTACATACCTTAAATCCAAAGGTTTACTCCGAATTAGAACACTCTTGGACCCCTAGCCTTTTCTTCTTGCCGGAGCGTTTTGTGTACTACCCGGAGTATAAGAATCACCGGAGTAGTATTTTTATACTACTAAAACTAGAACTATATTTGACAAGAAGTATATAGAGAGAAGAAATGCTTAAGAAAGCTTGATGATTAAAATGAGGAAATAAGGTGGGTATTTATAGGTGGGAAAGAGGGACCTAACAATAAATAAAATAATTATAAAGAAAAATCTAAATATTTAATGGAATATATTGATGTCATGGATGATGTTAAATGGAGGAAAATTTATTTCATTAATGATGTCAAATGTATCTAGATGTTTCCATGGTAGATAAGATGAGTTCTTTTTAACAGAATACTCTTTTTCGAAGCTGCGTTTGAATAAGATAAATTCCTTATTAGGATTTGGTGTCTTCATAAGAATTGTAGATATAGAAGTCTAGTTTCACATCGTTGAAGAATCAACCAATTTGGAGCAACCTACATTGAGATATGGATTTTCTTCTATAAACACTCAATTCTGTCACAATACTATATCTTGCAAAGGTTAATTTATTTGACCTACTTATACTCCGAATCTTAAGATATGTTCTTCATAAAAGCTTTAGGTAAGGATGTTGTGGTTACCCATAAATTTGAATCACCTAATTTGGACCAACCTATGAAAAGTTATGCCCAAAATACAGAGGCTGTATTATTTTCATCGAGAATTGAAATACCGACATACAACATTTTAGGGGTTGTTACAGATTCCCTTATCGAATCCCACCTCAATGACCCATTCGGTGCTAAGTCAATCCCACAGAATAGTTTAATACTTCAAAATAGTCATAACATATAGCTTGAATATTCAAAACATCATATTCGGTAGAATAGCTCATTAAAACATTTGGTAATTCAAATATGCAAGAATTTTCCTTATTGCATAAAGAATCCATCATTCATATCATTTCATCATTCTTTTATTTAATAATACTCCCTTTTAATTATAGATATTGCTTTTATAAATATTCATTTGGAGTCAAAGCTTTCAAGTCAAACTTTATTAAAAATATAGTAAAACTAGGTGGGTTCAAATCACTTCAACTTGCAAATATATATGTAAATAAATATACATAAATATTTTGAATAAATGTTTATGAAAGCAATATCTATGATCAAAAGGGAGTCTTATGAAATAAAAGAATGATGAAATGATATGAATGATGGATTCTTTATGCAATAAGGAAAATTCTTGCATATTTGAAATACCAAATGTTTTAATGAGCTATTCTACCGAATATGATGTTTTGAATTCTCAAGCTATATGTTATGACTATTTTGAAGTATTAAACTATTCCGTGGGATTGACTTAGCACCGAATGGGTCATTGAGGTGGGATTCGGTAAGGGAATCCTAGTAGCAACCCCTTGTCTCATTAACTATGTGCCAACATAGGAGCCCTTGTAGGCTTAGGCTAATGGATCCATAAATAGCCCTTAAAGTTAAAGTTAAAGAAATGAATGAAATTGACGGAGTTCTACCTGGCAAGTAGTCTCCCCGGCCAACGTAGGGGGTTATGTTGGATTCCATGTAATAGCTCGCATGGTCTTAAATGTCGGTTATGGTTAGCTTCCCACAAAAATGAATGTTTTAAAGGATATCCATATGATTTATTATGCATGTATTACATTATGTTCCATATTACATAAATGTTATAATATTTTCTCAATGTTCATGCATCCTTACATACTTAGTACATTCAAAGTACTAACGCATACTCTTTTGCCTACATGATATCACCATGTAGGGATCGCTGCTCCTCCTCGTTCTCCTCCACGTGGCTAGTTGATATTCCATTGAAGACTACTTTTGGTGAGTTCCCATGTTCCGGGAACAATACTCCTTTGTCTTTCTAGCTTATGATATGTTAAGATATTTTATTATGGCATTTCTTCTATTATGATTGAGGGTGAGCTAGGAACTTGTCTTAGCCCCATTAAATCTAATAGTTAGAGGTATTGTTGGACATATGTAAGTTGAAGATTTATTATTATGATTTTCGCTTGTCTATTTATCATCATTACCTATGAAAGGCTAAAAGAATGCTAAGAGGCTTGTTTGAGGTACTTTCGGGTTCCTCATTCGCCATGTCACGTCTAGGCCCTAGGCTTGGGTCGTGACAATTAATTAAAAATCATGCTTTAAACAACCCACCATGAATTTCAAGAACCTTTAAATAGATAAATAGAGAAATTACTTGTAAACCATCAATTCATACATATAAAATTATGTTGCATCAAAATAGACCAATAATTATTAGTTTAACCATGATTCATACTATTAAGTAAAAATAAGAATTACCGTAAGAAAATATTACTTGAAATCAAAAGACTTAATTGAAAGAGTTTTTGGACTACATGGGTGAAAGAACCCATGGATAAACACCCACATAATTTAGAGTAGAGCTTAAAAAAATATAATTTATCATATAATCAAAATAATTTAGACATGAGAGTGGAAGGAATACTCTCATTGAAGCCTTACATACCTGGAAACCAAAGCTTTAGTTGGTACCGAAAGACTTAATGAACACTCTTGAGTTCTAGCTTCTCTCTTCGCCGGAACATTTTGTGTACTACCCGGAGTATATGAATCATCGTAATAGTATTTCTTTACTACTAAGAACTAAAACTATATTTGAGAATGTGTAAAGAAGTGTATAGAGAGAGGATTTGCTTGAGAAAGTTTGATGAATAAAATGAGGAAATAAGGTGGGTATTTATAGGTGGGAAAGAGGGACCTAACAATAAATAAAATAATTATAAATAAAAATCTGAAAATTTAGTGAAATATATTGATGTCATGGATGATGTTAAATGGAGGACAATTTATGTCATGAGTGATGTCAAATGTATCTAGATCTTTTTATGGTAGGTGAAATGAGTTATCTTTGACAGAATACTCTTTTTGGAAGCTACGTTTGAATAAGATAAATTTCTATTAGGATTTGGTATCTCATAAGAATTGTAAATTTCTTTTTGCTACAATATGATACTGATTGGGACAACCCTCAGATAATAAATCAGCAATGTCCCCTTCTAGAATATCATATAACCTTCAACAAATTAGAAGAAAGCTTGGATATGATCAAACAAAAATTAGAACAATATTTTTCTAAAAACTCCTTAGAATTTTGGGATAAAAATAAGATAGAAGACAAGCTAGAAATGAAAGATAAAGATAAAGTTATTAGAGTGAAACCAATGAGATACAACCCCGAAGACCATGAAGAATTTCAAAAACTGATTAAGGAATTATTAAGTCTTAGAATAATAAGACATAGTAATCTTCCTCATAGTTCACCCGCCTTCATGGTTAGAAACCATACAGAGAAAGGACGAAATAAATCAAGAATGGTTATTAATTACAAAATATTAAATGATAATACTATATTTGATGGATATTTCCTACCACATAAGGAAAGTCTAATTAATAGAACTACTAACAAAAAGATATTTTCTAAGTTTGACTGTAAAAGCGGATTTTGGCAGATAAAATTAAATAGAGATAGTATTCATTATACTGCATTTTCTACCCCTCAAGGGCAATATTAATGGTTAGTCATGCCATTTGGATTAAAAAATGCCAATAAATATTCCAAAGAAAAAATGGATAATATCTTTAAAGATCATTACTATATATTTGTTTACGTTGATGATATTTCAGTTCTATCCGATAGTCTCGAAGAACACTTAATCCACTTAAATAAATTTACTAACTTATGCGTAGAAAATGGATTAGCACTTTCTAAAATGAAAGCAAACTTATTAAAAAATGAGATAGAATTTTTAGGAATGATAATTAATGGAAATGACATAAAATTACAAAGCTATATCGTCGAAAAGATATTTATTTTTCGAGATAAATTAGTCGATAAAAAGCAAGTAGAAAGCTTTTTAGGAATACTTAACTATGCTTATGATTATATTCAGAATTTGGCTGAACTAAGAAAGCCATTTCAAGAATTATTAAAAAAGGATAAAAGTTTTGAATTCAATGAAGTCTTAATGAAAAGAGTAAAATATATTAAATTTATTTGTAAAAGTTTACCAAAATTACAATTATCAAAAGATAGTGATGATTTAATTTTAGAAACATATGCTTCGGAATAGTGCTGGAGCAGAGTATTAAAAAAGATAGATTCTGATCTTAATAAAAATAAGATAGGAGAAAGTCTATGTAGATATTGTTCTGAACTTTTTCAGATACACAAATTAGATATCATATTAATGAAAAAGAATTGTTAGCCGTAGTAAAAAGTTATCAAAAATTATATTACTTCTTACTACCAAAACGATTTACTCTTAGAACTGATAATACGCAAGTAAAGGCTTTTGTTCATAATAATCTTCCATCAAAATTGGAATATAAATGATTTATTAGATGGCAAATGTTATTATCCGAATATTTCTTCGATATAAATTTTTTTTGAACTAACAAAAATATTGCAGTAGATTTTCTCACAGAGATGAAAAGAATTAAAGACCATCTTCAAGATATTGATAAAGGTTTTAAAGATATTCAAACGGTAGTTTCGGATATTATTGAAATTGCTAATTTCAATTGTGAACAACTGATTGCTGACAAATTAATCAGCATATGTTCCTAGTAAACGTTAAAAATTGGACAGTGCAGTAATTCTTATGATATTGTTAATAGCTTGATAAAAGCGCAAAAATATAATAATATCTCGACAACTACGGAGGAAAAAAATAAGTATGAAAAAATATCTTTTAGTCCTCAATTGCCTTAAAAAGGAGTTACTTTGGGATCTAAAGTAAAATTCTATAAGCTACTTCAAGCCATTGGAGATCAAGAACAGATAATGAGAGATTTATTTTCTCTCAAAATTACTCCCAACACGTACATTGATTTTATGGGGATATATCCTCGAATCAATTACTTGCAAAATTCATCCCCTCAAGAAATTAGATACTGGTATAATTTTGGAGCGATAAATTCTATTTATCTTACTTCTTCAAATTTTCCAGAAATTAGTAGATTACCGTCGTGGGTTCAAGACGGAGTAAAAAATTATTATCTCAATAACCCTATGATTACCGTAAAAGATATTTTGGTCATTAAGTTTATTTCTGCCGAATCAGATTTTTACAAAGAGGAAAGATATCCGGCCTACCATTTTATGCAAATTAGAAAGGCTGACGATTTTAATATTATAAATAATTTTCAAAAAAAAATATTTCAAAGATTCACCAACAAAGATGTCCATTATAGACGTGCTATTAGATTAAGAATTGTGTTGCAAAATATGGAACACAGTTTCAAAAAAGGATTTAGAACTTATGGAAGAACCAAAATACATTCCCCTATTTTGATTGCTCCTGCAAAGAACACTCCGCCGGCAGCTAAAGGATATATGGAAACAAAGATAAATTTAATTAATAAAGGTATTATTAATGTAATGACCCGTTAGGTAATTTTGAAAATGAGTCTTCCCCCTTTCATAGAAGACCCTTTTCGTAAATTTAAGTTGAAAATTTTAGACCTTTCAGTATCTTTGGTTAATTAGTTGAGAGATAATTATAGAGAATTAATTTAATTGATGGGCTAAAGTTTTTATTTATTTAATACCCTATACCACTTTTTTTATATTTATTAAAATAGATTAGTAGGGTTTGTAAATTTTAATACATAATTAGTTTGGAAAAGGAAAAAATAATAAAAGGAAAGAATATATATACGGAGGATGTAAAGAGAAAAAAAATAAGAACAGCGACAAAAACAAACACAAAAAAACTGGAGAAAAAAATACGGAGGAAGAAAGAAAAGAAAGGGGAAAACAAAAATAAATGAGAAGAGAAAAATAGGGATTTTCAATCCAAAGCGTTAAAGTAATTATTCTCATCCTTTCCATTAAATTTTTATGTGATTATGAACATATTTTTAGAGTATATTGCTGGAAAAATAACGCTGAAATAAGAAAATATGACCCTAGAGTTCTTCACATAAAATCTTAATTTGAAGTTAAATAATTAAGGCATGTGAATTTGTGTGAAGAGTGATTACAAGCATCTATAGCAATATGGGTGTCATTAGATTCGTATTTTTATGAAGATTATGTATTTGAACAGATTTTGATGATTCAGAAGCGTTACAAAAGGCTCAAGTTTTAAAGTGATTATTCAATTTAATTGAGGTTTAACCCTAGTTTTGAAATTTAGAAAATATGGGAGTTGACATGTTAAGTAACATCAAGATTAGGAACGTGTTTATAGATTTGCTTAAATTTTTAGGTCTAGGCTAGACATATGGTAATAAAAGTGTTGTTAGTTTCGAAAATCTTATTGTGATTATTTATTTGACTAGATTATATTGATTTGGAGGCCCAATGAAAAAGGAAGGCTCAAGTTCCAGAGTGATTACTTGATTAATTAAGGCATGTGAATTTTTAAACCTCAATTTAAGCTTATAGATGCTTGTATTTCCATGTTATGTATATTGGAAAGTAATGAGAATTTGGCTGGGTTATTGACTGTATGATTGGCCTTTTAAAAATGGAGATGAGGGGTATAAAATAGTGAACTAATGAGATGTATTGGTGGAATTGATATGTTGTGATTATGGATTTATTTTGGACATATGAAATGACTATGTTGATGTCAGATAGGAAAAAGTATTGTTGTTGTCATGTTTTTATCGTGAATTATATGAATATGAATTGATTGCATTGGTTCTAACATATTATGTTGAAGCTGAAAATGATATGAAACAAAGGGGTCGGGCCACATGCTCCGTGGTAGGTATTATAAAATAAAGGGGTCGGGCCATACGCTCTGTGATAGGTATTATAAAACAAAGGGGTCGGGCTACACGCTCCGTAGCAGGATATATATATTGAGGGGACAGGCCACATGCTCCATGGCAGGTTACATGGACAGAAATGTTCTCCATTGATTCCGGACTGTAATTCAGCAGATGTGTACCGATAGGACACACATGCATTATTTTATTGCATAGCATCATATTTTATTGATATTTGTGAATTCGTGTTTACCCTTTTATTGCTCTATATATGCTGAACTTGACTTGATATGATTCATTGATGAGACTATTAATGAGTATTCGTGGATTATATTGCTGTTATTATTGTACAAGTATAGATTTGGGATGATTTTATGCAGGTTTTAGTTAAGGAGGTTCGGTTGGAAAGACAGGAGTACTAGTATCTATGGAGCTTTGCTTAGTTTTAGTTGTCCACTTACTGAGTATCGTGTTGTTTGGTACTCACCCCTTGCTTCTACACTTGTATAGGTTGTGAGCACAGGCCTGCTTGATCTCGTACGGTTTACTACTGCTTCTGAGGCTATTATCTCGAGTGTTGAGGTAGTTGTTACATCCATCTAGCAGACACCTCTTACTCTTTTAATATGTATTAGTTCTATTCTAGAGACAAAGACATTGTGACTGTATTTTCTTTCATATTTTGGTAATGTATTAGTGGCTTGTACACATGACAACCAATCTTAGGGGAGTTTAAGTTTGTTTTACTTATTTCGGTTAAGTTAAATTTTTATCTATGCTTTTTTCTTCCGCATCTACTTTCTATTGGGTATTAGGCTGACTTGTCTCGGTAGGTAGAGATAAGTGCCATCACACCCATATTTGGGTCGTGACAAAATGTTATCAGAACCCTAGGTTCATAGGTCTCACATGTATACAAGCTGAGTCTAAGTAAAGTCTTGAGGATCGGTACGGAGACGTCTGTACTTATCTTCGAGAGGCTATGAGGACTTTTAGAAAATTTTCCCTTTGTTCTGCATTTTGTGTTGATACTAAATTTTAGAGTGTCCCTTCTGATCGATGGCTAGGACCAGAACTACAGCTATAGGTAGAGATACTGGTGGTGCTACAGTCCCTCAGGGAGGAGGTAGAGGTTTTAGGCAGGTCGAAGGTGGTAGGGGAGCTTAGTGTTATGCTTTTCCAGAGAGACCCGAGGCTGAGGCTTTCCGATGCAGTTATCACAAGTATTGTCCCAGTCTGTCATCCACCTACATTTGTATTATTTGATCTAGGGTCTATATTTTTCTATGTGTCTGCCTATTTTGCATCTGAATTTGATTTGCCATGTGATCGTATATCCGTGCCCGTTCATATTTCTACACCCGTGGGTGAACCCTTAGTGGTGGATCAAATATATTGATCCTATCTTGTATCTTTGGCCAGTTATGATACTTGGGTAGATATGATTATTCTGGGGATGGTAGATTTTTATGTGATATTGGGTATGAATTGGCTTTCTCCCCATTGTGCTATTATAAATTGTTATGCTAAAACTGTTACCTTAGCGATACCTAGTGCCCCGAGGATTGAGTGGAAGGGTATTAGTGGCTCCTATCCCAGTAAGGTTATCTCATATATTCATGGTCAGAGGTTGATTGATAGAGGGTGTATGTCTTATTTGCCCTTTATTCGGGATATGAGTATTGATTCACCTCCTATAGAGACGGTTCCAGTGGTTAAGGAGTTTTCTGATGTATTTCCTACTGATCTTCCTAGTGTTCCTCCATATAGGGACATTGATTTTCCTATTGACTTAGAACCTGGTACTAAACCCATTACTATTTCTCCATATCGCATGGCTCCAATTGAGTTGAAGGAGTCTAAGGATCAGTTGCAAGACTTGCTAAGTAAGCGGCTTATTCACCCTAGTGTGTCACCTTTGGGTGCACCAGTTCTGTTTGTAAATAAGAAAGATGGGACTATGAGGATATGTATCAATTATAGGCAGTTGAACAAGGTAACTGTTAAAAATAAGTATCCTCTTCCTCATATTGATGACTTATTTAATCAGTAATAGAGAGTAGCATTATTTTCCAAAATAGACTTGAGGTCCAGTTATCATCAGTTGAAGATTAGGGCATCAGATATCCCTAAGATATCTTTTCAGACTCGTTATGGTCACTATGAGTTCTTGATGATGTCATTTGGGTTGACCAATGCCCCCACAACATTCATGGAATTGATGAATGAAGTGTTTCACCCATACTTAGATTCTTTTGTGATAGTATTCATTTATGACATCTTGGTGTATTCCAAGACTGAGGCAGATCATGTCCGCCATTTGAGGTTGGTACTTTAGAAGTTGAGGGAAGAAAAGTTGTATGTAAAGTTCTCCAAGGGTGAATTTTGGCTTGATTCTGTGACATATTTAGGACACATGGTGTCCAAAGAGGGGATTAGAGTGGATCCATCTAAGATTGAGGCAGTTAGAGGTTGGACAAGGCCTACTTCTCCTACTAAGATTCATAGTTTTGTTGGGTTAGCTGGTTATTACAGATGGTTTTTGCAGGGCTTCTCCACTATTGTAGCTTCATTGACTATATTGACTCAAAAGGCTGTGGATTTTCAATGGTCCGACGAGTGTGAATCGAGCTTCCAAAAGCTTAAGACTTTATTGACTTTGGCTCCTGTTTTGACGCTACCCGAGGAAGGTGTGGGATTTACTGTATACTATGATGTTTCTAGTATTGATTCAGGCGGTGCGTTGATGCAGAAGGGGAAAATGGTTGCCTATGCCTTAAGATAGTTGAAGGCCCATGAGAAAAACTATCTTACTCATGATTTGGGGTTAGCGGTTGTAGTTTTCGTGCTTAAGTTATGGCGTCATTACCTATACGGTGTGCATTGCGAGGTCTTCACTGATCATAAGAGTCTTCAGTATATATTCAGTCAGAGGGATCTGAACTTGAGGCAACATAGATGGCTCGAGTTGCTGAAGGACTACGACATGACAATCTTGTATCACCTAGGAAAAGCCAATGTGGTGGTGGATGCTTTGAGTAGGAAGTTGTCTAGTATGGGGAGTCTTGCGGCGATTCGAGTTGAGAAGCAATCATTGTCTAGAGATGTTCAGAGTCTAGCTAATAGCCTTGTCTGGTTGCAGATTTCAGAGGATGGTGGTGTTCTTGCCTTTGTGGAGGCACATTCTTCCTTGGTTGAGCAGATTTGGGAGAGACAGTTTGAGGATGAGAAGTTATGTATCATTCGAGACAAGGTATTAAGAAGTGAAGCTAAGGAGGTGGTACTTGATTCGGAAGGCGTACTAGGGATTGGCGGCAGAATTTGTGTGCCTAAGGTGGATGACCTAACTAGACTTTTTTTGGAAGAGGCTCATTGTTCAAGATATTTCATCCATCCGGGAGCGGCCAAGATATATCATGATCTGGGCCAGCACTATTGGTGTTGTGGGATGAAGAAAGATATCGCAGAGTTCGTGTCCAAGTATTTGACTTGCCAGCAGGTAAAGTATGAGAACCAGCGGCCTGGGGGTGTGAGTCAGAGGATGCTTATTCCCACTTGGAAGTGGGAAATGATCACCATAGACTTCGCTGTGGGTTTACATCCCACAGTGGGTGGTTATGATTCTTGGGTGGTTGTTGATAGATTGACAAAGTGTGGCCATTTTATTCCGTCTAAGGTGAGGTACAAAGTGGCTAAGCTAGCCCAGTTGTATATTAGTCATATCGTTCGGATTCATGGTGTCCTAGTATCCATTATTTCAGATCGAGGTTCAGTATTTACTTCGCACTTTTGGCAAGCATTACAGCATGGTTTGGGAACTAGACTTGATATGAGTACAACTTTTCACCCACAGACCGATGGTCAGTCCTAGCGGATGATTTAGGTGTTGGAGGACATGCTCCGAGCTTGTGTTATCGATTTTGGTGCTAGATGGGATCAACTTTTTCCCCTAGCAGAGTTTGTCGACAACAACAGTTATCACTCCAGTATCCAGATGACTCCATTTGAGGCTTTGTCTGGTAGGCGGTGTCGATCCCCTATTAGATGGTTTGACTTAGCTGAGATGGACTTCTTAGACACATACTTTCTTAGAGATGCTATGGAGAAGGTTCGTAGGATTCAGGGTAGACTCTTAACATCCCAGAGTAGGCAGAAGAGTTATGCGGACCAGAGAGTTTGACCATTGGAGTTCATGATGGGTGATCACGTTTGGCTTCGAGTGTCGCCTATGAAGGGCGTGATGCGGTTCGGGAGGAAGGGCAAGCTCAGCCCTCAATTCATTGGGCTATTTGAGATTTTGTCGCTAGTTGGAGAGGTAGCTTATAAGTTGGCCTTACCACCTAGCTTATCGGCTGTGCATAACGTGTTTTATATTTCTATATTCCGGAAGTATGTTCCGAATGATTCCCGTGTGTTATCACTTGATTCAGTGGAGTTGGGTCTAGACCTGGAATTTAAGGAGGATCCTGTAGTCATTCTAGATAGGCAGGTTCGTAAGCTTAGAACCAAGGAGATAGCTTCAGTGAAGGTACAATGGAAGCATCGTTCAGTCGGAGAGGTGACTTGGGAGATAGAGGTTGATATGCGTGCTAGATATCCCAAGCTTTTCGAAGCTTCAAATACCTTTTTTTACTTTATGTTTGAGGATGAACATGGTTTTTAGTGGTGGATGATGTAATGACCCGTTAGGTAATTTTGAGAATGAGTCCTCCTCCTTTCATAGAAGACCCTTTTCATAAATTTAAGTTGAAAATTTTGGACCTTTCGGTAACTTTGGTTAATTAGGTGAGAAATAATTTTAGAGAATTAATTTAATTCATAGGCTAAAGTGTTAATTTATTTAATACCCTATACCACTTTTCTTATATTTATTAAAATAGGTTAGTAAATTTTAATAAATAATTAGTTTGAAAAAGGAAAAAAAATAATAAAAGAAAAGATTTATATATATATATAATCTGATGGCTTAATGCCATCAGATGTAAAAAAAAAGAGAACAGCGACGTAGACGAACACAAAAAAACTGGAGAAACAAATACGAAGGAAGAAAGAAAAGAAAGGGGAAAAGAAAAATAAAGGAGAAGAGAAAAATATGAATTTTCATTCCAAAGCATCAAGATAATTATTCTCATCCTTTTCATTAAATTTTTATGTGATTATGAAGATATTTTTAGGGTATATTGGTGGAGAAATAACGCTGAAATAAGAAAATATGACCCTAGGGTTCTTCACATAAAATCTTGATTTCAGGGTCGAATAATGATCCGTTTTAGCTGAAATTTGACATGTGAGTTTATTTTATCATGACTAACCATAATTGGAAATAAAATTTCAGATTTGACTCTAATGACTAGAGATAACTTTTTGACTCAATTTTTTATCCGAAAATAAATATAGCAATATGGGTGTCATTGAATTCGTATTTTTATGAAGATTATGTATTTGAATAGATTTTGATCGTCCACAAGAGTTATGAAAGGCTCAAGTTTTAAAGTAATTATTCAATTTAATTAAAGTTTAACCCTAGTTTTGAAATTCAGAAAATATGGGAGTTGACATGTTAAGTGGCATCAAGATTAGGAACGTGTTAAGTGGCATCAAGATTAGGCTAGACATATGGTAATAAAGGTATTGTTAGTTTCAAAAATTTTATTGTAATTTTTTTTAACTAGATTACATTGATTTGGAGGCCCAACGAAAAGGGAAGGCTCAAGTCCTGGAGTGATTGCTTGATTAATTAAGGCATGTGAATTTTTAAACCCCAGTTTAAGCTTGTCGATGCTTGTATTTTCGTGTTATGTGTACTAAGGAGTAATGAGAATTTGACTGGATTATTGACTATATGATTGGCCTTTTAAAAAGGGAGGTGAGAGATATAAAATGGTGATCTAATGACATGTATTGGTGGAATTGAAATGTTCTGATTATTGATTTATTTTAGACATGTGAAATAACTATGTTGATGTGAGATAGGATAAATTATTGTTGTTGTCATGTTATTATTGTGAATTATATAAACATGAATTGATTGCATTGATTCTGACATATTGTATTGAAACTGAAAATGGTATGAAATAAAGGGGTTGGGAAACACGCTCCGTGGCAGGTATTATGAAACAAAGGGGTCGGGACATACGCTCCATGGCAGGTATTATGAAACAAAGGGGTCGGGCCACATGCTCCGTGGCAGGATATATATATTGAGGGGATAGGCCACACACTCCGTGGCAGGTTACATGGATAGAAATATCCCCCATGGGTTTCGGACTATAATTCAGTAGATGTGTACCGATAGGACAAACATGCAACATCTTATTGCATTGCATAATATTTTGTTGATATTTGTGAATTCATGTTTACCCCTTTATTGCTCTGTATATGTTGAACTTGACTTGATATAATTCATTGATGAGACTATTGATGAGTATTTGTGGACTGTATTATTGTTATTATTATACAAGTGTAGAGTTGGGATGGTTTTATGTAGGTTGTAGTTAAGGAGGTTCGGTTGGGAGGATAGGAATACTAGTATCTATTAAGCTTTGTTTAGTTTTAGTTGTCCACTTGTTGAGTACCGTGTTGTTTGGTACTCACCCCTTGCTTCTACACTTGTGTAGATTGTGAGTCCGGACCTGCTTGATCTCCTACTTTTTTCTTCTACATCCGAGGCTATCATTCCGAGTGTTAAGGTAGCTGTTACATCCATTTAGCGGACACATCTTACTCTTTTATTATGTTTTAGTCCTATTCTAGAGACAAAGACATTGTGACTATATTTTCTTTTGTACTTAGGTAATGTATTAGTGGCTTTACACGTAATAACCAATCTTGGAGGATTTTAAGATTGTTTTAGGTGTTTTTGGTTAAGTTAAATTTTGATTTATGTCATTTTCTTATGCATTGACTTTCCATTGGATATTAGGCTAACTTGTCTCGGTGGATAGAGATGAGTGCCATCACACCCGTATTTGGGTCGTGACAATTAAGTCCAGCCCTCATGCTCAGCAACGATTGTGCGAAATGCGGAAGTACGCCAAAGGCCATGTGAATTTTGCTCTCCAAAAAAGGAAAAATTGATAGAAGATGCCATGTCAACATCCTCCGAATAAGAATGAGACAAATGGACGAAGGATGAGAAGATAAGGCAGAAGAAGAAAGAAAATATTTGAAAATATACCTACCCGAAAACTTGACTTATCGAACCAGTGATTTTCTGAACCCCTTCTCCCCGTTGATATCAGCGTCATGATAGATATTAAAGACGTAGAGGTAGATATTATTCAAAACATCTCCATGTCATCTTTAGCTATTAATATTAGACAAGAAATTAGTGAAGATAAATGAAAAGACATCCTTCTTTTGCAGAAATAAAGATAGATAATAATTATCTATAGAAGTTTAGAAAACATTTAAAGGATACTCAAGACAAAGAAAAATGCAAAAAATTGTTATGATTACTCTTGAAAGATAACAACGAAAACGTAAGAGATTCTATTATTAGAACAAAACAAATATTAGATGACTATGACAGAGTCATAGAAGGACCATCAGATAACATAAAACTCATTCAACTCGAAATTGAAACTCATCCTTCTTGCATAGGATAATGAATAGATTACCTTCCTTTACAGAAATAAGATTCGATAACCATCTGTATTGGACCTTTCATAAAAACTTAAGGGTTGCTAAGATAAAAGACGAATCTTACAAAAGATATTTAAAAAGGTTAGACCCTAATAAAATTGAACAGGTAAGAAGAGTACAAAATATAATACACGCTAATGAAGATAATATAATAGGAGAACGAGATAATATAAAATTGCTTCAAAACTATTATTTCAAAAAGCATCCAGCTAGTTTAGGATAAAATGGAAAATAAATCCAATTATAAATTATTTAATGAAGAAGATCCTCTAAAAATAGAACAAGATTTGTACGAAATACCAAAAATGATAATTTACTTTGGAAATTTAATAGTTAAAGAAATTCAAACTTTGAATGATATACTAAATCAAAAAGAAATAAATGTTGATAAAGAACCTATAAATAAAACCTTACATATCATAGGATCCCATATTTTAAAAATAAAAATACCTGAAGGATATGGAGGAAATAATTTAAAATGGTAAGCTCTGATTCAGAAAATAGTGAACTAGATAATCTTATAATAAATATACTTGAAACATTCGAATTAAGAAAATGACAACATCATTTATTTTATGGATTAAATATCCAAGAAAGAGCATTAGAAGTTTATGTTTCTTCTAATAAAATAATAATTCTTTTATTATCCAAAAAAGATATTCAAGATAAATTACGAAAAATAAAAACAGAAATTTGAAACACTCTAGGATGGATACATATAGGAGCAATCCAGATAATAGTAAAATCCACATTTAGAGAAGGTTCAGATACCCCAATAGATTTAGCTATTATAGACAATAGGATAATAAATAGGAAAGAAGCCTGCTTAGGAATACTACGAGGAAATTTACAATATGAAAAGATTAAATTTAATGTTTATCCTAGAATTTCATACCATCTTCTAGATAAAGACTTTGATAAAACTTTAAGCTTTATACAAGATTTTAAAAGAAAGGATTTCTTTCATAAATACAATAGACCATATTCCATAACATATGTAATCTCATATGTTATTTCTAATACACATCATTCTGATTGCTTTGCTATAGAAGAAACAATAGATTATCTCCCTCTATTTGAGGAAGTTAGTCAGATACAAATGCCTAGTATAACACAAATATAAGAAATAGAAAATACGCTATTAGATTTAGATTTACAATCTAAACCTTTGTAGAACCAACAAGATTCCACATCTCGATTATCTTTTGAGGAAACTCGAGTCATAAACCCTGCAACATGATAAGAAGAACACAATCAGAAAGAGTTAGACAACTTATCTTAGAAGAAAAAAATAATGAAATAGAAAATTATAAGATACAAGGAGAATATTTTAATGGTATACAATTTATACCTATCAACATCCTATTAGATACAGAAGCTAGTGGAAATTACATTAGCCTTAGGCTATGTAACCATCTCCAACAATATAAACTAAAAGATAATTATCTTTATACTGATTTTAATGGAAAAAGACATGAAATAACAAACATGATAAAAACCATTTTAAAATTCAAAGATAACACTATACCTATAAGACTATTGGTTGAACAAGAAGGAAATAATGATATGTTAGAAATACTGCTAGGAACCAATTTCTAGAAAGTGTAAAACCATATGATATATTTGATTATGGTATCAAAATTACCTACAATGATAAGATAAATATCCAAAATGACAAGTCAATATAGTATATATATATTCCTATAGGAATAACGTACAAATATTATAAAGCAGAATATTTTGCTGTTTATATAGATAATGGATCGGAAAAATATTATTGTAGATCAGAAATATTTTCCAAAGAGTACAATCAAGAATTACCTATTATCAAAGAAAGAGATATATCAAATAATATTGTAACAATGTCTAGAGGCATTGCTCAACCGATTATACTATTAGAATATTTTTTAATAAAATATCTCTTGTTTTATTTTTATAATATAGGACAACATGTACCGTTAGGAAATGACTTTTTAAAAATGTTTCATAGCGTACTATACGATAGAGTTCTATTTCAAATAAAATTTAAGACTCCTTGTCAACATACGATTATTGTAAAATATTTTAAAACTGTTTATTCTAAAAGATTACCTATTTAATTTAAACTCCGCACAGCCCAGCATGGTGGTATAGGATACCAAACCAAACCAATTTTTCCAAAAAGCACTCCATTGCTACAATATGATACTGATTGGGACAACCCTCAGATAATAAATCAACAATATCCCTGATAGAATATCAGAAAACCTTCAACAAATTAGAAGAAAGCTTGGATATGATCAAACAAAAATTAGAATAATGTTTTTATGAAAACTCCTTAGAATTTTGGGATAAAAATAAGATAGAAGCTAAGCTAGAAATGAAAGATATAGATAAAGTTATTAGAGAGAAACCAATGAGATACAACACCGATGACCAAGATGAATTCCAAAAATAGATTAAGGAATTATCAAGGCTTAGAATAATAAGACCTAGTTGTAACTCCCCCTAAAATGTTGTATGTGGTATTTCAATTCTCGACAAAAATAATACTATTTCTGTATTTTAGGCATAACTTTTCATAGATTAGTCAAAATTAGGTGATTCAAATTTTTATATAACCCCAATATAATTACCTACAATTTTTATAAAGATCATATCTTAAGATTCAGAGGTAAGTAGATCATATAAATTAATATTTGCAAGACATAGTGTTGTGACGAAATGGAGTATTTGTAGAATAAAACTCATATCTCACTGTAGGATGCTCCAAATTGGCTGATTCTTGAACAACATGAAACTAGACTTCTATATCTACAATTCTTATAGATACCAAATTCTAATATGGAATTTATCTTGTTCAAACGCAGCTTTGAAAAAGGGAATTCCGTTAAAAGATAGCTCATCTCACCTACCATTGAAAGATATAGAACCATTTGACACCATCCATGATATCAAAATCCTCAATTGAATTTTCAAGGTCATCCTTTGTAATTATTTCTATTTATTATTAGGTCCATCCTCCACATCTATAAATACCCACCTTATTTCCTCATTTTATTCATTAAGCCTTTTTAAGAAATTCTTCTCTCTATACACTTCTTTACTCATTCTCAAATATAGTTTTAATTTTAGTAGTATGAAAATACTATTTCGGGGATTCTTATACTTCGGGTAGTACACAAAATGCTCCAGCGAGAAAAAAAGGCTAGGGGTCCAAGAGTGTTCCAATTCGGAGTAAAATTTCAAATTTAAGGTATGTAAGGCTTTCATAGTATTGGATTGAGTTCGTCCATCGCCCATTATTTAAATTCATTATAATTGAGTTATAGTTGAGGTTTATCAAAATCTTGAATTCTAAATGAATTAATTCTTCTTCTATTGAGTTAGATATATTTATGCATTGAGATTATTATTATTTTTATCTCATATTATTAGAATTATTGTTCATGGCTACTTTCCCATGAACCCTAATTACTTTGATGTTCATGAATATTTTTATACATGTTTTGAGTAAGGATATTAGCTTTTAATATTTAGTGATAAAAAGAGTGATTTGAATTAATACTATATATGTATTTTATTGAGTTTTGAAAGAGCAAAAGAATTGAGTTTAAATAAATTTGATTCTTTGGATTAAATGATGTTTTGAGCAAGATATTTTGATGAGATGTAAATGATGTTTTTGAAGTATAATGATTGATGAAAAGGTAATGAGATGAGTTTGATGATTTAAATTAAAGTCCAATGAGACTAGATGATGAGGTTAATATGAGCACATATTTTGGGAGTAGTATTGAGCACCGAGTTGGGTAAGAATTTAATTGACTCAAACCCCAAAACTACGTAGCCAGCGTAGGATGGAGACTATGCCTCTTAAGTCCCAAAAAGAGGACTTTGATGATTGGATCCAAGATGGTGATGTCCTATACCCTGGAAAGGTATTGGATGGATATGACAACGATATCTCTTCGTTATATCATCATAGCTCAGAAGTGATGGTTATTGGTTAGAGAAACTTCCAACTGAGTAAGCATTGCTTATTATTATTTTTAAATTTGTATTACATATTAATATTGAGATGATGTTGAGTTCTGATCCGAGTCTTCCTGAGATGATTTTTTTGATATTTGTCCTTACTTTCCTTCCATTTTACATACTCGTACATTCCTCAACAGGTGCATCATTGAAGATCATTTCTTTTCAGTTATTTGGTGAGTCCTTCTTGTATTCGGAGGAACTCCTTATCCTTTTATTATTATTGAGTGTGATATTTCTTTTGAGGTAGCCATGGACATGTCATTGGCACCATCTGATAGAGTTAGAGGCTTCATAGACAGAGTTTAATGATGTAATTGGAGTAGTTCCCCTTTGAAACTACTTTTCCTAAAAACTTCTTTCTTTCATTTGATGTTGATGATGGAGATCCCACATAAGTATTCGTATTAAGTCTTCCGCTGATGAATAAATAAGTGATGAGATCAAGTGGTTCTTCGGAGGCCAGAGATGGTTTTTGAGTGCCGGTCATGCCTAGGGTACCCTCTCAGGGCGTGACACTAGTAACTCCCCTCACAGTTCACCAGCCTTTATGGTTAGAAATCATGCAGAGATAGCACGAAATAAATAAAGAATGATTATTAATTATAAAAAATTAAATGATAATACTATATCGGATGGATATTTCTTACCACATAAAAATATTCTAATTAATAGAACTACTAACAAAAAGATATTTTCTATGTTTGATTGTAAAAGCAGATTTTAACAGATAAAAATGAATAAAGATAGTATTCATTATATTGCATTTTCTACCCCTCAAGGGCAATATGAATGGTTAGTCATGACATTTGGATTAAAAAACGTCCCACAGATATTTCAAAGAAAAATGGATAATATCTTTAAAGATTATGACTATATATTTGTTTACATTGATGATATTTTAGTTCTACCCGATAGTTTTGAAAAACACTTCATACACTTAAATAAATTTACTAACTTATGCTTAGAAAATGGATTAGCACTTTCTAAAAAGAAAGCAAGTGTAATGACCCATTTGGTCATTTTGAGAATGAGTAATCTCTCTCTTCCATTAAATACTCTCTCCGAAAAATTTAAATTAGAAATTGGACTTTTCGGTAACTACAATTAATTAATTGACGGGTAAATTTAGATAATTAATTTGATTGATGGGATAAACTATTAATTTATTTAAATACCATTATGACTTAGCCTATATATTAAAATAGGTTAGTGAAAGTTTGTCATTTTTAATACTTAATTAATTAAGAAAAGAAAGAAAAATGGAGAATAAGCGAGAATAGGCGAAAACCCTACCTGCACGTCAATACGAAGCGGTAACACCTTTAGGTAATGGCTTCAAGATATCCTAATTTCCTTGAATACGAGAAATTAAGTGCAAAGTCAATTAATGTTACTGCAGGAAACTAAAATTGTCAATTGATGACTAATAAATTATTGGAGGGCAAATTGAAAAGTTAGTGATTAGGCAATCATTGAGTGGTGATTGCTAAGTAATTATAGGAATGTTATTTACTGATTAGTACCTTTAACAAGTTATTTAATATTTCCTTTGGGCAGTATGTCAAAGTTTTATTGGTGTCGTTACTACATCACTAACCTAAGATTAGTTAGTTCTCGAGATATGTAATTAACTATTATGTGTATTTTATTATATGAACACCCTTATATTTATGACATTAGAAAAATTTGGAACCAAACCCTAGGCTTGAAATTTGAAAAATATGAGAGTTGACATGTTATTTGGCATCAACATTAGAAACCCAATTATAGAGTTGAATGAGTTTTTGAGTTTAGGCTAGACATATGGTAATAAGGGTGTGGTTAATTTCGAAATTTTATTGTGATTATTTATTTGATTAGATTACACTAATTTGGAAACCCAACGAAAGGGGAAGGCTCAAGTCTCGGAGTAATTGAATGATTATTTGAGACAAGTGAATTTCTAAACCTCAGTTTAAACTTGTAGATGCTTGTATTTCCATGTTATGTGTACTGAGGAGTAATGAGAATTCGACTTGGTTATTGACTTTATGATTGGCCTTAAAAATAGAGATGAGGGGTATAAAATGGTGATCTAATGACATGTATTAGTGGAATTGATATGTTGTGATTATGGATTTATTTTGGACATGTGAAATGACTATGTTGATGTGAGATAGGAAAAATTATTATTGTTGTCATGTTATTATCGTGAATTATATGAACATGAATTGATTGCATTGGTTCTGACATATTTTGTTGAGACTGAAAATGATATGAAACAAAAGGGGTCGGGCCACACGCTCCATGGCAGGTATTATGAAACAAAGAGATCGGTCCACACACTCCGTGGCAAGTATTATAAAATAAAAGGGTCAAGCCACACGCTCTGTGGCAAGATATATATGTTGAGGGGATGGGCCACACGTTCGTGGTAGGTTACATAGACAAAAATATTCAACAAGGGTTTCGGACTATGATTCAGCGGATGTGTACCGATAGGACAAACATGCATCATTTTATTGCATTGCATTGCACCTTTCTGATATTTTTTTGAATTTATGTTTACCCCTATATTGCTACGTATATGGTGACTTGACTTGATATGATTTATTGATGAGTATTCATGGACTATATTACTATTGTTATCGTACAATGTAGAGTTGGGCTGGTTTTATGCAGGTTGTAATTGAGGAGGTTCGGTTGGGAGAATAGGAGTACTTGTATCTATTAAGCTTTGCTTAGTTTTAGTTATCCACTTGCTGAGTACCGTGTTATTTGGTACTCATCCCTTGCTTCTACACTTGTGTAGGTTGTGAGCACAGTCTTGCTTGATCTCCTATGGTTTACTACCGCTTCTGAGGCTATTATCTCGAGTGTTGAGGTAGCTGTTACATCCATCTAGCAGACACCTCTTACTCTTTTAATATGTTTTAGTCCTATTCTAGAGACAAAGATATTGTAATTGTATTTTCTTTAGTATTCGGTAATGTAATAGTGGCTTGTACAAATGACAACCAATCTTGAGGGATTTTGAGTTTATTTTACGTGTTTTCGCTTAAATTAAATTTTAATTTCTTTCTTTTTCTTCCGCATCTACTTTCCATTGGGTATTAGGCTGACTTATCTCGGTGGGTTGAGATAAATGTCATCACATCCGGATTCGGGTCGTGACAACAAACTAGATATCATATTAATAAAAAAGAATTGTTAGGCATAGTAAAAAGTTGTCAAAAATTATATTACTTCTTACTATCAAAACGATTTACACTTAGAACTGATAATACTGTAATGACCCGTTAGGTAATTTTGAGAACGAATCTTCCTTCTTTCATAAAAGACCCTTTTCGTAAATTTAAGTTGAAAATTTTGGACCTTTCGATAACTTTGGTTAATTAGTTGAGGGATAATTTTAGAGTATAAATTTAACTGATGGGCTAAAGTATTAATTTATTTAATACCCTATTCCACTTTTTTTATATTTATTAAAATAGGTTAATAGGGTTTGTAAATCTTAATACATAATTAGTTTGGAAAAGAAAAAATAATAATAAAAAAAGAAAAAAATGATATATTTATTTACATAATCTGATGGCTTAATGCCATCAGATATAACGAAAACAAAAAGAGAAACAACAACGCACGAACATAAAAATTGAAGAGAAAAAAATACGGAGGAAGAAAGAAAAGAAAGGGGAAAAGAAAAATAAAGAAGAAGAGAAAAATATGGATTTTCATTCCAAAACGTCAAGGTAATTATTCTCATCCTTTCCTTTAAATTTTCATGTGATTATGAACATATTTTTAGGGTAAATTGGTGGAGAAACAATGCTGAAATAAGAAAATACGATAATAGGGTTCTTCATATAAAATCTTGATTTGGTGGTCGAATAACGTTCCATTTTCGCTGAAATTTGACATGTGAGTTTATTTTATCATGAGTAAACATAATCGAAACGAAAATTTCAGATTTGACTTCAATGACATAGAATGAGTTAGTTCCCAAATTTTGATATATTGAGATAGATAATTAAATATTAGATATATTATATTTTATGAATACTATCAAATTTATGATACTGGAGAAATTAGAACCTAACCCTAGACTTAAAATTTGGAAATATGGGAGTTGACATATTATTTGACATCAACATTAGGAACTTGATTATAGTTTTGGATAGGTTTTGGGTCAAGGCTAGACATATAATAATATGAGTGTTGCTAGTTTCGAAATCTTATTTTGGTTATTTATTTGATTAGATTATGCTTATTTGGAGACCCAACGAAAGGGAAGACTCAAGTACCGGAGTAATTACTTAATTAATTAAGGCAAGTGAATTTCTAAACCTCAGTTTAAGCGTGTAGATGCTTGTATTTCTGTGTTATGTGTACTAAGGAGTAATGAGAATTGAACTGGGTTATTAACTGTATGATTGGCCTTAAAAATAGAGATGAGAGGTATAAAATGGTGATCTAATGACATAAATTGGTAGAATTGATATGTTGTGATTGTGAATTTATTTTGGACATGTAAAATTACTATGTTGATGTGAGACAGGAAAAAATATTGTTGTTGTCATGTTATTGTCGTGAATTATATGAACATGAATTGATTTTATTGGTTCTGACATATTTTGTTGAGACTAAAAATGATATGAAATAAAAGGGGTCTGGCCACACACTTCATGACGGGTATTATAAAACAAAAGGGGCGAGCCACACGTTCCATGGCAGGTATTATGAAACAAAGGGGTCAGGCCAAACGCTCCTTGGAAGGATATGTATAATGAGGGGATGGGCGACATACTCCATGGCAGGTTACATGTACAAAAATGTCCCTCATGGGTTCCGGACTGTAATTCAGCGGATGTATACCGATAAGACAGACATGCATCATCTCATTGTATTGCATCGCATTTTGTTGATATTTGTGAATTCGTTTTTACCCCTTTATTGCTCTGTATATGTTGAACTTGACTTGATATGATTCATTGATGATACTATTGATGAGTATTCATGGATTGTATTACTGTTATTATTGTACGAGTGTAGAGTTGGGCTGGTTTTATGCAGGTTGTAGTTAAGGAGGGTCGCTTGGGAGGATAGGAGTACTTGTATCTATTGAGCTTTGCTTAGTTTTAGTTGTCCACTTGCTGAGCACCATTTTGTTTGGTACTCACCCCTTTCTTCTACATTTGTGTAGGTTGTGAGCCCGGACTTGCTTGATCTCCTAGTGTTTCCACTAAATTCGAGGCTATCATTCCGAGTGTTGAGGTAGTTGTTACATCCATCTAGAGGACACCTCTTACTTTTTTATAATGTTTTAGTCCTATTCTAGAGACAAAGACATTGTGACTATATTTTATTTTGTACTTCGGTAATGTATTAGTGGCTTGTACACGTGATAACCAATCTTGGGGGATTTTGAGGTTGTTTTAGGTGTTTTCGGTTAAGTTAAGTTTTAATTTATGTTTTTTTCTTCTGCATCTACTTTCCATTGGGTATTAGGCTAACTTATCTCGGTGGGTAGAGATGAGTGCCATCACACCCGTATTTGGGTCATGACAGATACTCAAGTAAGGACTTTTGTGCATAATAATCTTCCGTCAAAACTAGAATATAAATGATTTATTAGATAGCAAATGTTATTATCCAACATTACTCTGGGTATTCATCGAGACTTTTAACGGACATCTCAGTCCCAACCTGTTTCCAGGTAGCTTCTCTGACGCTCAATCAGAATAACTCAGCATAACCTAGATTCATTTTCTACTTCTAGGCGTAAGGAAGATACGGAAAGGGAAGACTTTTATTTTTATAAAAGAAAAGAGATTATAACAAAAATAATAAAATTTGTTCAAGAAAGTAACTTACAAACTTTTTAGCTTTTATTCATATCTGGTTGTCACGACCCAAAATGGGCCATGAGTGGCACCCACCCTTAACCTCCTAGGTGGGAGAACCAACGATATAATCCCCAACTTATAAAGTATAACAATAACGCGGAAGCTCAAACTTATAAAGTAAGAATTAATAATCCATAAGAGTTTACTACATAACGTTCCCCAAAATCTGAAAGTCATCACATCAAGGATATATAATTCTAAAATACTAAGTCTAGAATGTCAAACACTAATATAAAATAAGTGACATAGTCTGTGCCCGAATGCTAAGGACATCATGTCATGACTAAGAGAATCCATCACGAGCTAGAAGGATAGCTCATACTTAAATCCGATGAACTTGAGATGGACTAGAGCTGAGGTCGAGTCGAAGTCGGTGGAACACTCGCTGCACTCCACAAAATAAAACAAGAAAAGATACAAGTAGGGGTCAGTACAGGACAACATGTACTGAGTAGATATCATCGGTCGACTCAAAATAGGAATTAATATACATAAAATAATAGTGGAAAATCAACAACAACACTTAACAGGTGGCAACCAATGAACAATTACATAACTAGTCAATAATATCAAGATCACACATAAAGACTCAAGCCTCCACATCACACTCTTTTGAAATATGAGTTTTTGGAGATTGGGTAGTATTAAGTAATTTTAATTTATTTCCTTTTAATATTATTGTGTCGGAACGTGACACCCGATCCAAATATATCATGTCGGAATGTGACACCCGATCCAAATATACCGTGTCGCAACATGACACCCGATCCAAATATATAGTGTCGGAATGTGACACCCGATCCAACTATAATTAATTTATCATTCCTTATGATTACATTCCACTTCATTAACAATATTTCATCTAGCCTTCTTTATTCAAGGCACCATTTTTTATAGGGAAAGTTCAAGATTATGGATTTCATGGCCTCGGGATTTTAGACCAATCACAACAACATATCAACCATCCAAATCACAACAATTAAATGTGTAGTAAACTTCACACATATTACTCAATGAATATCAATCACTATTAAGAGTCTATCTATGATATAGAATAAAACCATAACCTACCTCAACCGAAAAACCGAATCCAAGCAAATTCATTCACCAATGTCTTTCCTTTCTTCAACGCCTCAGAACGTTTCCAATCTATCAAGTATACAATATTTATAAGTAAACGAGTTCGTAGACATCCATACTATGTATATATTTAACCTAGATCCAATAACTCACCCAATCCTATAATCAATTTCCAAAAACTCAAGCTTAGGGTTAAGCCTCAATTTCTCCAATAACACAAATCTAATGACAGTAGTATAATATGATACCCTATTATTTGATTTACTATCTCAATATATCAAAACTTGAATTATAAGGTGATAAGTAAAAGAAAATCTGGGAGAAAAAATATCGAAGCCAAGTTAAAAAGAAAACCTGCACGCCAATTCACTGGAGCTATAATTTACAGGACTTAAATTCGTACCTATTTTATTCTAAATCATTCCAATCGTCATTTAGATAATTAATAGCCTCAATCATCATCCCTCATTAGCCAATAATGACACCAAAGCTTGTCTCTCCCAACACTTTAAAAGGAACCGAAGGAACCTCTCCAATATCAATTACATTTCAACTTTGAAAAGAATTACTTTGTTTTTTAATTTAATTAATATTCTATTATTTTTCATTTCATATCCAAGCATTTAATGCGTATATCACTATGAAAGCTTAAGATCTTACCTGCAACTTTGTTGAATCGGCTTTCGTCTTTCTGCGCACAAGGGATTTCAGTTCTCCTTTTCTTTTCTTTTCTACTTAGTTAGGGCAACTAATCATGAATTAACAAATAAATAAAAGCTAAATCCCATTAATATACTTTTATATGTATTGAAAAATTGGTATAGGGCATTAATTAAATTAACACTTTAACCCACTAATTAAATTAAATATCTAAAGTTACCCCTCAATTAAATAACCTTATTTATCAATTAGTCCAAAGTACCCATTAAAACTTTACGGGGTGAGTCTTTTATAAAATAAAAAGTAATAGTATACAAAACGACCTAAAGTATCGTTACAACAGATACCAATTTACCTACCGTTCGTCCTCGAACGGTCAAAAGAAGAGTGAGGATAGAAAATGATACCTGACTCGATGAATAAATGTGGATATTTTCCACGCATGTCAGTGTCACGACCCACTTTTCATCAGGTCATGATGGCACCTACTATAACCCATCAGTAGGTAAGCCAACTCTTCAACCCGAAACTTCAAGTAGTGGGTTTGAGGGAAGAAACCAAATAAGAGTAGCGAATTATAAAAGTAAACAGAATGAATAAGCGGAAGTAAACCAAATCATAATTTAAACAACTAAAGATCCCTCCCAGAACCTGGAAGTCACAAGTACAGAGCTGCTATAAAATAAAAGACGAGTACAAGTCCTGAAAGTGGACCGGACATATATTTACAACAACTGGCTAGTCTTAAAAGGCAAAAGATGGGCCATCCATTCTGAAGGAGACAAAAGTGATCCAAAAACGCCAAGTTATCACCATAGTCTCCGAATCTAACTGCAATAAGCTCGATCTATTCGTGACAGTAGCTGGTGCTCGGTCCTGCATCACGAAAGTAGATGCAGAGTGTAGTATGAGTACCAAGACAATAGGTACCTAGTAGGCATCATAGGCCGATTGAGCAGAAAAGGTGAAAACAATATGAAAAAGAGGAATAAGCCTAAATAGGAATCAACATAAGCATCTAAAGTGAAAAGAGTACTATCTACGAGAGCTACAACTAACTATACCCAACTGGGCCCCTATAAGCCCAGCTGGGACACTCGTACGCAAGTTAAATAAAAACCCGAATGAACCCCCATAAGTTCGCCGAGTACACAGAATAGCTACAACTACCAAGGCTAGGAACCAAGAATCTGCGATGCCAGAAAACGAAGTACTGTATCATTTCCAAAACCCAAAATCTCCAAGAGTCAATCAATCTAGGGGTGACTTAGGGGTCGAGGCCGGGACTGGGACCCAGATGCTCGCTTGAATGTTCAAAGTGGCCAAGGCCGGGATTGGGTACCCGGATGCTTGCCATAATACATAAGTGCGGGACTGGGTACCCGGATGCTCGCCGTAATACATTGGTGCGGTCGAGGCCGGGACTGTGTACCCGAATGCTCGCCGTAATACATCGGTATGATCGAGGCCAGGACTGGATACCCGGATGCTCGTTATACTAGCAAGTCTGCGGAGGCCGGGACTGAGTACCGGGATGCTCACCATAATACATCGGTATGATCGAGGCCAGGACTGGATACCCGAATGCTCGTCATACTAGCAAGTCGGCAGAGGCCGGGACTGAGTACCCGGATGCTCTCCGATAATTCAGAACGGAGACCGGGACTGGGTACCCGGATGCTCATAGATAATCCAGAATAGAGGCCGGAATTGGGTACCCGGATGCTCATAGATAATTTATCCCATGGTTTCGAATATATCCTTTCCAACTAATCAACAACAGTACCGAGAATTTTCTCCCCAATGTGTCAACTGATATGCCGCCAAAACTTAAACCGGAGCCAAAGCCAAACGATCATGAATTCTAGTATTGCCAACGCATCTCAAAAGTTATGACTATACCGAGTTATGGGTGGGAGTGTTATTAAGAGCAAGAGTATCGCCTAGCTAAGGCCAACTACTAGGCACTAGCCCGCTACATCATTCTACAGGGATCTAAGTCCACCGGAGCGACGCCGGGCATATAAAGCAAGTTTACATCCTATACTAAGGCCAACATACTCCATAGTATCAACAACATGCTCATTCAACTCTCCTTATAATACTAATAAATAACGATAAGATACACATGCTTCTAAATATCTGAAAAACCTGATAACAAGCCTAAAGCATGATTTCTAACACCTATACTAAGGCCAACATACTCCACAGTATCAACAACATGCTCATTCAACTCTCCTTATAATACTAACAAATAACGACAAGATACACATGCTTCTAAATACCTGAAAAACCTGATAACAAGCCTAAAGCATGATTTCTAACACCTATACTAAGGCCAACATACTCCACAGTATCAACAACATGCTCATTCAACTCTCCTTATAATACTAACAAATAACGACAAGATACATCTGCTTCTAAATACCCGAAAAACCCGATAACAAGCCTAAAACATGATTTCTAACACCTGAGATATACAATTAAACTACCCAACCAAAATCCCAACTATTTCAACATGCTTTCACACATTCCAACTCAATCTAAACAAAGGTAAACCGTAGCCTACCTGTAGGCTAAACACGCGAGCTTCAAATCACTGTGCTGGAGCTTTTCCCTTTTGAACGACCTCGGAACGCTGCCAAACTGTCAAAAATAGAACCACAACGTCGATACGGTCGTTTAGACACTAATTTCATAATTTTTGGAAATGGACCAATTTTTGGGTCGAAAATGGGAATTGTGGGACCCACATATGAAATTACGGATTTGACCCCCAAAACAGGTTCTAAACGTCATCCCAAGCTCAAAAATCAGATTTATAATACAATTCGGGGTGGGAAATTACGCAAGACGATCAAACAACCAAAACTCATAAATTCGGACTAAAGGACCAAAAATGGCAGCATCAAAATCAGTAGATTCTGGAAATACAAGACTCTTTCAACCCAAACAAATTGCACTATGATGATCCTTGCGAAAAACCCCACAATCTAGCCTCAAGAATCACTCAAAACGAAGTTATATTGACCAAGATACACTCTTTCAAAATTCAATAAAATTTCATTCCGAAAATCACTAAATCTGCAGCTAAAAATCAATTTATTACCTCGAACGACGTGCCAAAAACAGATTCTGAAACTTTCACGATGTTCTCCTTAAATTTCCACATAATATAGCCTCTGGAATCACCCAAATCGGATTTATATTGGTCAAGAAATAACTTGTCAAAGTTCTTCAAAAATCCATTCCGAAAATGGATACTGCTGCAAATAAAATCACGATTTTTACCTGAATCGAATGCTCCAAATCAGTTTTCAATCTCTCCAATGCGTTCTCCACGAAAAACCTCACAATTTTGCCTTTTGAATCACCCAATTTGGAGCTCTAGAACTCAAGAAATGAGGGTTCAAAGTTGAGGAGAAAAATCTGAAAATCTGGTGCAAAATCTGCACTATTGCACCAGATTTTTCTGGTTTTCCATTATTTAAAGTCTCCGAATGGACCCTCAGAATTCGTTCGGAATCCGATAAAAATAAACCAGATATGCTACCCTACTAAATTTGATATTTCGGACTCAATGGCGCATTTAGAATTCTCATACGAGGTTATTATAATAAAAAGTGGGTCCCACATCCAAGAGTCATTTTAAGTCATATTTCACAGCGGGCCTCGATATTAGTCCGGAAGCCTCAAAAAGCGAACGAAGGGTCGTTCTAGACCAAAATCAACATTCCGGAACTAACCGCGCTGTCAGAATTTTTATTCGAGCGCATTTTCCAAGAATGTTGACCAAAGTCAACTATAGGCTAAGTTTCAAAGTCAAAAGCGCCAAATAGCCCCAAACTCGTATCGATTGACTCGATAGTCATTCCAACAATGCTACTAGCCTAATTTGGTCATTTCGGAGCTGATAGGACCATCAGAATTTGAATTCGAGATTTCGTTAGCCCAAAACTCAAAAAG
This sequence comes from Solanum dulcamara, assembly GCF_947179165.1. Classification (NCBI taxonomy): domain Eukaryota; kingdom Viridiplantae; phylum Streptophyta; class Magnoliopsida; order Solanales; family Solanaceae; genus Solanum; species Solanum dulcamara. Next base: position 56,273,738 of record NC_077238.1, on the reverse strand, counting down.
TCACAACTAAACTAACTTAGGCCTTTAAAATACCAAAATGGACTCGGGACCTCTAAAAATTCAACCAACACTTCTTCTAAACCAAAAACCATCTCCTGAATCCAACGAAGTTGTCGGAATTCCATTCCGAGCATCGAAACTCCAAAAGTTGACCAAAGTCAAACCTTGCCTTAAAGTTCTTCAAATTCTCAACTCAAGGCCTCAAATCTTCGTTACAGCTCCAAAACTGATTCCGTAAAGTCTCCTAAGCCTATTTCGACATTTCGGAGTTGCTAGAATCGACGGAATTCCATTCTGAGACCCGTAGCTCTAATTGACCCCAAATACCACTTTTTAACACTTAAAGCTTATGAAACTCAAAATTTCCAAGGACTTAACTTTTCATAGAATTTTCTAAAAATCAACACCCGGTAACAATTAGAAATGACTCGGGAGATCTAAAGGGAGGGGTAAAATGGTCATTTTACAAAAATTCCAAAAATGACCTTGAGGGTCATTACAATATCCACTACTAAAAGAACTTTCGTCTGCGAAAGTAAAAGTACAATCACTCTCTAGAGGCACGAAAGGACGAGGGTTTTGGACCTGCATGCTTTGCCTAAATTTTAGACACCCTCTCGAGTTGAACAACGCCATCACAGAACTTAGGCTGAGAAGAAAATCCTCAATTTCACTTCCAACTCCAAAAACTCCTTCAGTCCTTTCTTGGGCTCCAACTCTCACTCGTTTAGCCCGAACTTGACTCAAAACACTGGATTTCAATTGAGGACAACCAAAATAAACCAAAACCACCGAATTGAGTAATACACGACCATGGCAGATACAACTCACTCAAAATTTCAAGTATTTGTCTTTTGTTTTCAAATCCTTTTCTCCAAGCCACTAAGGGCGTTCTACCAATCCTTACCTATCTCGAAAACCTTCAACACAATTCGAAAATTGCCTATCGAACCATACAATACCAACCTCTAAGGAGTTACATACTCTACCTGAACATATGAGGATGAAAACAATCAAAACAAGGACACCCCGCGCAAAGCCCCAAATCCCAACCTCAACTTGAAAAACCAGAACTCAAAATGAAACTGATGTTCTGGAACTAAACACTCCGTAAGCTTCTGAAAACCTGACTCACACTCCTCGGACCAAACAAAGGGAACATCCTAGTGAGTCAAATGGATCAATTGTGTTGCAATGGTGGAGAAACCCTGGATGAATCGTCTATAATACCCAGCCAATCCAACAAAATTCTGAATCTCTATAACAGATATGGGCCTAGCCCAACCACAAATAGCCTCAATATTCATCGAATTTACCCTGATACCCTCTATGGATACCACGTGTCCTAGAAATTTCACAGAATTTAACCAAAACTCGCCCTTTGAGAATTTAGCATAAAATTATTGGTCTCTCAAGGTCTAGAGGACAAACCTCAAGTGTTGCGCGTGCTCCTCCCTACTCCACGAGTATACCAATATATCATCGATGAATTCAATCATGAAGCAGTCAAGATAAGTCCTGAACGCTAGAGTCATAAGGTCCATAAAAGCTGCGGGGAAATTGGTAAGCCCAAAAGATATCACAAGGAACTCGTAGTGGCCATAGCGAGTCCGAAAAGCAGTCTTAGGAATGTCGGCTTCTCTAATCCGCAACTGGTGGTAGCCAGACCTCAAGTTAATATTAGAAAACATGGTCGCACCCTGAAACTAGTCGAATAGATCATCGAAACGAGGCATGGGGTAACGGTTTTTCACCGTCACCTTGTTCAGCTGCCTGTAATCAACACACATCTGCATAGTCCCATCCTTCTTCTTAACAAATAGGACGGGTGCACCCTACGGCGACACACTTGGGCGAATAAATCTCTTACCTAAAAGATCCTCAAGCTGCACACTGAGTTTCTTGAGCTCTGCGGGGACCATACGGTAAGGTGGTATAGAAATAGGCTTAGTGCCCGGCTTCCAAATCTATGGAAAAGCCAATATCTCTCTCTAGGGGTAGACCAGGTAGGTCAGTAGGGAAGACATCAGTATACTCCCTAACCACAGGAACTGAATCAATAGTAGGGTCCTTACTGGACACATCACGGACATAAGCTAAGTATGCTAAGCACCTGGATGCAACTAGCCGTTGGGCCCGTATAAAGGATATGATCCCAGTCGGTGAGCGACTATAAACACCCTGCCACAAGACCGGGGGAATACCAGGCATGGCTAATGTAACAGTCTTGGCATAATAGTCCAAAACCGCATGATGAGGGGATAGCCAATCCATGCCCAGAATAACATCGAAGTCCAGCATATCAAGTAAAATAAGATCTGCCTGAGTCTCATGCCCCTGAATAGTCACCACACAGGATCTACAAACCTGATCCACTACTAAAGAATCCCCTACCGGGGTCGAAACATGCAACGACACCTCAAGTGACTTATAAGCAATACCCAGACGTGGAACAAAATATATAGACACATAGGAATACATGGAAACTGGATCAAATAACGGAGAAGCAGTCTGCTCACTAATAAGGATAGTACCTGTGATAACATCATCTGATGCCTCAGCCTCTGCCCTCGCTGGAGTAGCATAGAAGTGGCCATGTCGGCCTCCCCCACGAACATTCGCCCTACCACCTGACCTGCCTCCCTGGGAACCTCCTCGAACACCCTGCTGACCATCGCTGTGGCCGTGGCCTTGATCTATACCTCCTAGTGGAGGTGGTGCTACTACCAACGGTCTAGCCCGGCCGGGAAAATCCCTAGCCTAGTGCTCCAGTGAGCCACAATCGAACTATCCTGAAGATGAGCGACCCTTGATAACTCATCTGCGGTAGGAAGAAAGCAGACCTGATTCCCTCGAGCTCTGCCCTATAGTGGAACCCCCCGAACGGGGCTGACTACCCTCAACTGCTGGTAGGGCGGCCTGAATCGGTCGGCTGGACTGACCCTACTGGTACCTATCCTGCTAGAATCACTGGCGGGGCCTGTCATAACTATCATGGCCCCTAGATTGGGACCCATTGTAGCTACCCTGATGCCTGGGTCTCTTATCGCTTCCCTCTTGGGCCTGATGATGAATAATATCGATCTTGCAGGCATGATCCACCATATCCAGAAAAGAGCAGCCCACAGAAACCAAGTGCTCAGTCCCCACCCTCAGGTAAGGTCTCAATCCGCGCAGAAAAACATCATACCCGCTCCTTCTTAGTGGGTAGAATCATAGTGACATATTGGGAAAGCTGATGAAATCTGGCCTCGTACTCCGTAATTATCATGTGACCCTTCTCCAACTGAGTAAACTGATCCGGGAGTCGGTCCCTAACACTCATAGGGATGTATAGAGCCAGGAAAGCCTCTGAGAACTAGGCCCATGTCAATAGCGGTGACCCAGCTAGCCTGGACTGTAAATAAGAGCGCCACCACTGTCTAGCTGCCCCTCTGAACTGGTGAGCAGTGAAGTCGGCACCTCTGGACTCCATAAGACCTAAGGAATGGAGCTGCTCCTGACAGGTAGTCAAGAATACTATGGCATCCTCGCCAATAGCTCCAGAAAATGTCGGGGGTGACAGCCTTCTAAATACCCCTAACATCTTCTGATCCTGTAATGACATCACACCCTTCAAAACTGTTGGCGGGGGTGCAACAACTGGTGGAGGCGGCTGAACCTCAGGTGCTGGCTAGGTGGATGGATCCCACGGTGCTGGTATGCATGTTACTAGGGTCGGGGCCTGTGGTACAACCCCTATAGCTGTGAGGAGTTGCACAATCGCTGCCTGCAATGCTTGGGTCATAACTGGTGCAGCTAGGGGCTGTGCTGGTGGTGGTAGTCCCTCTGGCTGAGTAGGAATAGGAGCATCCTGATGCTCCTCTACTAGCTTCGGCTCTATCTCCGGGTCGGGAGCTAGTGCTGCTCCCCTGCCTACTCTATGGGGCCGGCCTCAAGGCCTACCCAGAACTGGTGGGTCATCATCTCCTATAGTACCGCGCGTACGAACCATTCCGATGAAAGAGCGAAACAAATAAGATTTCAGGAAACCAATAAGACACAAGAATACAAGAAATGAAGCAACATAGAGATCGTTCCTAATGACATCCTGTAGCCTCTCGAAGATAAGTTACGGACGTCTCCGCACCCATCCGCAAGACTCTACTAGACGTTAGCTCTATACAAGTGAGACCAACGAACCTGGGGCTCTGATACCAACTTGTCACGACCCACTTTTCATCAGGTCATGATGGCACCTACTATAACCCATCAGTAGGTAAGCCAACTCTTCAACTCGGAACTTCAAGTAGTGGGTTTGAGGGAAGAAACCAAATAAGAGTAGCGAATTATAAAAGTAAACAGAATGAATAAGCGGAAGTAAACCAAATCATAATTTAAACAACTAAAGATCCCTCCTAGAACCTAGAAGTCACAAGTACAGAGCTGCTATAAAATAAAAGACAAGTACAAGTCCCGAAAGTGGACCGGACATATATATACAACAACTGGCTAGTCTCAAAAGGCAAAAGACGGGCCATCCATTCTGAAGGAGACAGAAGTGATCCAAAAACGCCAAGTTATCACCATAGTCTCCGAATCTAACTGCAATAAGCTCGATCTATTTGTGACAGTAGTTGGTGCTCGGTCCTGCATCACGAAAGTAGATGCAGAGTGTAGTATGAGTACCAAGACAATAGGTACCTAGTAGGCATCATAGGCCGATTGAGCAGAAAAGGTGAAAACAATATGAAAAAGAGGAATAAGCCTAAATAGGAATCAACATAAGCATCTAAAGTGAAAAGAGTACTATCTACGAGAGCTACAACTAACTATACCCAACTGGTCCCCTATAAGCCCAGCTGGGACACTCGTACGCAAGTTAAATAAAAACCCGAATGAACCCCCATAAGTTCGCCGAGTACACAGAATAGCTACAACTACCAAGGCTAGGAACCAAGAATCTGCGATGCCAGAAAACGAAGTACTGTATCATTTCCAAAACCCAAAATCTCCAAGAGTCAATCAATCTAGGGGTGACTTAGGGGTCGAGGCCGGGACTGGGACCCAGATGCTCGCTCGAATGTTCAAATAGGCCGAGGCCGGGATTGGGTACCCGGATGCTTGCCATAATACATAAGTGCGGGACTGGGTACCCGGATGCTCGCCGTAATACATCGGTGCGGTCGAGGCCGGGATTGTGTACCCGAATGCTCGCCGTAATACATCGGTATGATCGAGGCTAGGACTGGATACCCGGATGCTCATCATACTAGCAAGTCGGCGGAGGCCGAGACTGAGTACCGGGATGCTCACCATAATACATCGGTATGATCGAGGCCAGGACTGGATACCCGGATGCTCGTCATACTAGCAAGTCGGCAGAGGCCGGGATTGAGTACCCGGATGCTCCCCGATAATTCAAAACGGAGGCCGGGACTGGGTACCCGGATGCTCATAGATAATCCAGAATAGAGGCCGGAATTGGGTACCCAGATGCTCATAGATAATTTATCCCATGATTTCGAATATATCCTTTCCAACTAATCAACAACAGTACCGAGAATTTTCTCCCCAATGTGTCAACTGATATGTCGCCAAAACTTGAACCGGAGCCAAATCCAAACGATCATGAATTCTAGTATTGCCAACGCATCTCAAAAGTTATGACTATACCAAGTTATGGGTGGGAGTGTTATTAAGAGCAAGGGTATCGCCTAGCTAAGGCCAACTACTAGGCACTAGCCCGCTACACCATTCTACAAGGATCTAAGTCCACCGGAGCGACGCCGGGCATATAAAGCAAGTTTACATCCTATACTAAGGCCAACATACTACATAGTATCAACAACATGCTCATTCAACTCTCCTTATAATACTAACAAATAACGATAAGATACACATGCTTCTAAATACCTGAAAAACCTGATAACAAGCCTAAAGCATGATTTCTAACACCTATACTAAGGCCAACATACTCCACAGTATCAACAACATGCTCATTCAACTCTCCTTATAATACTAACAAATAACGACAAGATACACATGCTTCTAAATACCTGAAAAACCTGATAACAAGCCTAAAGCATGATTTCTAACACCTATACTAAGGCCAACATACTCCACAGTATCAACAACATGCTCATTCAACTCTCCTTATAATACTAACAAATAACGACAAGATACATCTGCTTCTAAATACCCGAAAAACCCGATAACAGGCCTAAAACATGATTTCTAACACCTGAGATATACAATTAAACTACCCAACCAAAATCCCAACTATTTCAACATGCTTTCACACATTCCAACTCAATCTAAACAAAGGTAAACCGTAGCCTACCTGTAGGCTAAACACGCGAGCTTCAAATCACTGTGCTGGAGCTTTTCCCTTTTGAACGACCTCGGAACGCTGCCAAACTGTCAAAAATAGAACCACAACGTCGATACGGTCGTTTAGACACTAATTTCATAATTTTTGGAAATGGACCAATTTTTGGGTCGAAAATGGGAATTGTGGGACCCACATACGAAATTACGGATTTGACCCCCAAAACAGGTTCTAAACGTCACCCCAAGCTTAAAAATCAGATTTATAATACAATTCGGGGTGGGAAATTACGCAAGACGGTCAAACAACCAAAACTCATAAATTCGGACTAAAGGACCAAAAATGGCAGCATCAAAATTAGTAGATTCTGGAAATACGAGACTCTTTCAACTCAAACAAATTGCACTATGATGATCCTTGCGAAAAACCCCACAATCTAGCCTCAAGAATCACTCAAAACGAAGTTATATTGACCAAGATACACTCTTTCAAAATTCAATAAAATTTCATTCCGAAAATCACTAAATCTGCAGCTAAAAATCAATTTATTACCTCGAACAACATGCCAAAAACAGATTCTGAAACTTCCACGATGTTCTCCTTAAATTTCCACACAAGATAGCCTCTGGAATCACCCAAATCGGATTTATATTGGTCAAGAAATAACTTGTCAAAGTTCTTCAAAAATCCATTCCGAAAATGGATACTGCTGCAAATAAAATCACGATTTTTACCTGAATCGAATGCTCCAAATCAGTTTTCAATCTCTCCAATACGTTCTCCACGAAAAACCTCACAATTTTTCCTTTTGAATCACCCAATTTGGAGCTCTAGAACTCAAGAAATGAGGGTTCAAAGTTGAGGAGAAAAATCTGAAAATCTGGTGCAAAATCTGCACTATTGCACCAGATTTTTCTGGTTTTCCATTATTTAAAGTCTCCAAATGGACCCTCGGGATTCATTCGGAATCCGATAAAAATTCGTCCAAGAATTCATAGTGTCAATACCTAGTTCGAAAAGCAGTCTTCTGTACATCTACTGCCCGTATTTTCAGCTGATGGTAACCAGACCTCAAATCAATTTTTGATAAAACACAAGCACCCTCCAACTGATCGAATAAGTCATCAATGCGAGGAAGGGGATACCTATTTTTAATAGTCACCTCGTTTAGCTGCCTGTAGTCTATGCACATACGAAGGCTACTATCCTTCTTCTTCACAAATAAGACTGGAGCATCCCAAGGAGAGGCACTGGGTCTAATAAAACCTTTACCCAACAACTCCTGAAGTTTGGCCTTCAACTCCCTCAACTTAGTCGGGGCCATTCTATAAGGTAGAATGGAAATAGGGCGAGTGCCGGGCTCTAGGTCGATACAAATATCTATATCCCTATCAGGTGGCATACCAGGTAAGTCTGCAGGAAAAACATCCATAAACTCACGCACTATCGAAATAGACTCAATCGATGGCACTTCAGAACTATCATCCCTTAGATGTGCTAAGAAGGCTAAACAACTCTTACTCACTAATCTCTTAGCATGAAGAAAAGAAATAATCCGAATTGGGGCGGGAAAATAGTCACCCTCCCACACCAGCTGATCCATCCCAGGCTTGGCTAATGTCACAGTCTTAGCATTGCAGTCTAAGATAGCAAAATTTGGAGAGAGCCAAGTCATACCCAAGATTACATCAAAGTCAACCATCTCCAGAATAATCAAATCTACATAAGTTCTGCTCCCCACAAAAGTCACAAGACAAGACCTATACACTTTCTCAACTAGCACAGACTCACCAACAGGTGTAGAAACACGAATAGGCATGTCAAGTAAGTCATAATATAAATCAAGTCCATCAGCAAATGTGGAAGATACATAAGAAAATGTGGATCCAGGATCAAATAATACGAAAGCCAAGCTATCCCAGACCAGAAGAGTACCTATGATAACAGCATCAGATGCCTCTGCCTCTGACCTCCCAGGGAAAGCATAATAATGAGCTCTGTCACCTGTCTGACTATTTCCCTTGCAGGGCTGTACTCCAGTAGTTCCAACCTGCCCGCTACCCCGGCCGGACTGGCAACCACCACGACCTTGGCCACCATGTCCTCCAGAATGACGGCGCCTACCATAGCCGTCGCCTCCACCTCTAACTGCTGGGACTCTATAACCCTGATCGTGCCAAGCCTGACTTTGTCTTGGACAATATTTTCTGATATGTCCAGGCTCACCATATCTGTAACAAGTCTTAGGGTCAAGAGTGGGTCTTTGTGAAGATTTAAAAGACTGAAGATAACCCCCAAAATTAGAAAAAGGCTAACTAGTCCTTAACGGACCTCCATCTGAAACCTGCAATGAAGACTGAATAGGACGGGTCGAATAATCCCCAGAACTTTATCCTCTGGAGTAAGAACCACTAAACTCACCTTCCTTACAGAATTTCTTGAACGTTGTCTCTTTAGCGAAGTTATCTGGCTTCACCCCCTCCACCTCTATCACAAAATCAACCACTTCCTAAAAGGATTTTGCTGAAGCAGCAACCTGTAAAGCTGGAATCCACAAATCTGACCTCAATCCCTTCATAAAGCGGCGAATCCTCTCTTCTGGACTGAAGCAAAGCTGAGTAGCATATGTGGCTAAGGCACGAAATTGGGCCTCGTAAGCGGCAACAGACATCCTCCCCTGCTCTATATTCAGGAACTCGTCTCTCCTCCTATCCCTCAAGGTCCAGGGAATATACTTCTCTATAAAACAGTCAGAAAAGGTTGCCCAGGTCATAGGTGGTGCCTCTGCTGGTCGGCACTCCACGTGAGACCGCCACCATATTTTGGTGTCTCCTTGAAATTGGTATGTCACAAACTCAACACCAAATCGCTCTACTATATCCATCTTATAAAGCAGCTCATGACAATCAACAAGGAAATCATAGGCATCCTCAGATTCAGTACCCTTAAAGACTGGGGGTTTCAACTTCAAGAACTTAACAAAGAGATCATGCTAGTCACTAGTCATTACTGACCCTATAGTCAACCGAGGAAACATGCTTGCTCCCAAGGAAGCAGTCATGTGGGGAGCCATAACAGCTGCATATTGAACTCCTAGCATATGAGGTACTAGAGAAGCTTGTCCCTGATCGGATAACCCACTGAGATAGGTGAGAACCTGGTGGATCATCTCTGGAGTAGGCTGGGGTGGTGCTTCTCTCTCAAGAACCTGCTCATTCTCTACCTCAACACCATCTCTAGCTACCTCATCAGCTGGTGGAGGGGTCACTGCTCTTTCCCTGGCTGGCCCAGCTGCCTGGACCCTGCCCCTTGTGGGCTTTCTCCCGCGACCTCTACCGCGGCCTCTCATTGCTACTCTTTCTCTGCCTACAGCCCCAACGGCTGGATCAGGTGCTAATGTTGCTCTAGTTCTAACCATTTGCGAAAGTAAAGTGAAGGAGTGTCAGATACCAATTTGTATCATCTAGATACCAATTGGATTCAAGTAATAGTATGAAAGAAAGAATGAATGGAGTTTTCCTAAAGTCCCATAGCCTCTCAAAGAAAAGTAAAGGCATCCCCGTACCATTCCGCAAGACTCTACTAGACCTATCCTTGTATGATGAGATCAATGAACCTAAGGCTCTGATACCAAGTTTATCACGACCCAAAATAGGCCATGAGTGGCACCCACCCTTAACCTCCTAGGTGGGAGAACCAACGATATGATCCCCAACTTATAAAGTATAACAATAACGCGGAAGCTCAAACTTATAAAGTAAGAATTAATAATCCATAAGAGTTTACTACATAACATTCCCCAAAATCTGAAAGTCATCACATCAAGGACATATAATTCTAAAATACTAAGTCTAGAATGTCAAACACTAACATAAAATAAGTGACATAGTCTGTGCCCGAACGCTAAGGACATCATGTCATGATTAAGAGAATCCATCACGAGCTAGAAGGATAGCTCACCCTTAAATCCAATGAACTTGAGACGGACTAGAGCTGAGGTCAAGTCAAAGTCGGTTGAACACTCGGTGCACTCCATAAAATAAAATAAGAAAAGATACAAGTAGGGGTCAGTATAGGACAACATGTACTGAGTAGATATCATCGGTCGACTCAAAATAGGAATTAATATACATAAAATAATAGTGGAAAATCAACAACAACACTTAACAGGTGGTAACCAATGAACAATTACATAACTAGTCAATAATATCAAGATCACACATAAAGACTCAAGCCTTCACATCACACTCTTTTGAAATATGAGTTTTTGTAGATTGGGTAGTATTAAGTAATTTTAATTTATTTTCCTTTAATATTACTGTGTCGGAATGTGACACCCAATCCAAATATATCGTGTCGGAACGTGACACCCAATCCAAATATACCGTGTCGGAATGTGACACCCGATCCAAATATACCGTATCGGAACATGACACCCGATCCAAATATACTGTGTCGGAACGTGACACCCGATCTAAATATACCGTGTCGGAACGTGACACCCGATCCAAATATAAGTAATTTATTATTCCTTATGATTACATTCCACTTCATTAACAATATTTCATCAAGCCTTCTTTATTCAAGGCACCATTTTTTATATGGAAAGTTCAAGATTATGGATTTCATGGCCTCGGGATGTTAGACCAATCACAACAACATATCAACCATCCAAACCACAATAATTAAATGCATAGTAAACTTCACACATATTACTCAATGAATATCAATCACTATTAAGAGTCTATCTATGATATAGAATAAAACCATAACCTACCTCAACCGAAAAACCGAATCCAAGCAAATTCATTCACCAATGTCTTTCCTTTCTTCAACGCCTCAGAACGTTTCCAATCTATCAAGTATACAATATTTATAAGTAAACGAGTTCGTAGACATCCATACTATGTATATATTTAACCTAGATCCAATAACTCACCCAATCCTATAATCAATTTCCAAAAACTCAAGCTTAGGGTTAAGCCTCAATTTCTCCAATAACACAAATCTAATGACAGTAGTATAATATGATACCCTATTATTTGATTTACTATCTCAATATATCAAAACTTGAATTATAAGGTGATAAGTAAAAGAAAATCTGGGAGAAAAAATATCGAAGCCAAGTTAAAAAGAAAACCTGCACGCCAATTCACTGGAGCTATAATTTACAGGACTTAAATTCGTACCTATTTTATTCTAAATCATTCCAATCGTCATTTAGATAATTAATAGCCTCAATCATCATCCCTCATTAGCCAATAATGACACCAAAGCTTGTCTCTCCCAACACTTTAAAAGGAACCGAAGGAACCTCTCCAATATCAATTACATTTCAACTTTGAAAAGAATTACTTTGTTTTTTAATTTAATTAATATTCTATTATTTTTCATTTCATATGCAAGCATTTAATGCGTATATCACTGTAATATCCCCTAAAAACGTTGTATACGATGTTTTAATTTTTGCCTAAACATGATACAGCCTCTGTATTTTGGTCATAACTTTTCATAGAAATATCCAAATTGAGTGATTCAAATTTCTGAGTAACCACAAGATCATTACCTACAAATTTTATGAAGAACATATTTTAAGATTCGGAGGTTAAGTAGGTCAAATAAATTAATCTTTGTAAGGTAGGATGCTGTTACGGAAATGAGTGTTTATAGAAGCAAAATCATATCTCACTGTAGATTTATCCGAATTGGTTGATTCTTGAACGATATGAAACTAGACTTCCATATCTACAATTCTTATGAAGACACCAAATCCTAATAAGGAATTTATCTTATTCAAACGCAGCTTCCAAAAAGAGTATTCTGTCAAAGATAACTCATTTCACCTACCATAGAAAGATCTAGATACATTTGACATCACTCATGACATAAATTGTCCTCCATTTAACATCATCCATGACATCAATATATTCCACTAAATTTTCAGATTTTTATTTATAATTATTTTATTTATTGTTAGGTCATCTTTCCCACCTATAAATACCCACCTTATTTCCTCATTTTATTCATCAAGCTTTCTCAAGCAAATCTTCTCTCTATACACATTCTCAAATATAGTTTTAGTTCTTAGTAGTGAAGAAATACTATTCCGGTGATTCATATATTCTGGGTAGTACACAAAACGTTCCGGCAAGGAGAGAAGCTAGGACTCAAGAGTGTTCATTAAGTCTTCCGGTACCAACTAAAGCTTCGGTTTCCAGGTATGTAAGGTTTCAATGAGAGTATTCCTTCCACTCTCATGCCTAAATTATTTTGATTATATGATAAATTATATTTATTTTGTTTAAGCTCTACTCTAAGTTATGTGTGTATTTATCCATGGGTTCTTCCACCCATGTAGTCCAAAAACTCTTTCAATTAAATATCTTGATTTCAAGTAATATTTTCTTATGGTAATTCTTATTTTTACTTAATAGTATGAATCATGGTTAAACTAATGATTATTGCTCTATTTTGATGCAACATAATTTCATATATATGAATTGATGGTTTACAAGTAATTCCTCTATTTATCTATTTAAAGGCTCTTGAAATTCATGGTGGGTTGTTTAAAGCATGATTTTTAATTAATGGATTTCAAAGTATTTATGTATATTTATTTACATACATATTTTCAAGTTGAAGTGATTTGAACCCACCTAGTTTTATTATGTTTTTAATTAAGTTTGACTTGAAAGCTTTGACTCCAAATAAATGTTTATGAAAGCAATATCTATGATAAAAAAGGGAGTCTTATGAAATGAAAGAATGATGAAATGATATGAATGATGGATTCTTTATGCAATAAGTACAATTCTTGCATATTTGAATTATCAAATGTTTTAATGAGCTATTCTACCGAATATGATGTTTGAATTTTCAAGTTATATGCTATGAATATTTTGAAGTATTAAACTATTCCGTGGGATTGACTTAGCACCGAATGAGGCATTGAGGTGGGATTCGGTAAGGGAATCCTAGTAGCAACCCCTTGTCTCATTAACTATGTGCCAACATAGGAGCCCTTGTAGGCTTAGGCTAATGGATCCATAAATAGCCCTTAAAGTTAAAGTTAAAGAAATGAATGAAGTTGACGGAGTTCTACCTGGCAAGTAGTCTCCCCGGCCAACGTAGGGGGTTATGTTGGATTCCATGTAATAGCTCGCATGGTCTTAAATGTCGGTTATGGTTAGCTTCCCACAAAATGAATGTTTTAAAGGATATCCATATGATTTATTATGCATGTATTACATTATGTTCCATATTACATAAATGTTATAATATTTTCTCAATGTTCATGCATCCTTACATACTTAGTACATTCAAAGTACTAACGCATACTCTTTTGCCTACATGATATCACCATGTAGGGATCGGTGCTCCTCCTCGTTCTCCTCCACGTGGCTAGCTGATATTCCATTAAAGACTACTTTTGGTGAGTTCCCATGTTCCGGGAACAATACTCCTTTGTCTTTCTAGCTTATGATATGTTAAGATATTTTATTATGTCATTTCTTCTATTATGATTGAGGGTGAGCTAGGAACTTGTCTTAGCCCCATTAAATCTAATAGTTAGAGGTATTGTTGGACATATGTAAGTTGAAGATTTATTATTATGATTTCCGCTTGTCTATTTATCATCATTACCTATGAAAGGCTAAAAGAATGCTAAGAGGCTTGTTTGAGGTACTTTCGGGTTCCTCATTCGCCATGTCACGTCTAGGCCCTAGGCTTGGGTCGTGACAATCACTATGAAGGCTTAAGATCTTACCTGCAACTTTGTCGAATTGGCTTTCGTCTTTCCGCGCACAAGGGATTTCAGTTCTCCTTTTCTTTTCTTTTCTACTTAGTTAGGGCAACTAATCATGAATTAACAAATAAATAAAAGCTAAATACCATTAATATACTTTTATATGTATTGAAAAATTGGTATAGGGCATTAATTAAATTAACACTTTAACCCACTAATTAAATTAAATATCTAAAGTTACCCTCAATTAAATAACCTTAGTTATCAATTAGTCTAAAGTACCCATTAAAAATTTACGGGGTGAGTCTTTTATAAAATAAAAAGTCATAGTATACAAAACGATCTAAAGGGTCGTTACACTGGTAGTGGGGATATTTTATAAAAAGAGAGAGGAGAGCATTCGAAGTTGTTTTTCGATCGATGCCCCTCTTGTTTACAAACTGTCTCCTTTTATAGACGAAGGAGACGGACTTCAAACTACGGACTTAAAACCTATCCGGACTTCAAACTTACATTTACATATGTTTAATAGTTACCTGACAATGACATTTTGTCTACTAGTAAAAGGAAAAAGAAGAAACGACTCTTCTTCCTCATTTTTCAAAGTAAGCAAACTAATTGTCAAAATAGTAGGACAACCTATACTATCACTATTTATAAAATGACAAAAGTGTCTTTATCCTACCAAATACATCCATATCTTCTTTGATTCCTTATCTTCTATCTTACAAAATGACAAAATTAGCTATCAGTTGCTTTCATCTTCTTATCTTCTTACCTTCCAATTCTTATCTTCTACGTATCTTCTCAAGAAGACAAAATGTTAGCTATCATCCTTTTCTCTCTTCTTCTGCTTTATCTTCTCATCCTTCGTCGATTTGTCTCGTTCTTATTCGAAGGATGTTGACATGACATCTTATATCAATTTCTCCTTTTTTGGAGAGCAAAATTCACATATGACTTTGGCGTGCTTCCGCATTTCGCACAATCATTGCTGAGCATGAGGGCTGGACTTAATAATACCTTTATTAATTAATTGGTTCGAGTATTTAATTTCTTGAGGGGATGAATCTTGCAAGTAATTGGTTCGAGGATATATCCCCGTAGAATCAATGTACCTATTGGGAGTAATTTTGAGAGAAAATAAATCTCTCATTATTTGTTCTTGATCTCCAATGGCTTGAAGTAGCTTATCGAAATTTTTTTTAGATCCCAAAGTAATTCCTTTGTGAGGCAATTGGGGTCTAAAGGATATTTTTTCATACTTATCTTTTTCCTCCGTAGTTGTCGAGGTATTATCATCTTTTTACGTTTTTATCAAGCTATTAACAATATCATAAGAATCACTACACTGTTCAATTTTGAACGTTATTTGGGCACATATGCTGATTAATTTGTCAGCAATCAGTTATTCACAATCGAAATTAGCAATATCGATAATATCCAAAACTATCGTTTGAATATCTTTGAATTCTTTATCAATATCTTGAAGATGGTCTTTAATTCTTTTCATCTAAGGGGAGAAAATCTGGTGCAATATTTTTATTACTGAGAAAATCTGGTGTATTAAGTGTTCTTCGAGACTATCGGATAGACCTAAAATATCATCAACGTAAATAAATATATAGTCATAATCTTTAAAGATATTATCTATTTTTTTTTGAAATATCTGCGGGGCATTTTTAATCCAAATGGTATGATTAACCATTCATATTGTACTTGAGGGGTAGAAAATATAGTATAATGAATAATATCTTTATTCATTTTTATCTGCCAAAATCCGCTTTTATAATCAAATTTAAAAAATATCTTTTTGTTAGTAGTTCTATTAATTCGACTTTCTTTATGTGGTAAGAAATATCCATCAAATATAGTATTATCATTTATTTTTTTTATAATTAATAATCATTCTTGGTTTATTTCGTACTATCTCTACATGGTTTCTAACCATAAAGGCTGGTGAATTATGAGGGAGTTACTAGGCCTTATTATTCTAAGTCTTAATAATTCCTTAATCTATTTTTGGAATTCTTCTTGGTCATCGAAGTTGTATCTCATTGGTTTCACTCTAATAATTTTATGTTTATCTTTTATTTCTAGCATGACTTCTATCTTATTGTTATCCCAAAATTCTAAGGGGTTTTCAGAAAAATATTGTTCTAATTTTTGTTTGATCATATCCAAGCTTTGTTCTAATTTGTTGAAGGTTATCTGATATTCTTGAAGGGGATATTGCTGATTTATTATCTGAGGGTTGTCCCAATTAGTATCATATTGTAGCAATGGAATACTTTTTGTAAAAATTGGTTTGTTTTAGTATCCTATACCACCACGATGGGCTGTGCGGGATTTAAATTTAATAGGTAATCTTTTAGAATAACCAGTTTTAAAATGTTTTACTATAATAGTATGATGACAAGGAGTGTTAAATTTTATTTGAAATAGAACTCTATCGTATAGTACGCTATGAAACATTTTTAAAAATCTTAGCACACTGATTAATAGACTTCGTTCTATAAAATATTTAGTGGTGTCATAATCAATTTTTTTTACTGTTACTGCTATCCTTAAAGAAGTTTCCCATTTCTCTATAGCATCTTCAGTATTAGGGGGTCCAAAAAATCGCTGATTCGATAAGTCAAGTAGCCGGATAGATATATTTTCATATCTAATAACATTATCATCTTATTTAACAAGTAAAATAAAGCCTCATGAGGAGGAATATATTATGTCTAAAATTAACATAATTTTTGAATTAGAGTAATTTCTAGAGCTACAGGACATTATACCAGCATAATATCTTAACTCGAATAAGAAGATAAGGTTCCAACATGCTTCCATATGGATTGGTTTGGTTTGGTATCCTATACCACTACGCTTGGTTGTGCGGGATTTAAATTCAATATGTAATCTTTTAGAATAAACAGTTTTAAAACATTTTACAATAATCGTATGTTGACAAGAAGCCTTAAATTTTATTTGAACTAGAACTCTATCGTATAGTACGCTATGAAACATTTTTAAAAAGTCGTTTTCTAACAGTACATCTTGTCCTGTATTATAAAAATAAAACAAGGGATATTTTATTAAAAAATATCCTAATAGTATAATCGCTTGAGCAATGCCTCTAGACATTGTTATAATATTATTTGATATATCTCTTCTTTTGATAATAGGTAATTCTTGATGATATTCTTTGGAAAATATTTCTGATCTACAGCAACATTTTATTCTACTTTATAATCTTTGTACGTTATTCCTATAGGAATATATATACTACTGTAACGATCCGTTAGGTAATTTAAAAACGAGCCCTTCCGTTTCCATAAAAGACCCTTTTCGTATATTTAAATAGTGAATTTTGGACTATTCGGTAACTTCGGTTAATTAGTTGAGGGATAATTTTAGAGAATTAATTTAATTGATGGGCTAAAGTGTTAACTTATTTAATATCCTATACCACTTTTATTATATTTATTAAAATAGGTTAGTAGGATTTGTAAATTTTAATACATAATTAGTTTGGAAAAGGAAAAAAATAAAATAAAATAAATAATAAAAGAAAAGAAAAGAAAAGAAAAATTATGTATATATAAAATCTGATGGCCTAATGCCATCAGATGTAACGAGAAGAAAAACAAGAACACCGACGAAAAGAAAAAAAATTGGAAAAAAAAAACGGAGGAAGAAAGAAAAGAAAGGGGAAAAGAAAAATAAAGAAGAAGAGAAAAATATGGATTTTCATTCCAAAGCGTCAAGGTAATTATTCTCATCCTTTCCTTTAAATTTTCATGTGATTATGAACATATTTTTAGGGTAAATTGGTGGAGAAACAATGCTGAAATAAGAAAATACGATAATAGGGTTCTTCATATAAAATCTTGATTTGGTGGTCGAATAACGTTCCATTTTCGCTGAAATTTGACATGTGAGTTTATTTTATCATGAGTAAACATAATCGAAACGAAAATTTCAGATTTGACTTCAATGACATAGAATGAGTTAGTTCCCAAATTTTGATATATTGAGATAGATAATTAAATATTAGATATATTATATTTTATGAATACTATCAAATTTATGATACTGGAGAAATTAGAACCTAACCCTAGACTTAAAATTTGGAAATATGGGAGTTGACATATTATTTGACATCAACATTAGGAACTTGATTATAGTTTTGGATAGGTTTTGGGTCAAGGCTAGACATATAATAATATGGGTGTTGCTAGTTTCGAAATCTTATTTTGGTTATTTATTTGATTAGATTATGCTTATTTGGAGACCCAACGAAAGGGAAGACTCAAGTACCGGAGTAATTACTTGATTAATTAAGGCAAGTGAATTTCTAAACCTCAGTTTAAGCGTGTAGATGCTTGTATTTCTGTGTTATGTGTACTAAGGAGTAATGAGAATTGAACTGAGTTATTAACTGTATGATTGGCCTTAAAAATAGAGATGAGAGGTATAAAATGGTGATCTAATGACATAAATTGGTAGAATTGATATGTTGTGATTGTGAATTTATTTTGGACACGTAAAATTACTATGTTGATGTGAGACAGGAAAAAATATTGTTGTTGTCATGTTATTGTCGTGAATTATACGAACATGAATTGATTTTATTGGTTCTGACATATTTTGTTGAGACTAAAAATGATATGAAATAAAAGGGGTCGGGCCACACGCTCCATGGCGGGTATTATGAAACAAAGGGGTCGAGCCACACATTCCGTGGCAGGTAATATAAAACAAAAGGGTCAGGCCAAACGCTCTTTGGCAGGATACTCATGGCAGGTTACATGGACAGAAATATCCCCCATGGATTTTAGACTATGATTCAGCGGATGTGTATTGATAGGACAGACATGCATCATTTCATTACATTGCATCGCATTTTGTTGATATTTGTGATTTCGTGTTTACCCCTTTATTGCTCTGTATATGCTGAAATTGACTTGATATGATTCATTGATGAGATTATTGATGAGTATTCGTGTATTGTATTACTGTTATTATTGTACGAGTGTAGAGTTGGGCTGGTTTTATGCAGGTTGTAGTTAAGGAGGGTCGCTTGGGAGGACATGAGTACTTGTATCTATTGAGCTTTGCTTAGTTTTAGTTGTCGACTTGTTGACTACCGTGTTGTTTGGTACTCACCCCTTGCTTCTATACTTGTGTAGGTTGTGAGCCCTGACTTGCTTGATCTCCTAGTGTTTTCACTACATCCTAGGCTATCATTCCGAGTGTTGAGGTAGTTGTTACATCCATCTAGCAGACACCTCTTACTCTTTATTATTTTTTAGTCCCCTATTCTATGGACAAAGACATTGTGACTATATTTTCTTTTGTACTTTGGTAATGTATTAGTGGCTTGTACACGTGAGAACCAATCTTGGGGGATTTTGAGGTTGTTTTAGGTGTTTTCGATGTAGTTAAATTTTGATTTATGTTTTTTTCTTCAGCATCTACTTTCCATTGGGTATTAAGCTGACTTGTCTCGGTGGGTAGAGATGAGTGCCATCACATCAATATTTGGGTCGTGAAAAAATGGTATTAGAGCCCCAGGTTCATACGTCTCACGTGTATACAAGTCGAGTCTAAGTAGAGTCTTGAGGATCGGTACAGATACGTCTGTACTTATCTTCGAGAGGCTATGAATACTGTTAGGAAATATCTTCACCTTTTAATTCTTTATCGTGCTTCCTTGATCTGATCTATTTTCTATTGCCTCACTCCGTACTCTCACATATAGTGGTGATTCTTGCCTAATTCTATGTGCGTGTAGTTGAAATGTCATCATGTGGTCTAGATCTAATTTGGTGGTAGAAGTAATAAACTTATTGAAAGGGTTTATGGTGAGACTTGTAATGCACAGTGATTTTAAAAGAGTGAGTAAGGTTATGGTTCAATAACGTACTTTGAGGATATGGTATAGGAAGAAGAACAATGGTTTGGAGGATTATATTAACGTCTTATATTTTTGGATAGTGGTTAAGCATCGAGAATGATGCTTGTTTGGCCTACCCGATGTTTAAAGTGGTTCAACAATTGAGAATGGTATAATTGGAGGAATGACTATGTTGTGAGCACTGTGCCTTCGGAGACTACAAACTGTGAAGTTCGTCGTGAGAGAGTGAGTTACATAGTGTGTGATGAGGACGATTTTGTGCTAATCGAGATTAGAATTTCTACAATGGTTTGATAGGGTGGATGTATATCAAGAAGGGTTATTATAAGTGTACTACTGCGGTACTTGTGATTATTTGTCTAGGGTTATGGGTCGTATTGCTTCTTCTATTGACCTTACCTACTGAAGAGTGACATTAATTTTGAGTGGAGACTAAAATACGTTGGTAATGTATGACAGTTATGCAATGGATAGAAAGGTATAGACTATCTAGGCATGATCTTTACGGTGGGTATGATGTATTCTAGTGGTGGATCTATCAAACTTTCATGGTGTGGTACTATTGGTATACAAAAAAAATACATTGATTATAATGTGTGATTACTAACTACTTAAGGAGTTATCAGTTGTATCATCTTCTCATATGATGAGATTTGATGTTGCATTCACATCTGAAAAACAAACTAGTTTGTTACTACAGACGCTTGGGGTAAGCATTGTTTATAAGAAAGATGTTAGTGGTGGATTTTGGTATGATTAATGCGTTTAGGTTGTGAAGTGTATCCCGAGAATTTTTTGTAATGACTTGTAATTTAACCGTAAACTCCAAGGGATTTGATCGATATTAGAATGATAAGCTTATGGATAAAGAAAGTAGCAGTGAGTATACTTGTGTTAATACAATTAAGAATTTTAGTGAGAGTGTGCATAAAATTGCAGTTTTCTACTATTTGGTGAGTGGCATGGTTGTATGGAAAGTTGTAAAATGCGTTGAGACACTGCTCGGATAGAATTGAAAGAATCTAGATTCAAAAATAAAAATAATTAGTGAAATATAGTTTAGCCTTCGAAACAAGGCGAGAACAATTATATTTACTCTGGTTGTAAGGGTCGAATGTATCTTTAGAAAGAGTGGAGAATTAAATTTAGTGACACGTGGTTCTATTTATTTTGTTCTATTTATGGTGGCAGTGTTATGTGTTATTCATATGGCTTAACAATTATTGGATAAGATTTGAGAAATAACTCTATAGGCGTTTGACTCGAGTGTGTTAATAAGTTATTTTGTGGTTTGAAGTTTTGTAACTGGTATAATTAAATTTTAACGAATGATACAATAAGATCAATGGCGAGGTGATTAATGATAGCTAAGATACGTGAATTCATAAAGGTATTCAACGTATGAGCTAATGTTGATAGATAACTGGTTACATGGATGGAATTCAAAATTCAAGCTGTTCATTTTAAGTCTACATTATTGTCACGACCCAAGCCTAGGGCCTAGACGTGACATGGCGAATGAGGAACCCGAAAGTACCTCAATCAAGCCTCTTAGCATTCTTTTAGCCTTTCATAGGTAATGATGATAAATAAATAAGCGGAAATTATAATAGTAAATCTTCAACTTACATATGTCCAACAATACCTCTAACTATTAGATTTAATGGGGCTAAGACAAGTCCCTAGCTCACCCTTAATTATAATAGAAGAAATGCCATAGTAAAATATCTTAACATATCATAAGCTAGAAAGATAAAGGAGTATTGTTCCCAGAACATGGGAACTCACCAAAAGTAGTCTTCAATAGAATATTAACTAGCCAAATGGAGGAGAACGAGGAGGAGCACTGATCCCTACATGGTGATATCATGTAGGCAAAAGAGTATGTGTTAGTACTTTGAATGTACAAAGTATGTAAGGATGCATGAACATTGAGGAAAACATTAAAATATTTATGTAATATGGAACATAATTTAATGTATGCATATTAAATCATATATATATCCTTTAAAACATTCATTTTGTGGGAAATTAATCATAACCGACATTTAAGACCATGCGAGCTATTACATGGAATCCAACATAACCCCCTACGTTGGCCGGGGAGACTACTTGCCGAGTAGAACTCCGTCAACTTCATTCATTTCTTTAACTTTAACTTTAAGGGCTATTTATGGATCCATTAGCCTAAGCCTACAAGAGCTCCTATGTTGGCACATAGTTAATGAGACAAGGGATTGCTACTAGGATTTCCTTACCGAATCCCACCTCAATGCCTCATTCGGTGCTAAGTCGATCCCACGGAATAGTTTAATACTTTAAAATATTCATAGCATATAACTTGAGAATTCAAACATCATATTCGGTAGAATAGCTCATTAAAAAAATTGATAATTCAAATATGCAAGAATTGTCTTTATTGCATAAAGAATCCATCATTCATATCATTTCATCATTCTTTCATTTCATAAGACTCCCTTTTTGATCATAGATATTGCTTTCATAAATATTTATTTGGAGTCAAAGCTTTCAAGTCAAACTTTATTAAAAACATAGTAAAACTAGGTGGGTTCAAATCACTTCAACTTGCAAATATGTATGTAAATAAATATTCATAAATACTTTGAAATCCATTAATTAAAAATCATGCTTTAAACAACCCACCATGAATTTCAAGAGCCTTTAAATAGATAAATAGAGGAATTACTTATAAACCATCAATTCATATATATGAAATTATGTTGCATCAAAATAGAGCAATAATCATTAGTTTAACCATGATTCATACTATTAAGTAAAAATAAGAATTTACCATAAGAAAATATTACTTGAAATCAAGATATTTAATTGAAAGAGTTTTTGGACTACATGGGTGGAAGAACCCATGGATAAACACACACATAACTTAGAGTAGAGCTTAAAAAAATAAATATAATTTATCATATAATCAAAATAATTTAGACATGAGAGTGGAAGGAATACTCTCATTAAAGCCTTACATACCTGGAATCCGAAGCTTTAGTCGGAACCAAAAGACTTAATGAACACTCTTGAGTCCTAACTTTTCTCCCCGCCGAAACATTTTGTGTACTACTCGGAGTATATGAATCACCGGAATAGTATTTCTTCACTACTAAAAACTAAAACTATATTTGAGAATGTGTAAAGAAGTGTATAGAGAGAAGACTTGCTTGAGAAAGCTTGATGAATAAAATGAGGAAATAAGGTAGGTATTTATAGGTGGGAAAGAGAGACCTAACAATAAATAAAATAATTATAAAGAAAAATCTGAAAATTTAATGGAATATATTGATGTCATGGATGATGTTAAATGGAGGACAATTTATGTCATGAGTGATGTCAAATGTATCTAGATCTTTCCATGGTAGGTGAAATGAGTTATCTTTGACAGAATACTCCTTTCCGGAGCTGCGTTTGAATAGGATAAATTCCTTATTAAGATTTGGTGTCTTCATAAGAATTGTAGATATAGAAGTCTAGTTTTATGTCGTTCAAGAATCAACCAATTTGGATAATCCTATAGTAAGATATGATTTTGCTTCTATAAACACTCCTTTCTGTCACAACATTCTGTCTTACAATAATTAATTTAGTTGACCTACCTAACCTCCAAAACTTAAAATATGGTCTTCCCAAGAGTTGTAGGTAAAGATCTTGTGGTTACTCAAAAATTTGAATCACCTAATTTGGATATTCCTATGAAAGGTTATGCCCAAAATATAGAGGTTGTATCATATTTAGGCGAGAATTGAAACATCATATACAACGTTTTTAGGGGATGTTACAATTATGGCGGTAGGTTTCGTCAAAGTATAGAACGGCAAGATGAACGAAGTGTTTCGCCTATACTTGGATTCTTTTATGATAGTATTCATTGATGACATCTTGGTGTATTCCAAGACTGAAGCAGATCATGTCTGCCATTTGAGGTTGGTACTTCAGAAGTTGAGGGAAGAAAAGTTGTATGCAAAGTTTTCTAAGTGTGAATTTTTTCTTGATTCTGTGATATTCGTAGGACAAGGAGGGGATTAAAGTGGATCCATCTAAGATTGAGGTAGTTAGAGGCTGGACAAGGCCTACTTCTCCTACTAAGATTCGTAGTTTTGTGGGGTTAGCCGGTTATTATAGAAGGTTTGTGCAGGGCTTCTCCACTATTGCAGCTCCATTGACTAGATTGACTCAAAAGACCATGGATTTTCATTGGTCCAATGAGTGTGAAGTGAGATTCTAAAAGCTCAAGACTTTATTGACTTCGGCTCCTAATTTGATGCTACCCGAGAAAGATGTAGGATTTACTGTATACTTTGATACTTTCGGTATTGGTTTAGGGGGTGTGTTGATACAAAAGGGGAAAGTGGTTGCCTATGCCTCGAGACAGTTGAAGACCCATGAGAAAAACTATCCTACTCATGATTTGGATTTAGCGGTTGTGGTTTTCATGCTTAAGTTGTGGCGTCATTACCTATACGGTGTGCATTGCGAGGTCTTCACTGATCATAGGAGTATTCAGTATATATTCAGTCAGAGGGATCTGAACTTGAGGCAACATAGATGGCTTGAGTTGCTGAAGGACTATGGCATGACTATTTTGTATCAACCAGGAAAAGCCAATGTGGTGGCGTATGGCTTGAGTAGGAAGTCCTCTAGTATGGGAAGTCTTGCCGCATTTCGAGTTGAGGAGCAACCATTGGCTAGAGACCAGAGGCTGGCTAATAGCCTTGTACAATTGAAGATTTCAGAGGATGGTAGTGTTCTTGTCTTTGTGGAGGCACATTCTTCCTTGGTTGAGAAGATTTGGTAGAGACAGTTTGAGGATGAGAAGTTATGTATCATTCTAGAAAAGGTATTAAAAGTTGAAGATAAGGAGGTGATACTTGATTCGGAAGGCGTACTGAGGATTGGCGACAAAATTTGTGTGCCTAAGGTGGGTGACCTGACTAGACTTATTTTGGAAGAGGATCATTGTTCAAGGTATTCCATCCATGCGGGAGAGGCCAAGATGTATCATGATCTGTGCTAGTACTATTGGTGGTGTGGAATGAAGAAGGAAATCGCAGAGTTTGTGTCCAAGTGTTTGAATTGCCAGCAGGTAAAGTGTGAGCACCAATGGTCTGGGGGTGTGAGTTAGAGGATGCCTATTTCCACTTGGAAGTTGGAAATAATCACCATGGACTTTGTTGTGGGTTTACCTCCCACCGTGGGTGGTTATGATTCTATATGGGTGGTTGTTGACAAACTGACAAAGTTTGCCCATTTTATTCTAGTTAAGGTAAGAGGTACACAAAGGATAAGCTAGCCCAGTTGTATATTAGCCATATCGTTCGGCTTTATAGAGTCTCAGTATTGGTTGTTTTGGATCGAGGTTCAGTATTTACTTCGCACTTTTGGAAAGAATTACATCATAATTTGGGCACTAGACTTGATATGAGTACATATTTTCACCCATAGACCGATGGTCAGTTCGAGCGAACGATCCAGGTATTGGAGGACATGTTCCGAGCTTGTGTTATTGATTTTGGTGCTAGATGGGATCAACACTTGCCCCTAGCGAAGTTTGCCTACAACAACAGTTATCACTCAAATATCCAGATGGCTCCATTTAAGGCTTTGTATGATAGGCAGGCTCATAAGCTTAGAACCAAGGAGATAGCTTGAGTGAAGGTACAAGGGAAGCACCGTTTAGTCGGAGAGGCGACTTGGGAGACAAAGGCTAATATGCGTGGTAGATATCCCCAGTTTTTCAAAGCTTCAGGTACTTTCTTTTACTTTATGTTCAAGGATGAACATGATTTTTAGTAGTGGATGATGTAATGACCCGTTAGGTAATTTTGAGAAGAATCTTCCTCCTTTCATAAAAGACCATTTTCGTAAATTTAAGTTGAAAATTTTGGACCTTTCGATAACTTTGGTTAATTAGTTGAGGGATAATTTTAGAGTATTAATTTAACTGATGGGCTAAAGTATTAATTTATTTAATACCCTATTCCACTTTTCTTATATTTATTAAAATAGGTTAGTAGGGTTTGTAAATCTTAATACATAATTAGTTTGGAAAAGAAAAAATAATAATAATAAAAGAAAAAAAATTATATATTTATTTATATAATCTGATGGCTTAATGCCATCAGATATAACGAAAACAAAAAGAGAGAACAGCGATGCACGAACACAAAAATTGAAGAGAAAAAAATACGGAGGAAGAAAGAAAAGAAAGGGGAAAAGATAAATAAAGGAGAAGCGAAAAATATAGATTTTCATTCCAAAGCGTCAAGGCAATTATTCTCATCCTTTCTATAAAAATTTCATGTGATTATTAATATATTTTTAGGGTATATTGGTGGAGAAACAATGCTGAAATAAGAAAATATGACCATAGGGTTCTTCATATAAAATCTTGATTTGGGGGTCGTATAACGATTCATTTTAGCTGAAATTTGACATGTGAGTTTATTTTATCATGAGTGAACATAATAAAAAAGAAAATTTCAGATTTGACTTCAATTACATAGAATGAGTTAGTTTCCAAATTTTGATATATTGAGATAGATAATTAAATATTAGATATATTATATTTTATGAATTCTATCAAATTTATGATACTGGAGAAATTAGAACCTAACCCTAGACTTAAAATTTGGAAATATGAGAGTTGACATATTATTTGACATCAACATTAGGAACTTGATTATAGTTTTGGATAGATTTTGGGTCAAGGCTAGACATATAATAATATGAGTGTTGCTAGTTTCAAAATCTTATTTTGGTTATTTATTTGATTAGATTATGCTTATTTGGAGACCCAACGAAAGGGAAGACTCAAGTACTGGAGTAATTGCTTGATTAATTAAGGCAAGTGAATCTCTAAACCTTAGTTTAAGCTTGTAGATGCTTGTATTTCCGTGTTATGTGTACTGAGGAGTAATGAGAATTGGACTGAGTTATTGACTGTATGATTGGCCTTAAAAATAGAAATGAGGGGTATAAAATGGTGATCTAATGACATGAATTGGTAGAATTCATATGTTGTGATTGTGGATTTATTTTGGACATGTAAAATTACTATGTTGATGTGAGACAAGAAAAATTATTGTTGTTGTCATGTTATTGTCGTGAATTATATGAACATGAATTGATTTTATTGGTTCTGACATATTTTGTTGAGACTAAAAATAATATGAAATAAAAGGGGTCGGGCCACATGCTCTATGGCGAGTATTATGAAACAAAAGGGTCGAGCCACACATTCCGTGGCAGGTATTATGAAACAAAAGGGTCGGACCAAACGCTCCTTGGCAGGATATGTATATTGAGGGGATGGGCCACATACTTCATGGCAGGTTACATGGACAAAAATGTCCCCCATGGGTTCCGGACTGTAATTCAGTGGATGTGTATCGATAAGACAAACATGCATCATCTCATTGTATTGCATTGCATTTTGTTGATATTTGTGAATTCATTTTTACCCCTTTATTGCTCTGTATATGTTGAACTTGACTTGATATGATTCATTGATGATACTATTGATGAGTATTCATGGATTGTATTACTGTTATTATTGTACGAGTGTAGAGTTGGGCTGGTTTTATGTAGGTTGTAGTTAAGGAAGGTCGCTTGGGAGGACAGGAGTACTTGTATCTATTGAGCTTTGCTTAGTTTTAGTTGTCCACTTGCTGAGAACCATTTTGTTTGGTACTCACCCCTTGCTTCTACACTTGTGTAGGTTGTGAGCCCGGACTTGCTTGATCTCCTAGTGTTTCCACTACATCCGAGGCTATCGTTCCGAGTGTTGAGGTAGTTGTTACATCTATCTAGCGGACACCTCTTACTCTTTTATAATGTTTTAGTCTTATTCTAGAGACAAAGACATTGTGACTATATTTTCTTTTATACTTCGGTACTATATTAGTGGCTTGTACACGTTATAACCAATCTTGGGGGATTTTGAGGTTGTTTTAGGTGTTTTCGGTTAAGTTAAGTTTTGATTTATGTCTTTTTCTTCTGCATCTACTTTCCATTGGTTATTAGGCTGACTTATCTCGATGGGTAGAGATGAGTGCCATCACACCCGTATTTTGGTCGTGACAGATACTCAAGTAAAGAGTTTTATGCATAATAATCTTCCGTCAAAACCAGAATATAAATGATTTATTAGATGGCAAATGTTATTATCCAACATTACTCTGGGTATTCGTCGAGACTTTTAATGGACATCTCAGTCCCAACCTATTTCCAGGTAGCTTCTCTAACGCTCCTTCAGAATAACTCAGCACAACCTAGATTCATTTTCTACTTCTAGGCATAAGGAAGATACAGAAAGGGAAGACTTTTATTTTTATAAAAGAAAAGAGATTACAACAAAAATAATAAAATTTGTTCAAGAAAGTAACTCACAAACCTTTTAGCTTTTATTCATATCTGGTAGTGGGGATATTTTATAAAAAGAGAGAGGAGAGCATTCGAGGTTGATTTTCGATCGATGCCTCTCTTTTTTACAAACTGTCTCCTTTTATAGACGAAGGAGATGGACTTCAAACTACGGACTTAAAACCTATCCGGACTTCAAACTTACATTTACATATATTTAATAGTTACCTGACAATGACATTTTGTCTACTAGTAAAAGGAAAAAGAAGAAACGACTCTTCTTCCTCATTTTTCAAAGTAGGCAAACTAATTGTCAAACTAATAGGACAACCTAAACTATCACTATTTACAAAATGACAAAAGTGTCTTTATCCTACCAAATGCATTCTTATCTTCTTTGATTCCTTATCTTCTATCTTACAAAATGACAAAATTAGCTATCAGTTGCTTTCATCTCGTTATCTTCTTGCCTTCCAATTCTTATCTTCTACGTATCTTCTCAAGAAGACAAATGTTAGCTATCATCCTTTTCTTTCTTCTTCTGCTTTATCTTCTCATCCTTCGTCGATTTGTCTCGTTCTTATTCGGAGGATGTTGACATGACATCTTATATCAATTTCTCCTTTTTTGGAGAGCAAAATTCACATATGACTGTGGCGGGCTTCCGCATTTCGCACAATCATTGCTGAGCATGAGGGCTGGACTTAATAATACCTTTATTAATTAATTGGTTCGAGTATTTAATTTCTTGAGGGGATGAATCTTGCAAGTAATTGGTTCGAGGATATATCCCCGTAGAATCAATGTACCTATTGGGAGTAATTTTGAGAGAAAATAAATCTCTCATTATTTGTTCTTGATCTCCAATGGCTTGAAGTAGCTTATCGAAATTTTTTTTAGATCCCAAAGTAATTCCTTTGTGAGGCAATTGGGGTCTAAAGGATATTTTTTCATACTTATCTTTTTCCTCCGTAGTTGTCGAGGTATTATCATCTTTTTACGCTTTTATCAAGCTATTAACAATATCATAAGAGTCACTACACTGTTCAATTTTGAACGTTATTTGGGCACATATGCTGATTAATTTGTCAGCAATCAGTTATTCACAATCGAAATTAGCAATATCGATAATATCCAAAACTATCGTTTGAATATCTTTGAATTCTTTATCAATATCTTGAAGATGGTCTTTAATTCTTTTCATCTAAGGTGAGAAAATCTGGTGCAATATTTTTATTTGTTTGAACAATTTCGATATCGAAGGAATATTCGGATAATAACATTTTTCATCTAATAAATCATTTATATTCTAGTTTTGGCAGAAGATTATTATGAATAAAAGTCTTTACTTGTGTATTATCAGTTTTAAGAGTAAATCATTTTGGTAGTAAGAAGTAATATAATTTTTGACAACTTTTTACTACGGCTAACAATTCTTTTTCATTAATATGATATCTAGTTTGTATATCTGAAAAAGTTCAAAACAATATCTACATAGACTTTCTCCTATCTTATTTTTATTAAGATCATAATCTATCTTTTATAATACTCCGCTCCAGCGCTGTTCCGAAGCATCTGTTTCTAAAATTAATTCATCACTATCTTTTGATAATTGTAATTTTGGTAAACTTTTACAAATAAATTTAATATATTTTACTCTTTTCATTAAGACTTCATTGAATTCAAAACTTTTATCCTTTTTTAATAATTCTTGAAATGACTTTCTTAGTTCAACCAAATTCTGAATATAATCTGAAGCATAGTTAAGTATTCCTAAAAAGCTTTGTACTTGCTTTTTATCGACTAATTTATCTGAAAAACAAATATCTTTTCGACGATATAGCTTTGTAATTTTATTCCATTTCCATTAATTATCATTCCTAAAAATTATATCTCATTTTTAATAAGCTTGCTTTCTTTTTAGAAAGTGCTAATCCATTTTCTAAGCATAAAAGTTAGTAAACTTATTTAAGTGTATTAAGTGTTCTTCGAGACTATCGGATAGACCTAAAATATCATCAACGTAAATAAATATATAGTCATAATCTTTAAAGATATTATCTATTTTTTCTTTGAAATATCTGTGGGGCATTTTTTAATCCAAATGGTATGACTAACCATTCATATTGTACTTGAGGGGTAGAAAATATAGTAGAATGAATACTATCTTTATTCATTTTTATCTGCCAAAATCCGCTTTTATAATCAAACTTAGAAAATATCTTTTTGTTAGTAGTTCTATTAATTCGACTTTCTTTATGAGGTAAGAAATATCCATCAAATATAGTATTATCATTTATTTTTTTTATAATTAATAACCATTTTTGGTTTATTTCGTACTATCTCTACATGGTTTCTAACCATAAAGGCTGGTAAATTATGAGGGAGTTACTAGGCCTTATTATTCTAAGACTTAATAATTCCTTAATCTATTTTTGGAATTCTTCTTGGTCATCGGGGTTGTATCTCATTGGTTTCACTCTAATAATTTTATATTTATCTTTTATTTCTAGCTTGATTTTTATCTTATTTTTATCCCAAAATTCTAAGGGGTTTTCAGAAAAATATTGTTCTAATTTTTGTTTGATCATATCCAAGCTTTGTTCTAATTTGTTGAAGGTTATCTGATATTCTTGAAGGGGATATTGCTGATTTATTATCTGAGGGTTGTCCCAATTAGTATCATATTGTAGCAATGGAATACTTTTTGTAAAAATTGGTTTGTTTTAGTATCCTATACCACCACGATGGGCTGTGCGGGATTTAAATTTAATAGGTAATCTTTTAGAATAACCAGTTTTAAAATGTTTTACTATAATAGTATGATGACAAGGAGTGTTAAATTTTATTTGAAATAGAACTCTATCGTATAGTACGCTATGAAACATTTTTAAAAATCTTAGCACACTGATTAATAGACTTCGTTCTATAAAATATTTAGTGGTGTCATAATCAATTTTTTTTACTGTTACTGCTATCCTTAAAGAAGTTTCCCATTTCTCTATAGCATCTTCAGTATTAGGGGGTCCAGAAAATCGCTGATTTGATAAGTTCAGTAGCCGGATAGATATATTTTTATATCTAATAACATTATCATCTTATTTAACAAGTAAAATAAAGCCTCATGAGGAGGAATATATTATGTCTAAAATTAACATAATTTTTGAATTAGAGTAATTTTTAGAGCAACAGGATATTATAACAGCATAATATCTTAACTCGAATAAAAAGATAAGGTTCCAACACGCTTCCATATGGATTGGTTTGGTTTGGTATCCTATACCACTACGCTGGGTTGTGCGGGATTTAAATTCAATATGTAATCATTTAGAATGAGCAGTTTAAAAACATTTTACAATAATCGTATGTTGACAAGAAGCCTTAAATTTTATTTGAACTAGAACTCTATCGTATAGTACGCTATGAAATATTTTTAAAAAGTCGTTTTCTAACAGTACATCTTGTCTTGTATTATAAAAATTAAACAGGGGATATTTTATTAAAAAATATCCTAATAGTATAATCGCTTGAGCAATGCCTCTAGACATTGTTACAATATTATTTGATATACCTCTTCTTTTGATAATAGGTAATTCTTGATGGTACTCTTTGGGAAATATTTCTGATCTACAGCAACATTTTATTCTACTTTATAATCTTTGTACGTTATTTCTATAGTAATATATATATACTACTGTAACGACCCGTTAGGTAATTTCAAAAATGAGCCCTTCCTTTTCCATAAAAGACCCTTTTCATATATTTGAATAGAGAATTTTGGACTATTCGGTAACTTCGGTTAATTAGTTGAGGGATAATTTTAGAGAATTAATTTAATTGATGGGCTAAAGTGTTAACTTATTTAATACCCTATACCACTTTTCTTATATTTATTAAAATAGGTTAGTAGGATTAGTAAATTGTAATACATTATTAGTTTGGAAAAGGAAAAAAATAAAATAAAATAAATAATAAAAGAAAAGAAAAGAAAAATTATATATATATATATATATATATATATAATCTGATGGCCTAATGCCATCAGATGTAACGAGAAGAAAAACAAGAAAGCCGGCGAAAAGAAAAAAAAATTTTAAACAAAATACGGAGGAAGAAAGAAAAGAAAGGGGAAAAGAAAAATAAAGCAGAAGAAAAAATAAGGATTTTTATTCCAATGCATCAAGGTAATTATTCTCATCCTTTCCATTAAATATTTATGCGATTATGAATATATTTTTAGGGTATATTGGTGGAGGAGTAATGCTAAGATAAGAAAATATGACCCTAGGGTTCTTCACATAAAATATTGATTTGGGGGTCGAATAACGATCCGTTTTAGCTGAAATTTGACATGTGAGTTTATTTTATCATGAGAGAACATAATCGAAAAGAAAATTTTAGATTTGACTTCAATGACATAGAATGAGTTAGTTTTTGAATTTTGATATATTGAGATAGATAATTTAATATTAGGTATATTATATTTTATGAATTCTATTAAATTTATGATATTGGGGACATTACAACCTAACCCTAGGTTTAAAATTTGGAAATATGAGAGTTGACATGTTATTTGACATCAATATTAGGAACTTGATTATAGAATTGGGTAGGTTTTGGGTCTAGGCTAGACATATAATAATATGGGTGTTGTTAGTTTCAAAATCTTATTATGGTTATTTATTTGATTAGATTATACTTATTTGGAGACCCAACGAAAAGGAAAGACTCAAGTACCGGAGTAATTACTTGATTAATTAAGGCAAGTGAATTTCGAAACCTCAGTTTAAGCTTATAGATGCTTTTATTTCCGTGTCATATATACTAGGGAGTAATGAGAATTGGACTGGGTTATTGACTATATGATTGACCTTAAAAATGGAGAGGAGGGGTATAAAATGGTGATCTAATGACATGTATTGGTGGAATTGATATGCTGTGATTTTGGACATGTGGAATGACTATGTTGATGTGAACTAGGAAAAATTATTGTTGTTTTCATGTTATTATCGTGAATTATATGAACATGAATTGATTTTATTGGTTCTGACATATTGTGTTGAGACTGAAAATAATATGAAACAAAAAGGGTCGGTCCATACACTCTGTGGAAGGTATTATGAAATAAAGAGGTCGGGCCACACGCTCCGTGGCAGGATATATATATTGAGGGGATGGGTCACACGCTCCGTGGCAAGTTACATGGATAGAAATGTCCCCCATGGGTTCCGGACTGTGATTCAGCGAATGTGTACCGATAGGATAGGTATGCATCATTTCATTGCACTGCATTGCACCTTTTTGATATTTGTGAATCTGTGTTTACCCCCATATTGCTCTTTGTGTGCTGAACTTGACTTGGTATGATTCATTAACGAGACTATTGATGAGTATTTGTGGACTGTATTACTGTTGTTATTGTACAAGTGTAGAGTTGGGCTGATTTTATGCAAGTTGTAGTTAAGGAGGTTCGGTTGGGAGGACAGGAGTACTTGTATCTATTAAGCTTTGCTTAGTTTTAGCTATCCACTTGCTGAGTACCGTGTTGTTTGGCACTCACCCCTTGCTTCCACACTTATGTAGGTTGTGAGCCCGGACCTGCTTGATCTTCTACTATTTTCCACTACAGCCGAGGTTATCAATTCTGAGTGTTGAGGTATCTGTTACATCCATCTAGCGGACACCTCTTACTCTTTTATTATGTTTTAGTCCTATTCTAGAGACGAAGACATTGTGACTATATTTCTTTTCGTACTTCGATAATACATTAGTGGCTTGTATACGTGACAACCAGTCTTGGGGGATTTTGAGATTATTTATTTATTTTTGACTAAGTTAAACCTTGCTTTATCTCAATTACTTCCATATTTACTTTCCGTTGGTTATTAGGCTGACTTATC
Organism: Solanum dulcamara; assembly: GCF_947179165.1. NCBI lineage: Eukaryota > Viridiplantae > Streptophyta > Magnoliopsida > Solanales > Solanaceae > Solanum > Solanum dulcamara. Next base: position 56,239,482 of record NC_077238.1, on the reverse strand, counting down.
TCGGTGGGTTGAGATGAGTATTATCACACCCGGATTCGGGTCGTGACAACTGGTTGTGTTGAGTTATGCTGAAGGAACGTCAGAGAAATTACCTATTTTTAGGTTGGGATTGCAATATTCGATAAAAATCTCGATGGATACCTGATGTAATTTTGGTCAAAATGGAATAGGTATGGAAGTGTGTTGAACTCTTATATTTTTATTCAAGTTAAGATATTATTCTATTATAATATCCTGTTGATCTGGAAAATTACTCTAATTCAAAAATTATGTTAATTTTAGACATAACATATTCCTCTTCAGGAGACTTTATTTTACTTGTTAAACAAGATGATAATATTATTAGATATGAAAATATACCTATCCGGATACTTGACTTATCGAACGAGTAATTTTCTGGACCCCCTCTCCCCGTTAGTCAGATATAAATGCCTAGTATAATACAGATACAAGAAATAGAAGATACGCCGTTAGATTTAAATTTACAATCTAAACCTTTATACAACCAACAAGATTCCACATCTCGATTATTCTTTGAGGAAACTCGAGTCATAAACCCTGCAACAATGATAAGAATAACACAATCAGAAAAAGTTAGACAACCTATCTTAGAAGCAAAAAATGATGAAATAAAAAATTATAAGATAAAAGGAGAATATTTTAATTATATACAATTTATTATCATCAACATCCTATTAGATACATGTAATAACCCGTTAGATAATTTTGAGAACGAGTCTTCCTTCTTTCATAGAAGATCTTTTTCGTAAATTTAAGTTGAAAATTTTGGACCTTTTGGTAACTTTGGTTAATTAGTTGAGGGATAATTTTAGAGAATTAATTTAATTGATGGGCTAAAGTGTTAATTTATTTAATACTTATACCACTTTTCCCATATTTAATAAAATAGGTTAGTAGGGTTTCTTATCTTAGTTCATAATTAGTTAGAAAAAGAAGGAAATATTAATAATAAAAGAAAAAATATATATTTATATAAGTAAAATTTGATGGCATTAAGCCATCAGATGTAAACAGCGGCGGCGAGAAAGAAAACGAGAAATAACGTAGGAACGAAAATAAATACGGAGGAAGAAAGAAAAGAAAGGGGAAAAGAAAAATAAAGGAGGAGAGAAAAATAGAAATTTTCATTCCAAAGCGTCAAGGTAATTATTGTCATTCTTTTCATTAAATTTTCATGTGATTATGAACATATTTTTAGGGTATATTGGTGGAGAAATAACGCTGAAATAAGAAAATATGACCCTAGGTTCTTCACATAAAACCTTGATTTGGGGGTCGAATAAAGATCCGTTTTAGCTGAAATTTCACATGTGAGTTTATTTTATCATGAGTGAACATAATTGGATTTTTTTTTTCATATTTGACTTTAATGACTCAGGATGACTTTTGACCCAATTTTTGATCTAAAAATAAATATAGAAATATGAGTGTCATTGGATTCGTATTCTTATGAAGATTATGTATTTAAACATATTTTAATCGTTAGGAAGTGTTACTAAAGTCTCAAGTTTTAAAGTGATTATTTAATTTAATTAAGGTTTAATCCTAGTTTTGAAATTTAGAAAATATCGGAGTTGACATATTAAGTGACATCAAGATTAGGAACGTATTTATAGATTTGCTTAAATTTTTAGGTTTAGGGTAGACATATGGTAATAAGGGTGTTGTTAGTTTTGAAAATCTTATTGTAATTATTTATTTGACTAGATTATGTTGATTTGGAGGCCCAACAAAAATGGAAGGTTCAAGTTTCAGAGTGATTGTTTGATTAACTAAACCTCAGTTTAAGCTTGTAGATGCTTGTATTTACGTGTTATATGTAGTAGAGAGTAATGAGAATTAGACTGGGTTATTGACTATATGATTGGCCTTAAAAATAGAGATGAAGGTATAAAATGGTGATCTAATGATATGTATTGGTGGAATTGATATGTTGTATTTATGAATTTATTTTGAACATGTGAAATGACTATATTGATGTGAGATAGGAAAAATTATTGTTGTTGTCATGTTATTATCGTGAATTATATGAACATGAATTGATTGCATTGGTTCTGACATATTGTGTTGAGACTGAAAATGATATAAAACAAAAGGGGTCGGGCCACACGCTCCGTGTAATTCAGCGGATGTGTACCATAGGACAAACATGCATCACCACATTGCATTGCATCGCATTTGTTGATATTTCTAAAATTCGTGTTTACCACTTATTGATCTATATACGCTGAACTTGATTTGATATGATTCATTGATGAGACTATTGATGAGTATTCTTGGACTTTATTACTGTTGTTATTGTACAAGTGTAGAGTTGGGCTGGTTTTATGCAGGTTCTAGTTAAGGAGGTTCAATTGGGAGGATAGGAGTACTTGTATCTATTGAGCTTTGCTTAGTTTTAGTTGTCCACTTGCTGAGTACCATGTTGTGTAGTAATCACCCCTTGATTCTACACTTGTGTAGGTTGTGAGCCCAGACCTGCTTGATCTCCTACTGTTTTCTACTACATTCGAGGCTATCATTCCGAGCGTTGAGGTAGCTGTTACATTTATCTAGCAGACACCTCTTACTTTTTTATTATGTTTTAGTCCTATTCTAGAGACAAAGACATTGTGACTATATTTTCTTTTGTACTCCTGTAATGTATTAGTGGTGTGTATACGTGATAACCAATCTTGGGGGATTTTGAGGTTGTTTTATGTAACATCCACTAAAAATATTGTATACGATGTTTCAATTTTCGCCTAAACATGATACAGCCTCTGTATTTTGGGCATAATCTTTCATAGGAATATCCAAATTGAGTGATTCAAATTTTTGAGTAACCACAAGATCATTACCTACAACTTTTATGAAGACCATATTTTAATATTCGGAGGTTAAGTAGGTCAAATAAATTAATATTTGTAAGGTAGGATGCTGTGACGGAAATGCGTATTTATAGAATAAAAATCATATCTCACTGTAGGTTTATCCAAATTAGTTGATTCTTGAACGATATGAAACTAGACTTCCATATCTACAATTCTTATGAAGACACCAAATCCTAATAAGGAATTTATCTTATTCAAACACAGCTTCCAAAAAGAGTATTCTGTTAAAAATAACTCATTTCACCTACCATAGAAAGATCTAGATACATTTGACATCACTCATGACATAAATTGTCCTCCATTTAACATCATTCATGACATCAATATATTCCACTAAATTTTCAGATTTTTTTATAATTATTTTATTTATTGTTAGGTCCCTCTTTCCCACCTATAAATACCCACCTTATTTCCTCATTTTATTCATCAAGCTTTCTCAAGCAAATCTTCTCTCTATACACTTCTTTACACATTCTCAAATATAGTTTTAGTTCTTAGTAGTGAAGAAATACTATTTTGGTGATTCATATACTCCGGTTAGTACACAAAACGTTCCGGCAAGGAGAGAAGCTAGGACTCAAGAGTGTTCATTAAGTCTTTCGGTACCAACTAAAGCTTCGGTCTCCAGGTATGTAAAGCTTTAATGAGAGTGTTCGGACTCAAGTGTGTTCATTAAATCCAAGCAAGATCTTGACCCAAAGTTTATCGAGTTAAAGAAGTTGGTAAAGGAAAAGACAATAGAGGTCTTTTCCCAAGGGGGAGATGGGGTACTATACTATCAAGGTCGGATATGTGTTCCAAATGTTGATGGCTTAAGGAGTTTGATCATGATGGAGGCTCATAATTCTACATACTCCATTCATCCCGGTTCAACGAAAATGTACCGAGACTTAAAAGAGTTGTATTGGTGGGGTGGCATGAAGAAGGATATAGCAAGGTTTGTGTCCGAATGTACGAATTGCCAACAAGTGAAGGCCGAACATCAAAGGCCGGGTGGCCTAGCCCAAGACATTGAAATCCCAACTTGGAAGTGGGAAGATGTGAATATGGATTTTGTAGTGGGTTTGCCTCATACCCGGAAGTGTCATGACTCAATTTGGGTAATTGTTGATAGAATGACTAAGTCAGCTCACTTCCTACCGGTTAAAACTTCCTATAGTGCCGAAGACTATGCCAAGTTATATATTCGGGAGTTGGTGAGGTTGCATGGTGTGCCATTATATATTATTTTGGATCGTGGTACCCAATTCACTTCTCACTTCTGGAGATCATTTCAAAAAGGCCTCGGTACTAAGGTAAAGTTGAGCACAGCATTCCATCCTCAAACGGATGGGCAAGCCGAAAGGAGGATTCAAACACTAGAGGATATGTTAAGGGCTTGTGTGTTGGAGTTTAAAGGGAATTGGGATGATCATCTACCTCTCATCGAGTTTGCCTATAATAATAGTTACCACTCAAGTATTGAGATGGCACCGTTTGAGGCTTTGTATGGGAGACGATGTAGATCACCAGTTGGTTGGTTCGAAGTAGGTGAGATGACCTTGTTGGTCCCCGATTTGGTACTTGATGCTTTAGAGAAGGTGAAGATCATTAGAGAAAGGTTGAAGATGGCTCAAAGTCGTCAAAAGTCCTATTTTGACACTAGAAGAAGGGATCTTGAGTTTAATGTGGATGATTGGGTGTATCTAAATGTTTCACCCATGAAAGGTGTGGTTCAATTTGGTAAGAAAGGGAAATTGAGCCCTAGGTATGTAGGGCCTTATAGAATCGTGAGACGTGTTGGTAAGGTTGCATATGAGTTGGAATTACCATTGGAAATGACCATGGTTCATCCGGTGTTTCACGTGTCTATGTTGAAAAAAAGTGTGGGTGATCCTAGTTCCATTGTACCTGTGGGAGTAGTGAATATTGAAGAAAACTTGACCTATGAAGAATTTCCTGTGGAAATTTTGGATCGGCAAGTTGAGAGATTGAGGAACAAAGAAGTTGCATCTATTAAAGTCCTTTGGAGGAATCAACAAATAGAAAGTGCAACATGGGAAGCAGAAGCGGATATGATTAAGAGATACCCTCATCTTTTCCCCTCTACCCAAACCTAAGGTATTAAGTTGCCCTTGCTCAATTACTTGAAATCCTTACATCTCAACTTTTCTTGTCATATGCTTGCAAAATTATGAAATATGTTTTAAACGGTATTTTAAATTACACTATTGCATTAATGATAGGTTGTTTGTTAACATTCTACTCTACTCAAGCTAAGTCTTTTCTCATTCGAGGACGAATGTTCCCAAGGGGGAGATAATGTAACATCCCCTAAAAACGTTGTATACGATGTTTCAATTTTCGCCTAAACATGATACAACCTCTGTATTTTTGGCATAACCTTTCATAGGAATATCCGAATTGAGTGATTCAAATTTCTGAGTAACCACAAGATCATTACCTACAACTTTTATGAAGACCATATTTTAATATTCGGAGGTTAAGTAGGTCAAATAAATTAATTTTTGTAAGGTAGGATGTTGTGACGGAAATGAGTGTTTATAGAATAAAAATCATATCTCACTGTAGGTTAATCCAAATTGGTTGATTCTTGAACGATATGAAACTAGAATTCCATATCTACAATTCTTATGAAGACACCAAATCCTAGTAAAGAATTTATCTTATTCAAACACAGTTCCCAAAAAGAGTATTCTGTCAAAAATAACTCATTTCACCTACCATAGAAAGATCTAGATACATTTGACATCAGTCATGACATAAATTGTCCTCCATTTAACATCATTCATGACATCAATATATTCCACTAAACTTTCAGATTTTTTTATAATTATTTTATTTATTGTTAGGTCCCTCTTTCCCACCTATAAATACCCACCTTATTTCCTCATTTTATTCATCAAGCTTTCTCAAGCAAATCTTCTCTCTATACACTTCTTTACACATTCTCAAATATAGTTTTAGTTCTTAGTAGTGAAGAAATACTATTTCGGTGATTCATATACTCCGGTTAGTACACAAAACGTTCCGGCAAGGAGAGAAGCTAGGACTCAAGAGTGTTCATTAAGTCTTTCGGTACCAACTAAAGCTTCGGTCTCCAGGTATGTAAGGCTTTAATGAGAGTATTCCTTCCACTCTCATGTCTAAATTATTTTGATTATATGATAAATTATATTTATTTTCTTTAAACTCTACTCTAAGTTATGTGTGTATTTATTCATGGGTTCTTCCACCCATGTAGTCCAAAAACTCTTTCAATTAAGTCTCTTGATTTCAAGTAATATTTTCTTATGGAAATTCTTATTTTTACTTAATAGTATGAATCATGGTTAAACTAATGATTATTGGTCTATTTTGATGCAACATAATTTTATATGTATGAATTGATGGTTTATAAGTAATTCCTCTATTTATCTATTTAAAGGTTCTTGATATTCATGGTGGGTTGTTTAAAGCATAATTTTTAATTAATGGATTTCAAAGTATTTATGTATATTTATTTACATACATATTTGCAAGTTGAAGTGATTTGAACCCACCTAGTTTTACTATGTTTTTAATAAAGTTTGACTTGAAAGCTTTGACTCCAAATAAATGTTTATGAAAGCAATATCTATGATCAAAAAGGGAGTCTTATGAAATGAAAGAATGATGAAATGATATGAATGATGAATTCTTTATGCAATAAGGACAATTCTTGCATATTTGAATTATCAAATGTTTTAATGAGCTATTCTACCGAATATAATGTTTGAATTCTCAAGTTATATGCTATGAATATTTTGAAGTATTAAACTATTCCGTGGGATTGACTTAGCACTGAATGAGGCATTGAGGTGGGATTCGGTAAGGGAATCCTAGTAGCAATCCCTTGTCTCATTAACTATGTGCCAACATAGGAGCCCTTGTAGGCTTAGGCTAATGGATCCATAAATAGCCCTTAAAGTTAAAGTTAAAGAAACGAATGAAGTTGACGGAGTTCTACCCGGCAAGTAGTCTCCCCGGCCAACGTAGGGGGTTATGTTGGATTCCATGTAATTGCTCGCATGGTCTTAAATGTCGGTTATAGTTATTTTCCCACAAAATGAATGTTTTAAAGGATATCCATATGATTTATTATGCATATATTACATTATGTTTCATATTGCATAAATGTTATAATATTTCCTCAATGTTCATGCATCCTTACATACTTCGTACATTCAAAGTACTAACGCATACTCTTTTGCCTACATGATATCACCATGTAGGGATCGGTGCTCCTCCTCATTCTCCTCCACGTGGCTAGTTGATATTCCATTGAAGACTACTTTTGGTGAGTTCCCACGTTCCGGGAACAATACTCCTTTATCTTTCTAGCTTATGTTATGTTAAGATATTTTATTATGGTATTTCTTCTATTATGATTGAGGGTGAGCTAGGAACTTGTCTTAGCCCCATTAAATCTAATAGTTAGAGGTATTGTTGGACATATGTAAGTTGAAGATTTATTATTATGATTTCCGCTTGTTTATTTATCATCATTACCTATGAAAGGCTAAAAGAATGCTAAGAGGCTTGTGTGAGGTACTTTCGGATTCCTCATTCGCCATGTCACGTCTAGGCCCTAGGCTTGGGTCGTGACATTTTAGGTGTTTTCGATTAAGTGAAATTTTGATTTATCTCAATTACTTCCCGCATTCACTTTCCGTTGAGTTTTAGGCTGACTTATCTCGGTGGGTTGAGATGAGTGCCATCACACCCGTATTTGGGTTGTGACAATACAGGAGCTAGTGGAAATTACATTAGCCTTAGGCTATGTAACCATCTCCAACAATATAAATTAAAACATAATCATCTTTATACTGATTTTAATGGAAAAAGACATGAAATAACAAACATGATAGAAACCATTTTAAAATTCAAATATAAAACTATACCTGTCAGACTATTGGTTGAACCAGAAGAAAATAATGATATATTAGAAATACTGATAGGAACCAAATTCCTAGATTGTGTAAAACCATATGATAAACTCAATCAGGGTATCAAAATTACATATAATGATAAGATAATATTCATATCAAAATGACAAGTCAATGTAGTATATATATTCCTATAGGAATAACATATAAAGATTATAAAATAAAATATTTTGCTGCCTATATAGATAATGGATAGAGAATATGTTGTTGTAAACCAGAAGTAGTTTCAAAAATATACCATCAAGATCTACCCATTACTAAGGGAAAAGATATATCTAATAATATCGTAACAATGTCTAAAGGCATTGCTCAACCGATTATACTACTAGGATATTTTCTAATAAAATATCCTCAATTTTATTTCCATAATACCGGACAAGATGTTCTATTAGGAAATAACTTTTTTAAAATGTTTCATACTGCTTTATATGATAGAGTTTTATTTCAAATAAAATTCAAAACTCATTACCAACATATTGTTGTGGTAAAATGATTTAAAACTGCTTACTCCAAAAGACTACCTATTCACTTTAAACCCCGCACAACCTAGCGTGGTAATATAGGATATCAAAACAAACTAATTTTTCCCAAAAGTACTCCTTTACTTTAATATGATATGGATTGGGACAATCCTCAAATAATTAATCAATGATCTAACAATCTGTTACAATACCGAATAACCTTTAATAAATTAGAAGAAAGCTTGGATATGATCAAACAAAAATTAGAACAATGTTTTTCCAAAAATCCCTTAGAATTTTGGGATAAAAATAATATAGACGTCAAGCATGAAATGAAAGATAAAGATAAAATTATTAAGGTAAAACCAATGAAATTCAGTTCGGAAGACCAATAAGAATTTCAAAAACAGATTAAAGAATTATTAAGTCTTAAAATAATAAGACCTAGTAACTCTACTCATAATTCACCCGCCTTCATGGTTAGAAACCATGCAGAGATAGTATAAAATAAACCAAGAATGGTCATTAACTATATAAAGTTAAATGACAACACTATATTTGATGGATATTTCCTACCACATAAATAAAGTCTAATTAATATAACTATAAACAAAAAGATATTTTCTAAGTTTGATTGCAAGAGAGGATTTTGGCAGATAAAAATGAATAAAGATAGATTCATTATATTGCATTCTCTACCCCTCAAGGGCAGTATGAATGGTTAATCATGCCATTTGGATTAAAAAATGCCCAATAGATATTTCAAAGAAAAATGGATAATATCTTTAAAGATTATAACTATATATTTGTCTACGTTGATGATATTTTATTCTTGTCTGATAGCCTTGAAAAACATCTGATACACCTAAATAAGTTTACTAACTTATGATTAGAAAATGGATTAGCACTTTCTAAAAAAAAGCAAGCCTATTAAAAATGAGATAGAATTTTTAGGAATGATAATTGATGGAAATGGTATAAAATTACAAATCCATATCATTGAAAATATATTTGTTTACCAGATAAATTAACCGATAAAAAGCAAGTACAAAGCTTTTTAGGAATCCTTAACTACGCCTCGGATTATATCCAGAATTTGGCTAAACTAAGAAAGTCATTTCAGGAATTATTAAAAAAAAATAAGAGCTTTAAATTTAATGAACTCTTAATGAAAAAAGTAAAAGATATTAAAACTATTTGCAAAAATTTACCAAAATTACAATTACCAAAATATAATGATGATTTAGTTTTAGAAACGGATGCTTTGGAATAGTGTTGGAGTGGAGTATTAAAAAGGATAGATTATGATCTTAATAAAAATAAGATAGGAGAAAGTGTATGTAGATATTATTCCGAAACCTTTTCAGATACACAAACTAGCTATCATATTAATGAAAAAGAATTGCTAGCCATAGTAAAAAGAGTTGTCAAAAATTATATTACTTCTTACTATCAAAATGATTTAATCTTAGAATTGATAATACTCAAGTAAAGACTTTTGTTCATAATAGTCTTCCATCAAAATCGGAATACAAATGATTTATCAGATGAAAAATGCTTTTGTCTGAATACTTTTTTGATATTGAAATTATTCGAACTGACAAAAATATTGCAGCTGATTTTTTCTCACCAGAGATGGAAAAAATTAAGGACCATTTTCAAGATATTGACAAAGGATTCAAAGATATCCAAACAACTATTTCAGATATTATCAAAATCGTTAATTTCGATTGTGAACAACAGATTGCTGATAAGTTAATTAGCATATGTGCCCAGATAACCTCAAAAATTAGATACTGTAGTAATTCATACGATATTATTAATAATCTCTTAAAAGTCCAAAAAGGCGATAATACCTCCGCTACTAATGAGGTACATGACAAATATGAAAGATTATTAAAGACGTAGAGGTAGATAATATTCAAAACATGTCTATGTCATCTTTAGATATTAATATTAGACAAGAAAATAGTGAAGATAAATGAAAAGACATCCTTCTTTTGCAGAAATAAAGATAGATAATAATTATCTATGGAAGTTTAGAAAACATTTAAAGGATACTCAAGACGGCAAGAAAAATGTAAAAAAATGTTATATTTACTTTTGAATGATAACAACGAAAACGTAAGAGATTCTATTATTAGAACAAAATAAATATTAGATGACTATGACAGAGTCATAGAAGGACTATCAGATAACATAAAACTCATTCAACTCGAAATTAAAACCCATCCTTCTAGCATAGAATAATGTATGACTACCTTCCTTTACTAAAATAAGATTAGATAACCATCTGTATTGGACCTTTCAGAAAAACTTAAGGGTTGCTAAGATAAAAGACGGATCTTACAAAAGACATTTAAAAAGATTAGACCCTGATAAAATTGAACAGGTAAGAAGAGTACAAAATATAATACACGCTAATGAGTATGATATAATAGGAGAACGAGATAATATAAAATTGCTTTAAAACTATTATTTCAAAAAGCATCCAGCTAGTTTAGGATAGCATGAAAAATAAATCCAATTATAAATTATTTAATGAAGAAGATCCTCTAAAAATAGAACAAGATTTGTACGAAATACAAAAAATGATAATTTACTTTGGAAATTTAATAGTTAAAGAAATTCAAACTTTGAAAGATATACTAAATCAAAAAGAAATAAATGTTGATAAAAAACCTATAAATAAAACCTTAGATATCATAGGATCCCATATTTCAAAAATAAAAATACATTGAAGGATACGGAGGAAATAATTTAAAATGGTACGCTCCAACTCAAAAAATTCTGAACTAGATAATCTTATAATAAATATAAATGAAACCCAGTTAAAAAATGAAGGTGATATGATAAACTTAAAATGGAAATAATCAAACCAAAATAAGTAGATTTTAATTCTAATATTACTGAGCTTCCTACTTGGACTGAAACTAGCCGAATAAGTTTTAATAGACTCACTAGGGCTTATGCAGGTGTAAATGCTGCATTAAGAACAAAAGATAGTCACACGCCCGTAGGATCAATAAAAAGTGAAGCGATTAATCCATTTGGAATATATCTAAATTTAGATTGTATTAATAATACTGAAGAACCTATAGATAAATGAGAAACTTCTTTAAGGATAGCAGTAACAGTAAATAAAATAGATTATGACACCACTAAACATTTTATAGAACGAAGTCTATTAAATAGTGTGCTAAGATTTTAGCAAAACTTAAATGATGCCACTAGAAATGATATCTTTGGTACTGATGATAATATTGCTAATTTAATTACAAGAGCTATAGAAGCTATAAGATTAGAATTTGCCGGAGAAGGTAATATTTTAAAAGACCCTGCAATGATTAAAAAATACGAAATTGCTTTGTTATGATTACAATTATGTGATATGAGTGAAATAGATAAATATATTTGTGTCTTTCAAGATTATTATTACTATATTTATAACAGAGTTAAAAATACAGATATATATATTTACCGATGTTTTTCACTAAGATACCAAACCCTTGGGGTAAAAAGTTAATAGATACTTATAATCCCGGAACAGTTGATACTCTAGAAAAACGAATAACTCATTTAAAAGATAAGCTTAGTACTTGCTGTGCAGATGCCATATTAGCTAACGCATCAAAAGGATTAAGAAAAAAAGTAAGTCTATATTGTGATAATCCTAAAATGTCACATCCCGAGAGAGTACCCTATGCGTGGACGGCACTTAGAAACCATCTCTAGCCTCTGAGAGAACCACTTGGTCTCATCACTTATTCATTCATCAGCGAAAGACTTAATAATAATACCTATATGGGCTCTCTATTAACAACATCTAATGAAAGAAGAATTGTTTTTTAGAAGAAGTAGTTTCAAAGGAGAACAACTCCAATTACATCATTAAACTCTGTCTATGAAGCCTTTAATACTCTTAGATGGTGCCAATGACATGTCCATGGCTACCTTAAAAGAAATATAATACTCAACAATAATTAAAGGATAAAGAGTTCCTCTGAATACAAGAAGGACTCACCAAATAGCTAAAAAATAATGATCTTCAATGAAGCGCCTGTTGAGGATCTCTAACACCTGTATCTGCATCATAAAACAATGCAGGTCGAATGACGTCAGTATGTGGAATGTACGGGTATGTAAAATGGCAGGAAGGTAAGGACAAATATCAAGAAAACTCCTCTCAAGAAAACTCAGCTCAGAACTCAACATTATCTCAACATCAATATGTAATGAAAGTTTAAAATATAATAATAAAAATAATAGTAACAAGCAATGCTTACTTAGTTGGGAGTTTCTCTAACCGACAACCATCACTTATGAGCTAGCAAAAATAAAACAAAGCGATGCCGTTGCCACATCCATCTAATACCTTGCCTGGGTAAAGGACATCATCAACTCGGTGCTCAATACTACTCCCAAAATATGTGCTCATATCTAGTCTCTTTGAACTTTATTTTAAATCATAAACTCATCTCATTACCTCTTCATCAATCATTATACTTTAAAAACATCATTTACATCTCATCAAAACATCTTACTCAAAACATCATTTACTCAAATTCATTTAAACTCAACTCTTTTGCTCATTCAAAACTCAATAAAATACATATATAGTATTAATTCATATTACTTTTTTTATCAATAAAAATATTAAAAAGCCAACATATTTACTCAAAACATGTGTAGAAATATTCATGAACATCAAATCAATTAGGATTCATGGGAAAGTAGCCATGAACAATAATTCTAATAATATAAGAGATAACAATAATAATAATATTAATGCATAAATATATCTAACTCAATAGAAGAAGAATTAATTCATTTAGAATTCAAGATTTGGATAAAACTCAATTATAATGAATTTAAATATTGGGCGCATGCACGAACTCAATCCGATGCTATGAAAGCCTTACATACCTTAAATCGGAAGCTTTACTTCGAATTGGAACACTTTTGGACCCCTAGCCTTTTCTTCTCGCCGATTTGTTTTGTGTACTACCCAGAGTATAAGAATCACCAGAGTAGTATTTTTATACTACTAAAACTAAAACTATATTTGAGAAGAAGTAAAGAAGTATATAGAGAGAAGAGTTGCTTAAGAAAGCTTGGTGAATAAAATGAGGAAATAAGGTGGGTATTTATAGGTGTGGAGGAGGGACCTAACAATAAATAAACATAATCATAAAGGATGATCTTGAAAATTCAATGGAGAATTTTGAGGTCATGGATGATGTCAAATGATTCTAGATCTTTCTATGGTAGGTGAGATAAAATCTCTTTTAACGGAATATCCATTTTCGAAGCTGTGTTTGAATAAGATAAATTCCTTATTGGGATTTGGTGTCTTTATAAGAATTGTAGATATAGAAGTCTAGTTTCAGTTAGTTCAAGAATCATCTAATTTGGAGCATTCTACATCGAGATATGAATTTTATTCTACAAATACTCTATTCCGTCACAGCACTATGTCTTACAAAGATTAATTTATGTGATCTATTTAAACTCTGAATCTTAAGATATGTTCTGCATGAAAGTTGTAGGTAATGATGTTGTGGTTACTCAGAAATTTAAATCACATAATATGGACTATCCTATGAAAATTTATGCCCAAATTACTTTAGGCATGAGAGAACATGATCAAAATACTTTTAGAACATGATCAAAATACTTTAGAACATGATCAAAATACTTTAGAACATGATCAAAATACTTTAGGCATGAGAGAACATGATCAAAATACTTTAGAACATGATCAAAATACTTTAGAACATGATCAAAATCTTTTCATGCCTTCATATAAGGACTTTTGATAAATCAACAATTTAATGCATTTAAAAGATAATATAAGTTAATATAAGATAGGTAATTAAATTTCAAATATTTAATAATCTATGCATTTGGAATCATGATATGAAAAATCCATCAAGTTTCATGCTTGAATTAAATAGAAAACTTTGATAATTCATTTGGACTTTATGAAAGAAAGGATCCATGAATCAATAATATTTAGGAGGTGTTACATAAAATGTCTATAATTATTGGATGTGAAAGTCTCTATTATTACAAAAAAATTAAAAGAAAATATAAGAAAAAGAAACTCTTTAAGAAAAAATATTTTAAAAAGAGAAAGGCTAGATATTATAAAAAGAAAGGATATACACGATATCAAAAACCTTTTTACAGAAGGAATAATAAAAGAAACAATTTAAAAGAATGCAGATATTACTACTGTAAAGAGATAAATTTAGAAGAATTTATACAACTAAATAATTTTGAAGAATTTAAATCAGACGATACAATATTTATATTAATTGATACGGATTATTATTTTTCATCAGAAAAACACAGTCAAAATGAATAATGAAACAGAAACTGATATAATAGAAGAAACGATAGAACAATTTGGAGAATATAAACAAGATATTTTTATTGATAAAAGAAAATTAAAACAAATACAAAAAGAAAAATTTTCTTTAACTAACTACTCAGGATTTGACGTAAATATACTTGATAAATTCGGATTAAGAAAAAGACAACATCATTTATTTTATGGATTAAATATCCAAGAAAGAGCGTTAGAAGTTTTGGTTACTTATAATAAATTAATGATTCCTTTATTATCCAAAAAAGATATTCAAGATAAATTACGAAAAATAAAAACAAAAATTTGAAATACTCTAGGATGGATACATATAGGAGCAATCCAAATAATAATAAAATCCACATTTTGTAACGACCCATTAGGTCGTTTTAAGTATTAGAAATTTTTAGTTCATAAAAGACTCATCCCGTAAATTTTTAATGGGTATTTTGGACTATTCGATAATCATGACTATTTAGTTGGGGGTAAATTTAAATAACTAAATTAATTAGTGGGCTAAGTTGATAATTTATTTAATCCTCTATACCAATTATTAAAATAAAAGGATTGGTTTTATGAATTATAATACATAAAGATTAGAAAAGAAAAGAAAAGAGAAAAGAACGAAGTGAAAAAAAAAACAAAAAAAAAACCTTACCAGCGGCGCCGACGAGGGGAGTGCTAGTGCTTCAGGTAAGAATTTCTAACCTGACTTACTTTTTGTAATGACCTAGCAGGTCATTTTTGAATTTTTTGTAAAATGACCATTTCCCCCTCTCTTTAATTGTCCTGAGTCATTTTTGATTGGTATCGGGTGTTGATTTTTAGAAAATCCTATGGAAAGTTAAGTCTTTGAAAATTTTGAGTTTCATAAGCTTTAAGTATTAAAAAGTCATATTTGGGGTCAATCGGAGCTATGGGTCTCAAAACGAAATTCTGTCGTTTCTAAAAGCTCTGAAATATCAAAATTGGTTTAGGAGAATTTACGGAATCAATTTTGGAGTTGTAAAAAAGTTTTGAGGCCTTGAGTTGAGAAATTGAGGAATTTTAAGGCAATGTTTGACTTTGGTAAACTTTTAGAGTTTTGATGCTCGGAATGGAATTCTGATGACTCCGTTGGATTCGGGAGATGTGTTTGGTCTAGAAGAAGTGTTGGTTGAATTTTTAAAGGTCCCAAGCTCATTTTGGTATTTTGAATGCCTAAAGTTGGTTTAATTGCGGCTTTTCGAGTTTTGGGTCAAGAAAACCTCAAATTTGAATTATGATGGTTCCATCAGCTCCGTAATGACCAAATTAGGCTAGTAGCACTGTCGGAATGACTTTGGAGGCAATCAATACGAGTTTGGGTCCATTTGGTGCTTTTGACTTTGAAAGATAGCTCATGATTGACTTTGATCAACATTCTTGAAAAACGCACTCGAATGAAAATTCTGACAGCGCGATTTGTTTCGTTATGTTGATTTTGGTCTAGAACGACCCTTCGTTTGCTTTTTGAGGCTTCCGGTCTAATCTCGAGGCCCGTTGTGGAATATGGTTTAAAAGAGTTCTTGGATGTGGGGCCCATTTTTTTATTAAAATGATCTCGTATGGGAATTCTCAATACGCCATTGAGTCCGGAACGTCGAATTTAGTGGGATAGCATATCTGGTTTATTTTTATCGAATTCTGAACGAATCACAAGCACCCCGTCGGAGATTTTGGATTTTTCCAAAATCTGCAAAAAAAAAAATGCAGCAGCTTCTCTTTTTTTTTTGGGGGTTTTATCTTAACTTAAAAACCCTTTATCTTGGGCTATATAGCTCCAAATTGGGTGATTTAAAAAGGCAAACTTGTGAGATTTTTTGTGGAGAATGCATTGGAGAGCTTGAAAACTGATTTGGAGCATTTGATTCATGTACAAATTATGATTTTATTTACAGCAGTATCCATTTTCAGATTGAGTTTTTGAAGAACTTTGAGAAGTTATTTCTTGACCTATATAGATCCGATTTGGGTGAGGTCTAAATTCAAGAAAATTTCGTGAGGAATCTCTTGGTGATCTTATAAAAGCGAGGGGAAGCTTCGTTTAAGGTAAAAATGCGTTTTTAGTTACTGATTTAGACTTTTTTGGAATGAAATTTTGTTCAAGTTTGGAAGAGTGTATCTTAGTCAATATAACTTCATTTTGAGTGATTCTTTAGGCTAGATTGTGGTATTTTTCGCAAGGATCGTCATAGTGTAATTTTTTTGGGTTGAAAAAGTCTCATTTTTTCAGAAATTGCTGATTTTGATGCTGTCATTTTTGGTCCTTTAGTCGGAATTTATGAGTTTTGGTTGCATGCTCATCCTGCGTAGTGTTTCACTCAGAATTATGTTATAAATCTAATTTATGAGCTAAGGGTGACATTTGGAACCTGTTTTGGGATGTCAAATCTAGAATTCCATATGCGGGTCCCATAATTCTCATTTTAGACCTAAAAATTGGTCCGTCTCAAAAAATTATGAAATTAGTGTCTAAACAACCGTATTGACGTCGTGCTTCTATTTTTGACAGAGTGGCAGCATTCTGAGGTAGTTCAAAAGGGAAAAGCTCTAGCACAGTAATTTAGAGCCCGCGTGTTTAGCCTACAGGTAGGCTACAGTTTTACCTTTCTTTAGATTGAGCTGGAATGTGTGAAAGCATGTTGAAATAGTTGGAATTTGGGTTGCGTAGTTTGATTGTATATTTTAGGTGTTAGAAATCATGCTTTAGGCTTGTTATCGGGTTTTTTAGATATTTAGAAGCATGTGTATCTTGTCGTTATTTGTTAGTATTATAAGAAGAGTTGAATGAGCATGTTGTTGATACTGTGGAGTATGTTGAACTTAGTATAGGATGTAAACTTCCTTTAGATGCCCCGACGTCACTCTGGTGGACTTAGATCCTTATAGAATGGTGTAGCGGGCTAGTGCCTAGTAGTTTGACCTTAGTTAGGCGTTACCCTTGCTCTTAAAAATATCCTCACCCATAAATAGATATAATCATGACTTTCGTGATGAGTCAGCAATAATAGATTTCATGATCATTGACTTTAGCTCTGGTTCCAGTTTTGGCGGCATATCGATTGACTCATTTGGGAAAAGATTTTTGATACTATAGTATTCTAGTTGGAAAGTAGAATGTTTGGAATCATGGGATAAATTATCTGTGAGCATCCGGGTACCAAGTCCCAGCCTCCATTTTGAATTAACGGGGAGCATTCGGGTACTCAGCCTCGGCCTCTACCGGTTTGCTAGTATGACGAGCATCCGAATACCCAATCTCGACCTCAATCATACCAATGTATTATGGCGAGCATCTAGGTACCCAGTCCAGGCCTCGAACGCATTTATGTATTATGGCAAGCATCCCGGTACCCAGTCCCAGCCTTGGCCACTTTGAACATTCAGGTGAGCATCTGGGTCCCAATCCCAACCTCGACCCCTAAGTCACCACTAGATCGATTAACTCTTGGAGATTTTGGTTTTGGAAATGATATAGTACTTTGGCTCCTAACATCGCAGACTCTTGGTTCCTAGCCTTGGTAGTTGTAGCTATTCTGTGTACTCAGTAGGCTTATGGGGGTTCGTCCGGATTTTTATTTAACTTGCGCACAAGTGTCCTAGATGGGCTTATGGGGCCCCAGTTGGGTATAGTTAGTTGTAGTTCTCATAGGTAGTACTCTTTCCCATTTTTGATGCTTATGTTGACTCCTATTTAGTCTATTCTTTTTTTTCATACTATTTTTTATCTTTTTTGCTCATTCGGCCTATGATGCCTACTGAGTACCTGTTGTCTTGGTACTCATACTACACTTTGCATCTACTTTTGTGATGCAGGACCGAGTACCAGTTATCTTTGTGGATAGATCGAGGTTGTTGCATTCATCTTCAGAGACTATGGTGAGCACTTGGTATTTTTGGATCATTCCTGTTGTTACACCCCGTACTTTCGTACTTTGGAAGGTGCTTAAGCTTCTTAAGCTTCTTAAGTATCTTGAAAGGTTCTTACATTTTTGGAAGGATTCTTAAGTTTCATAAAGCTTCTTAAAGTTTCTCAAGCTTCTTAGAAGTTACCATGGAAGCCGGATAGTCCATAACTCTATCAAATAACTCTAAGGAAGGGAGAATGTGACACCTCATGATAAGGAAGATTGGAAATAGCGTTGTAAGAATCTGGAAGAAGTTGGAGACCAAATAATGAGTCATAGGACTCGACTTACTTACGTAAGCTACCAACTTGGAAATCTTACATACTTAAGCTACTTGAGTACATACCAAGTTTATGTAGCAAGAATTACATAGGTTTGTAAAGTAAGACGAGATTACTAATCCACGAGGAGGAAAAGAGAGTGACACGTGAAAGCATGAGAAAGTGCCACATTGTCATGACCCAGATACGGGTGTGATGACACTCATCTCTACCCACCGAGATAAGTCAGCCTAATACCCAATGGAAAGTAGATGCGGAAGAAAAAGACAAATTAAAATTTAACTTAACCGAAAATACCAAAAAACAACCTCAAAATCTCCCAAGATTGGTTATCACATGTACAAGCTACTAATACATTATCAAAGTACAAAAGAAAATATGGTCACAATGTCTTTGTCTCTAGAATAGGACTAAAACATAATAAAAGAGTAAGAGGTGTCCGCTAGATGGATGTATCAGGTACCTCAACACTCAGAATGATAGCCTCGGATGTACTAGAAAACACTAAGAGATCAAGTAGGTTCGTACTCACAACCTACACAAGTGTAGAAGCAAGGGGTGAGTACCAACCAACACGGTACTCAATAAGTCGACAACTAAAACTAAGCAAAGCTCAATAGATACAAGTACTCCTATCCTTCCAACCGAACATGCTTAACTACAACCTACATAAAACCAGTCCAACTCTACACTTGTACAATAATAACAGTAATACAATCCACGAATACTCATCAATAGTCTCATCAATGAATCATTTCAAGTCAAGTTTAGAATATACAAAGCAATATAGGGGTAAACACAAATTCACAAATATCAACAAAATGCGATGCAATGCAATGAGATGATGCATGTCTGTCCTATCGGTACACATCTGCTAAATTACAAGCCGTAACCCATGGGGGACATTTCTGTCCATGTAGCCTGCCACGAAGCATTTGGCCTATCCTCTCAATATATATATCCTTCCACGGAGCGTGTGACCCAAACTCTTTATTTCATAATACCTGCCACGGAGTGTGTGGCCCGACTCCTTTGTTTCATAATACCTGTCACAGAGCGTGTGGCTCGACCCCTTTTGTTTCATATCATTTTCAGTCTCAACACAATATGTCAGAACCAATGCAATCAATTCATGTTAATATAATTCATTATAATAACATGAAAACAATAATAATTTTTCCTATCTCACATCAATATTGTCATTTCATATGTCTAAAATAAATCCATAGTCACAACATATCAATTCCACCAATACATGTCATTAGATCACCATTTTATACCCCTCATCTCCATTTTTAAGGCCAATCATAAAGTCAATAACCCAATCTAATTCTCATTACTCTCCAGTACACATAACATGGAAATACAAGCATCTACAAGCTTAAACTGAGGTTTAAAAATTCACTTGCCTTAATTAATCAAGCAATCACTCTGGGACATGAGCCTTCCCTTTTCGTTGGGCCTCTAAATCAACGTAATCTAGTCAAATAAATAATCACAATAAGATTTTTGAAACTAACAACACCCTTATTACCATATGTCTAGCCTAAACCCAAAAATTTAAGCAAATCTATAAACACGTTTCTAATCTTGATGCCACTTAACATGTCAACTCTCATATTTTTTGAATTTCAAAACTAGGGTTATATCTCAATTAAATTAAATAATCACTTTAAAACATGAGCCTTTTATAAACTTCCTAATGATTAAAATCTTTTCAAATACATAATCTTTATAGGAATACGAATCCAATGACATCCATATTGCTATATTTAATTTTGGATCAAAAATTGGGTCAAAAAATCATCCCGAGTCATTGAAGTCAAATATGAAATTTTCTTTCCGATTATGTTCATTAATGATAAAATAAACTCACATGTCAAATTTCAGCTAAAATGGATCGTTATTTGACCCCCAAATCAAGATTTTATGTGAAGAACCCTAGGGTCATATTTTCTTATTTTAGCATTATTTCTCCACCAATATACCCTAAAAATATGTTCAACTTAAATTTACGAAAAGGGTCTTCTATGAAAGGAGGAGGACTCATTCTCAAAATTACCTAACGGGTAATTACATCATCCACCACTAAATACCATGTTCCTTCTAGTACATAAAGTAAAAGAAAATACATGAAACTTCGGAAAGCTGGGGATATCTAGCATGCATATCAGCCTCTGTCTCCCAAGTCGCCTTTCCGACTGAACGGTGCTTTCATTGTACCCTCACTGAAGCTATCTCCTTGTTCTAAGCTTACGAACCTGCCTATCTAGAATGGCTATAGGATCCTCCTCAAATGTCAGGTCTGGACCAAATTCCACTGAATCGAGTGATAACATATGAGACTCATCCGGAACATACTTCCATAGCATAGAAACATGAAACATATTATGCACAACCAATAATCTAGGTGGTAAGGCCAATTTATAAGCTACCTCTCCAACTCGCGCCAAAATCTCAAATGGCCTAATGAATTGAGGGCTGAGCTTGCCCTTCCTCCTGAACTGCATCACGCCCTTAATGGGCGACACTCAAATCCAAACGTGATCACCCACCATGAACTCCAATGGTCGAACTCTCCGGTCTGCATAACTCTTCTGCCTACTCTAGGCTGTCAACAGTCTATCCTGAATCTTACGAACTTTCTCCATAGCATCTCTAAGCAAGTATGTGTCTAAGAAGTCCATCTCAGCTAATTCAAACCATCCAATAGAGGATCGACACCGCCTACCATACAAAGCCTCAAATGGAGCCATTTAGATACTGGAATGATAACTGTTGGTGTAGGCAAACTCCGCTAGGGGCAAGTGTTGATCCCATCTAGCACCAAAATTGATAACACAAGCTCGGAGCATGTTCTCCAACACCAGAATCGTCCTCTTGGACTCCCCATACTAGAGGATTTCTTACTCAAGGCATCGGCCAACACATTGGTTTTTTCTTGGTGATATAAAATAATATCATGTCGTAGTCCTTCAGCAACTCAAGCCATCGATGTTGCCTCATGTTCATATCCCTCTGAATGAATATATACTGAAGACTCTTATGATCGGTGAAGACATCACAATGCACACCATATAGGTAATGACGCCACAACTTACGCACGAAAACCACAACCGTTAACTCTAAATCATAAGTAGGATAGTTTTTCTCATGGGCCTTCAACTGTCTCGAGGCATAGGCAACCACTTTCCCCTTCTACATCAATACATCACCTAAACCAACACTGGAAGAATCATTGTATATAGTAAATCCCATACCTTCCTCGGGTAGAATCAAAACAAGAGCCGAAGTCAATAAAGTCTTGAGCTTTTGGAAGCTTGCTTCAAACTCGTCGGACCAATGAAAATCCATGTCCTTCTAAGTCAATCTAGTCAATAGAGGTGCAATATTAGAGAAGCCCTGCACGAACCTTCTGTAATAACTGGCTAACCCCACAAAACTACGAATCTCAATAGGAGAAGTAGGCCTTGTCCAACCTTTAACTTCCTCAATCTTAGTTGGATCCACTCTAATCCCCTCTTTGAATACCACGTGCCTTAAGAATGTCACAGAATCAAGCCAAAATTCACACTTGGAGAACTTTGCATACAACTTTTCTTCCCTCAACTTCTGAAGTACCAACCTCTAATGGCGTCCATGATCTGCCTCATTCTTGGAATACACCAAGATGTCATCAATGAATACTATCACAAGAGAATCTAAGTACAGGCTAAACACTCCATTCATCTTGTCATTCTATACTTTGACGAAACCTACTACCATAATATAGACTTAAAATGAACAGCTTGAATTTCGAATTCCATCCATGTAACCAATTATCTATCAACATTAGCTCATACATTGAAGACCTTTATGAATTCACGTATCTTAGCTATCATTTATCACCTCTCCATTGATCTTATTGTATCCTTCATTAAAATTTAATTATATCAGTTACCAAACTCAAAACCACAAAAAAACTTATTACCACACTCGAGTCAAATGCCTATAGAGTTATTTCTCAAATGTTATCCAATATTTGTTAACCTATATGAATAATACATAACACTTCCACCATAAACAGAGCAAAGTAAACAGAACCACTCACTAAATTTAATTCTTCACTCTCTCTGACGATACATTCGTCCCTTACAACTAGAGTAAATATAATTGTTCTTGCCTTGTTTCGATGGCTAAACTACATTTTACTAATTATTTTCATTTATGAATCTAGATTCTTTCAATTCTATCCGAGCGGTGTCTCAACACATTCTACGACTTTCCATACCACCACGCCACTCACCAAATAGTAGAAAACTGTAATTTAGATACCTGCAAGTCATTATTATTATATCGAATCTATTTAACCAAAAATCCTTAAAGTATGGTTGTGTCCAGATCATAATCCATCACAAATTCTTATTACCGTTATGGTCAATAACCATTGCCATCATCTCAAAGTCAACCTTCTCAATCGACAAGACACCTTAAAACCAGTTATACCAACCAAATCTAATGGAATAACCTAATTTTATGCGTACTCTCACTAAAATTCTTAATTGCCTTTACACAAGTATACTCATTGCTACTTTCTTTATGCATAAGCTTATCATTTTGATATTGATCCACTCCCTTGGAGTTTATTGTTAAATTACAAGTCCACACTTAGAATTCTAGGGATACACTTCACAACCTAAACGCATTAATCATACCAAAATCCACCACTAAGATCTTTTTTATAAACAATGCTTACCCCAAACGTCCGTAGTAACAAACTAGTTGGGTTTATTTTCAAATGTGAATGCAACATCAAATCTCATCATATGAGAAGATGATACAACTGATAAATCCTTAAGTAGTTAATAATCACACTTGATAATCGATGTATTTATTTTTGTATACCAATAGTACCACACCGTAAAAGTTTGATCGATCCACCATTAGAATACATTATACCCACCATAAAGATCATACCTAGATAGTCTACACCTTCCTATCCATTACGTAACTATCATACATTACCAATGCATTTTATTCTCTACTCAAAATAGATATCACCCTTCAGTAAGTAAGGTCAATAGCAAAAGTAATATAACCCATAACCCTAACCAAATAATCACAAGTGCCACGGTAGTAGACTTATAATAACCCTTCCTGATATACATCCACCCTATCAAACCGCTGTAGAGATTCTGATCTCGATTAGCATAAAATCACCCTCATCACACACTATGTAACTCATTCTTTTACGATGAACTTCACAGTCTGTAGTCTCCAAGGGAACATTTTCACAAAATAGTCATTCCCCTAACTATACCATTCTCAATTGTAGAACTACTTCAAACATCGAGTAGGACAAACAAGCATCATTCTCAATGCTTAACTACTATCCAGAAATATAAGACGTTCATATAATCCTCTAAACTATTGTTCCTCTTCCTATACCCTATCCTCAAAGTACCTTATTGAATCATAACCTTACTCACTCTTTTAAAATCACTGTGTATTACAAGTCTCACCATACACCCTTTCCATAAGTTTAGTACTTCCACCTCTAAATTAGATCTAGACCACATGATGACATTTCAACTATACGCATATAGAATCAGGCAAGAGTCACCACTATATGTGAGAGAACGGAGTGAGGCAATGGAAAATAGATCGGATCAAGGATGCACGATAGAGAATCAAAAGGTGAAGATATTTTCTAACAGTCTTTATAGCCTCTCGAAGATAAGTACACACATCTCTGTACCGATCCTCAAGACTCTACTTAGACTCGTCTTGTATACACGTGAGACCTATAAACCTGGGGCTATGATACCATTCTGTCATGACCTAAATACGGGTGTGATGACACTCATCTCTACCCATCGAGACAAGTCAGCCTAATACCCAATGGAAAGTAGATATGGAAGAAAAAGACATAAATCAAAATTTAACTTAACCGAAAATACTTAAAACAACCTCAAAATCCCTAAGGATTGGTTATCACATGTACAAGCCACTAATATATTACCAAAGTATAAAAGAAAATATAGTCACAATATCTTTGTCTCTAGAATAGGACTAAAACATAATAAAAGAGTAAGATGTGTCCGCTATATGGATGTAACAACTACCTCAACACTCGGAATAATAGCCTCGGATGTAGTAGAAAACACTAAGAGATCAAACAGGTTTGGGATCACAACCTACACAAGTGTAGAAGCAGGGGGTGAGTACCAAACAACACGGTACTCAGAAAGTCGACAACTAACACTAAGCAAAGCTCAATAGATACAAGTACTCATGTCCTCCCAACCGAACCTCCTTAACTACAACCTATGTAAACCAGTCCAACTCTACACTTGTACAATAATAATAGTAATACAATCCACGAATACTCATCAATAGTCTCATCAATGAATCATATCAAGTTAAGTTCAGCATACATAGAGAAATAAAGGGGTAAATACAAATTAACAAATATCAACAAAATACGATGCAATGCAATAAGATGATGCATGTCTGTCCTATCGGTACACATCCGCTGAATTATAGTTTGGAACCCATAGAGGATATTTCTGTCCATGTAACCTGCCATGGAGCGTGTTTCCCGCCCCCTCAATATATATATCCTTCCATAGAGTGTGTGACCCAACTCCTTTATTTCACAATACCTGCCGCGGAGCGTGTGGCCCAACCCCTTTATTTCATAATATCTGTCATGGAGCGTGTGGACCGACCCCTTTTATTTCATATTATTTTCAATCTCAAGACAATATGTCAGAACCAATGCAATTAATTCATGTTCATATAATTCACGATAATAACATGACAACAATAATAATTTTCCTATCTCACATCAACATAGTCATTTCACATGTCCAAAATAAATCCATAATCGCAACATATTAATTCCACCAATACATGTCATTAGATCACCATTTTATACCCCTCATCTCCATTTTTAAGGCCAATCCAGTCCAATTCTCATTACTCTCCAGTACACATAACACAAAAATACAAGCATCTACAAGCTTAAACTGAGATTTAAAAATTCACTTTCCTTAAATAATCAAGCAATCACTTTGGGACTTGAGCCTTCCCTTTTCGTTAGGCCTCCAAATCAACGTAATCTAGTCAAATAAATAATCACAATAAGATTTTCTAAACTAACCACACTTATTACCATATGTCTAGCCTAGACCCAAAAATTTAAGCAAATTTATAAACACGTTTCTAATCTTGATGCCACTTAACATGTCAACTCTCATATTTTCTGAATTTCAAAACTAGGGTTAAACCTCAATTAAATTGAATAATCACTTTAAAATGTGAGTCTTTCGTAACGCTTCCTAATGATTAAAATCTTTTCAAATATATAATCTTTATAAGAATACGAATCCAATGACATTCATATTGCTATATTTATTTTTGGATTAAAAATTGGGTCAAAAAGTCATCCCGAGTCATTAAAGTCAAATCTGAAATTCTTTCCAATTATATTCACTAATAATAAAATAAACTCACATGTCAACTTTTAGCTAAAACGGATCGTTATTTGACCCCCAAATCAAGATTTTATGTGAAGAACCCCCAAATATGTTCATAATCGCATAGAAATTTAATGGAAAGGATGAGAATAATTACCTTGACGCTTTGGAATGAAAATCTCTATTTTTCTCTTCTCCTTTATTTTTCTTTTCCCCTTTTTTTTTTCTTCCTCCGTATTTTTTTCCGTTTATGTTCGTTTTTCTCGTTTTCTTGTATATATTTTACGGCTTAATGCCATAAGATTTTTTTGTATATATATATAATTTTTTTCATTTCTTTTATTATTTTTTTCCCTTTCCAAACTAATTATGTATTAAAATTTATAAACCCTACTAACCTATTTTAATAAATATAAGAAAAGTGGTATAGGGTATTAAATAAATTAATACTTTAGCCCATCCATTAAATTAATTCTATAAAATTATCCCTCAACTAATTAACAAAAATTACCGAAAGGTCCAAAATTTCAACTTAAATTTATGAAAAGGGTCTTCTATGAAAGGAGGAGGACCCGTTCTCAAAATTACCTAATAGGTCATTACACAAATGGAAACAAGGGAGAGTTCCACGTGGAAGTACCTGGAGCAAGGGGTGGACCCCCACCTACCACGTGGTAGCCTATGGTAGAAGGAAGGGATGTGTTGGCCCAATGAGGGCTTGACACGTGTCACCACTTAGGGCTTGACACGTGTCAACCCCCTAAAGTAGCCTTTATATGTTATGACTCATTCTTATCTACAAGAAAGTCATTTATCTTCCTAGTTCAAGAGACTTCTAGAGAAAGAAAGAAGAGAAGAAAAATCTAGAACTAGAGAGAGAGTAGGTTCGGCCAAGGAGAAAGAAAGGTAAGCCTCCGATTTTATTCCATGAATTAATTATCTAGGATATACCACGATGTTATGAAGATGTTAGTAATTTAAATTTATAGACGTGCTATTGGATTAAGAATTGTGTTGCAAAATATGTAACACAGTTTCAAAAAAGGATTTGGTAGTTATATGGAGGAACCAAAATACGTTCCTTTATTTTGATTGCCCCGGCAAAGAACACTCCGTCGGCAGCTAAAAGATATATGAAAACAAAGATAGATTTAATTAATAAAGGTATTATTAAGTCCAACCCTCATGCTTAGTGTTATGACCCAATTTCATAGGTCATGATGGCACCTACTATAACACTCCAGTAGGTAAGCCAACCCCTCAACCAGAACTTCAAGTAATGAGTTTGAGGGTAGAAACTAAACAAGAGTAATGAATTATAAAGATAGGCAGAAAAAATAAGCGGAAGTAAACCAAAATATGATGTAAACAACTGAAGATCACTCCCAAAACCTAGAAGTCACAAGTACAGAGCTGCTACAAAATAAAAGGCGAGTACAAGTCCTGAAAGTGGATCAAAAATATATATAACAACTCACTAGTCTTAGAAGGCAAAAGATGGGCCATCCATACTGAAGGAGACAGGAATGATCCAAAAATGTCAAGTGCACACCCTAGTCTCCGAAGCTGACTGCAACAGAATCGATCTATATACGATGGTAGCTGGTGCTCGGTCCTACATCACGAAAGTAGATCCAGAGTATAGTATGAGTACCAAGACAATAGGTACCCAGTGGGCATCATAGGCCGACTGAGCAGAAAAGGTAAAAATAATATAAAAGAAGGAATAGCCTAAATATGAGTCAACATAAGCATCAAAAGGGGGAAAGAGTACTATCTACGAGAACTACAGCTAACTATACCCAACTGGGCCCCATAAGCCCACCCGGGACACTCGTGCGTTAGTTAAATAAAAACCTGGATGAACCCCCATAAGCCCACCGAGTACACAGAATAGCTACAACTACTTAGGCAAGGAACCAAGAATCTGCGATGTTAGGAGCCAAAGTACTATATCATTTCCAAACCCAGGATCTCCAAGAGTCAATTGATCTAGTGGTGACTTAGGGGTCGAGGCTGAAACTAGGACCCAGATGCTCACCCGAATATTCAAAGTGGACAAGGTAGGGAGTGGGTACTCAGATGCTTGCCATAATATATAACTACGGTCAAGGCCGAGATTGGGTACCCGGATGCTCACCATAATACATCGATATGATCAAGGCCGAGACTGGGTACCCAGATGGATGCATACTAGCAAGCCGATAGGCCGGGGATGAGTACTCGGATTTTCCTTGATAATTGTCATGACCCAAGACTAGTTCCTAGATGTGACACGGCGAATGAGAAATCTAAAAGTACCTCAAACAAGCCTCTTAGCATTTTCTCAGCCTTTCATAGGTAATGATGATAAATAAACAAGCAGAAATCATAATAGTAAAGCTTCAACTTACATATATCCAAAAATACCTCTAATTTTTAGATTTAATGGGGCTAAGATAAGGCCCAAGCTCACCCTCAATCATAATAGAAGAAATGTCATAGTAAAATATCTCAACATATCATAAGCTAGAAAGATAAAGGAGTATTATTCCCGAAACATAGGAACTCACCAAAAGTAGTCTTCAATGGAATCTCAACTAGCCACGTGGACGAGCACGAGGAGGAGCACTGATCCCTACATGGTGATATCATGTAGGCAAAAGATTATGCGTTAGTACTTTGAATGTACTAAGTATGTAAGGATGCATGCACATTGAGGAAACAATATAACATTTATGTAATATGGAACATAATATAATGCATGCATAATAAATCATATAGATATCCTTTAAAACATTCATTTTGTGGGAAAATAACCATAACCGACATTTAAGACCATGCGAGCTATTACATGAAATCCAACATAACCCCCTACATTGGCCGAGGAGACTACTTGCAAGGTAGAACTCCGTCAACTTCATTCATTGTTTTAACTTTAACTTTAAGGGCTTTCATGAATCCATTAGCCTAAGCCTACAAGGGCTCCTATGTTGGCACATAGTTAATGAGACAAGGGGTCGCTACTAGGATTCCCTTACTGAATCCCACCTCAATGCCTTATTCGGTGCTAAGTCAATCCCACGGAATAGTTTAATACTTTAAAATATTCATAGCATATAACTTGAGAATTCAAACATCATATTCGGTAGAATAGCTTATTTAAACATTTGAAAATTCAAATATGCAAGAATTGTCTGTATTGCATAAAGAATTCATCATTCATATCATTTTATCATTCTTTATTTTCATAAGACTCCCTTTTGATCATAGATATTGCTTTCACAAACATTCATTTGGAGTCAAGACTTTCAAGTTAAACTTTATTTAAAATATAGTAAAACTAGGTGGGTTCAAATCACTTCAACTTGAAAATATATATGTAAATAAATATACATAAATACTTTGAAATCCATTAATTAAAAATCATGCTTTAAAAAACCCACCATGAATTTCAAGAACTTTTAAATAGATAAATAGAGGAATTACTTGTAAACCATCAATTCATACATATGAAATTATGTTGCATCAAAATAGAGCAATAATATTAGTTTAACCATGATTCATACTATTAATTAAAATTAAGAATTAACATAAGAAAATATTACTTGAAATCAAGAGATTTAGTTGAAAGAACCTATGGATAAACACCAACATAACTTAGAGTAGATCTTAAAGAAAATAAATATAATTTATCATATAATCAAAATAATTTAGACATGAGAGTGAAATGAATACTCTCATTGAAGCCTTACATACCTGGAATCCGAAGCTTTAGTCAGAACTGAAAGACTTAATGAACACTCTTGAGTCCTAGCTTTTCTCCTCGTCGGAACGTGTTGTGTACTACCCGGAGTATATGAATAACCGGAATAGTATTTCTTCACTACTAAGAACTAAAACTATATTTGAGAATGTGTAAAAAAGTGTATAGAGAGAAGACTTGCTTGAGAAAGCTTGATGAATATAATGAGTCATTAAGGTGGGTATTTATAGGTGGGAAAGAGGGACCTAACAATAAATAAAATAATTATAAAGAAAAATCTGAAAATTTAATAGAAAATTATGATGTCATAGATGATGTTAATTGGAGGACAATTTATGTCATGAGTTATATCAAATGTATCTAGATCTTTCCATGGTAGGTGAGATGAGTTCTTTTTAATAGAATACTCTTTTTCGGAGTTGCGTTTGAATAAAATAAATTCCTTATTAGAATTTGGTGTCTTCATAAGAATTGTAGATATGGAAGTCTAGTTTCATATCGTTCAAGAATCAACAAATTTGGATAATCCTACAGTGAGATATGATTTTTCTTCTATAAATACTCTATTCCGTCATAGCATCCTGTCTTACAACAATTAATTTATTTGACCTACTTAACCTCCGAAACTTAAAATATGGTCTTCACAAAAGTTAAACTATGATCTTTTGGTTACTTAGAAATTTGAATCACCCAATTAGGATAATACTATGAAAAGTTATGCCTAAAATACATAGGATCTATCATTTTTAGGCGAGAATTGAAATATCGTATACAATATTTTTAGGGTATATTAAATTATCTCCCCCTTGAGAACATTGTCCTCGAATGAGGAAAGACTTAGATTGAGTAGAGTAGAATGTAAACCAACAACCCTTCATTAATGCAATAATGTAATTTAAAACATCGTTTGAAACATATTTCATAATTTTGCAAACATATGACAAGAAAAGTTGAGATGCAAAGATTTCAAGTAATTGAGCAAGGACAACTTAATACCTTAGGTTTGGTTAGAGGGGAAAAGATTAGGGTATCGCTTAATCATATTCGCTTTTGCTTCCCATGTTGCACTTTCTATTTATTGATTCCTCCAAAGGACTTTAATAGATGCAACATCTTTGTTCCTTAATCTCTTAACTTGTTGGTCCAAAATTTCGACAGGAACTTCTTCATAGGTCAAGTTTTCTTCAATATTCACTACTCTCATAGGTACAATGGAACTAGGATCACCCATTTTTTTCAACATAGACACGTGAAACACCGGATGAACCATGACCATTTCTAATGGTAATTCCAACTCATATGCAACCTTGCCAATGCGTCTCATGATTCTATAAGGCCCTACATACCTAGGGCTCAATTTCCCCTTTTTACTAAATCGAACCACACCCTTCATGGGTGAAACCTTCAGATACACCCAATCGTCCACATTAAACTCAAGATCCCTTATTCTAGTGTTGGAATAGGACTTTCGATGACTTTGAGCCATCTTCAACCTTTCTCTAATGATCTTCACCTTCTCTAAAGCATAAACTACCAAATCAGGGCCCAACAGGGTCATCTCGCCTACTTTGAACCAACCAATCGGTGATCTACATCTTCTCTCATACAAAGCCTCAAACGTCGCCATCTCAATACTTGAGTGGTAACTATTATTACAGGAAAACTCGATGAGCGGTAGATGATCATCTCAATTTCCTTTAAACTCCAAAACATAAGCCCTTAACATATCTTCTAGTGTTTGAATCATCCTTTTGGCTTACCCATCCATTTGAGGATGGAATGCTGTGCTCAACTTTACGTTAGTACCAAGGACTTTTTGAAATGATCTACAGAAGTAAGAAGTAAATTGGGTACCACAATCCAAAATAATGGATAACGGCACACCATGCAACCTCACCAACTCCCGAATATACAACTTAGCATAGTCTTCGACACTATAGGAAGTTTTAACTGGTAGGAAGTGAGCTGACTTAGTCATTCTATCAATAATTACCCAAATCAAGTCATGACGCTTCCGGGTATGAGGAAAACCCACTATAAAATCCATATTCACATTTTCCCACTTCCAAGTTGGGATTTCAATGTCTTGGGCTAGGTTACCCGGCCTTTGATGTTCGGCCTTCACTTGTTGGCAATTCATACATTCAGACACAAACCTTGCTATGTCCTTCTTTATGCCACCCCACCAATACAACTCTTTTAAGTCTCGGTAAATTTTCGTTGAACCGGGATAAATGGAGTATGTAGAATTATGAGCCTCCATCAAGATCAATCTCCTTAGGCCATCAACATCTGGAACACATATCCGACCTTGGTAGTATAGAACCCCATATCCCCCTTGGGAAAAGACCTCTATCTTTTTTTCCTTTACCAACTTCTTTAACTCGATAAACTTCGGGTCAAGATCTTGCTTTGATTTAACATCCACCACCAACGAGGATTCAGACCTATTTTGAAAAACCATACCACCATCATTAGTACCATACAACTTCACACCTAATCTAGCCAACTGGTGAACATCTTTCACCAACTCTCTCTTCCTTTCATCCACATGGGCCACACTTCCCATAGATACTCTACTAAGTGCATCAGCAACCACATTAGCTTTACCTGGATGATAGTGCACACTAATGTGATAGTCTTTAAGGAGTTCTAACCACCTCATTTGCCTTAGATTAAGGTCCTTTTGGGTGAACACATATTGAAGACTTTTATGATCAGTATACACATCCACATGCACCCCATAGAGGTAATGCCTCCAAATCTTCAGAGCAAAAACTACGGCCGCTAATTCAAGGTTATGAGTAGGGTAGTTACATTCATGCACCTTTAATTGCCTATAATAATAGGCTATGACCTTGCCCTTTTGCATTAGTACACAAACTAAACCAATCTTTGAAGCATCACAATAAACTACAAACCCTTCTAATTCTTTTGGGAGAGTCAAAATAGGGGTGGAGGTAAGTCGATCTTTTAAGGTCTGGAAACTCTTCTTACACTTATCTATCCATATGAATTTGGCTTTCTTTTGGGTCAATTTTGTCATAGGAGATGAGATGGAAGAAAAACCTTTGACGAACCTTCTATAGTACCCGGCTAGACCCAAGAAGCTCCTAATGTCTGAAGGAGATAATAGTCTAGGCTAATTTTTGACAGCCTCTGTTTTCTTAGGAGCAACTTTGATCCCATCACCAGACACTACGTGACCAAGAAATGCCACCTCCTTTAACAAAATTCACACTTACTAAATTTTGCAAATAATTGTCTATCCCTCAACGTTTGAAGCACAACTCTCAAGTGATTTTTATGTTCTTCCTCACCCCGAGAGTAAATCAAAATATCATCAATGAAAACCACCACAAAAGTATCAAGGTAAGGTTTGAACACCCTATTCATCAAGTCCATGAACACCGCTGGTACATTCGTCAACCCAAAACTCATCACTACAAACTCAAAGTGACCATACCTTGTTCGGAAGGCCATTTTGGGAATGTCACACTCCCTCACCCATAATTGGTGATAGCCAGACCGAAGGTCGATCTTAGAGAAGTGACTTGCCCCTTGCAATTGATCAAACAAGTCATCTATTCTAGGGAGTGGGTACTTGTTCTTAATGGTCATCTTATTTAATTGCCGGTAGTCTATGCACATTCAAAGTGACCCGTTCTTCTTTCTCACAAATAGAATAGGAGCACCCCATGGCGAAATACTTGGTCTTATGAACCCCTTCTCTAACAAGTCCTTTAATTATTCCTTTACTCTTTCAATTCTGTCGGGGCCATACGGTAAGGAGGAATAGAGATAGGTTGGGTATAGGGGAGGAGATCAATACCAAAATCAACTTTCCTTTCAGGAGGGACACCGGGAAGGTCATTGGGAAAGACATCAAGGAATTTATTAACTATAGAAACCTACTCAAGAGGAGGACTTTTGGAGTTGACAACCCTAACCCTCACAATATGGTAAATACAACCCTTAGAATCATTTTATGAGCCTTAAGATAAAAAATAAACTTACCCTTCACCACCGAATCACGACCCTTCCATTCAATAATAGACTCATTTGGAAATTAGAACTTGACTCGACGAGTCCTATAATCTATAGAAGCATAAGATGCATGTAACCAATCCATTGCAAGAATGACATCAAAATCTATCATGTCAAGTTCAATGAGATCACAAGAAATAACTTTGTGTAAGATAGACACAAGGAAACCCATATAGACCTTTCTAGCAATAACTGACTCACCAACGGGGGTAGACACCAAATAGGGCTCTAATAACATTTTAGGTAAAACATCAAATCTATTAGCAAGAAATGGAGTAACAAAAGATAAATTTGCACCCGGATCTAATAGTGCATACACATCAAAAGAAAATACCTTTAACATACCGGTAATAATATTGGGTGCATCCTCAACCTCTTGTCTCCCATGCAAGGCATAAAAGTGGTTGGTGCGTTGGACACCTCCTTGGACTTGTTAACCATGAGCAATTTGGCCTTGAGTCCTACCACCACCATTTCTACAATCCTTAGCATGGTGGCCCAACTTGCCACACTTATAGCATGCATTGGAGCCGGCTAAGCATTCCCCTTTGTGAGTCCTTCCACATTTTTTGCAAGTAGGGAAAGTTTGAGTAGCAACATTCTCTCTTGTAATCATTGGTTTACCACTCTTGTCCTTGGTGAACCTTGGAGGAGGAGTATTGGTGGAACCTTGTCTCACAAATTGTTGCCCACCTTGGCTTTTGCCATTGTTACCATAATCGGACCTTTGAGGGTTAAACCCTCCACCATCCACTCTAGCCTTTTTGAATCCCCTTGATCTCTCTCTAAACTTCCCTTCTTCAATTTGTTCTGCGTAAGTCATTAATCAAGAGATATCCATCTCCTTGACTAATATGACCATTTTGCACTCCTTGGACACTAAGCTTGAGACACCGGAAATAAACTTGCTCATCCTAGCTCTTGGGTCGGAGACCATGAAGGGAGCATACTTTGACAACTTAGTGAATTTGAGAGCATACTCCATCACTCTCATACTCCCTTGACGGAGGTTGATGAACTCTTGGATTTTATCCTCCCTTAGCTCTAATGGGAAAAAGCGGTCTAGGAAGGCACTTTTGAACTCTTCCCATCCTATCGACCCTATTTCTTCATCCCTCTCAACAACCTATTTTTCATACCACACTCGAGCTACACCTTTGAGGTTATAGGACACTAGCTCATCCTTCTCATTTGGTGGCACACCCATTATAGCCACAATCCGATACACCTCATTAATGAACTCTATAGGGTCTTTATCTAGTTTAGAACCATCAAACTCGAGTAGATTCATCCTTTGAAAATCATGAATCCTAGAGGCTGGATTTTGCATTTAGGTAGGAGGAACACCTAAATTCCCTTGGTTGGCTACGACTTGAGCTAACAAAGTAATAACACTGCGAAACTCGGCATAGGTTACCCCATCCTTATGATATTGGGCATTGGGAATCGGAGGAGTTTGGTCCTCATCGTCAACCCTTGCTCTTCGAGGTGCTCTTCCATGAGTCATTATCTAGAGAACACAAAATGGGTTATTAGTTAAAGGAAAGCTTAGGACACTCTAAGGCACGACAAGAATTTGAAAGAAGTGAAAAATTTTCTAAACGCCTCATAGTTTCCTCTTCATAATTGTGGGGCACTTCACAACTATGAATAAGACTCTATTTGATGCGGTATGTTGGACTCCAAGGACTATTCAAAACCTCGAGCTCTGATACCAAGTTTGTCATGACCCAAGCCTAGGGCCTAGATGTGACACGGCGAATGAGAAATTCGAAAGTACCTCAAACAAGCCTCTTAGCATTCTCTTAGCCTTTCATAGGTAATGATGACAAATAAATAAGTGGAAATCATAATAGTAAAGCTTCAACTTATATATGTCCAACAATACCTCTAATTTTTAGATTTAACGGGGCTAAAACAAGTCTCTAGCTCACCCTCAATCATAATAGAAGAAATGTCATAGTAAAATATCTCAACATATCATAAGCTAGAAAGATAAATGAGTATTATTCTCGGAACATGGGAACTCACCAAAAGTAGTCTTCAATGGAATCTCAACTAGCCACGTGGAGGAGAACGAGGAGAAGCACTGATCCCTACATAGTGATATCATGTAGGCAAAAGAGTATGCGTTAGTACTTTGAATGTACTAAGTATGTAAGGATGCATGAACATTGAGGAAATAATATAACATTTATGTAATATGGAACATAATATAATGCATGCATAATAAATCATATAGATATCCTTTAAAACATTCATTTTGTGGGAAAATAACCATAACCGACATTTAAGACCATGCGAGCTATTACATGAAATCCAACATAACCCCCTACATTGATCGGGGAGACTACTCGCAAGGTAGAACTCCGTCAACTTCATTCATTTCTTTAACTTTAACTTTAAGGTCTTTCGTGGATCCATTAGCCTAAGCCTACAAGGGCCCCTATGTTGGCACATAGTTAATGAGACAAGGGGTTGCTACTAGGATTCCCTTACTGAATCCCACCTCAATGCCTCATTCGGTGCTAAGTCAATCCCACGGAATAGTTTAATACTTTAAAATATTCATAGCATATAACTTGAGAATTCAAACATCATATTCGGTAGAATAGCTTATTTAAACATTTGAAAATTCAAATATGCAAGAATTGTCTGTATTGCGTAAAGAATCCATCATTCATATCATTTTATCATTCTTTATTTTCATAAGACTCCCTTTTGATCATAGATATTGCTTTCACAAATATTCATTTAGAGTCAAGACTTTCAAGTCAAACTTTAGTTAAAATATAGTAAAACTAGGTGGGTTCAAA
The DNA here is from genome assembly GCF_947179165.1 of Solanum dulcamara. Lineage (NCBI taxonomy): Eukaryota > Viridiplantae > Streptophyta > Magnoliopsida > Solanales > Solanaceae > Solanum > Solanum dulcamara. Next base: position 56,202,512 of record NC_077238.1, on the reverse strand, counting down.
TCACTTCAACTTGAAAATATATATGTAAATAAATATACATAAATACTTTGAAATCCATTAATTAAAAATCATGCTTTAAAAAACCCACCATTAATTTCAAGAACTTTTAAATAGATAAATAGAGGAATTACTTGTAAACCATCAATTCATACATATGAAATTATGTTGCATCAAAATAGAGCAATAATCATTAGTTTAACCATGATTCATACTATTAAGTAAAAATAAGAATTAACATAAGAAAATATTACTTGAAATCAAGAGATTTAGTTGAAAGAACCTATGGATAAACACCAACATAACTTAGAGTAGAGCTTAAAGAAAATAAATATAATTTATCATATAATCAAAATAATTTAGACATGAGAGTGAAAGGAATACTCTCATTGAAGCCTTACATACCTGGAATCCGAAGCTTTAGTCGGAACTGAAAGACTTAATGAACACTCTTGAGTCCTAGCTTTTCTCCTCGTCGGAACGTTTTGTGTGCTACCCGAAGTATATGAATCACCAGAATAGTATTTCTTCACTACTAAAAACTAAAACTATATTTGAGAATGTGTAAAAAAGTGTATAGAGAGAAGACTTGCTTGAGAAAGCTAGATGAATAGAATGAGTCATTAAGGTGGGTATTTATAGGTGGGAAAGAGGGACCTAACAATAAATAAAATAATTATAAAGAAAAATCTAAAAATTTAATGGAAAATTGTGATGTCATGGATGATGTTAATTGGAGGACAATTTATGTCATGAATGATGTCAAATGTATCTAGATTTTTCCATAGTAGGTGAGATGAGTTCTTTTTAACATAATACTCTTTTTTGGAGCTGCGTTTGAATAAAATAAATTCCTTATTAGGGTTTGGTGTCTTCATAAGAATTGTAGATATGGAAGTCTAGTTTATATCGTTCAAGAATCAACTAATTTGGATAATCCTACAGTGAGATATGATTTTTCTTCTATAAATACTCTATTCCGTCATAGCATCCTGTCTTACAACAATTAATTTATTTGACCTACTTAACCTCCGAAACTTAAAATATGGTCTTCACAAAAGTTAAAATATGATATTTTGGTTACTCGGAAATTTGAATCACCCAATTTGGATAATACTATAAAACGTTATGCCCAAAAATACAGAGGCTCTATCATTTTTAGGCGAGAATTGAAATATCGTATACAACGTTTTTAGGGGATATTACAATACTTCAGAATGGAGGTCGAGACTTGGTACCCGGATGCTCATAGATAATTTATCCCATGATGTCAAATATTCTACATCCCAACTAGAATACCGCAGTACTAAAAATCTTTTCCCAAATAAGTCAATTGATATGCCGCCAAAACTGGAACCGAAGCCAAAGTCAACGATCACGAAATCTAGTATTGCCGATGCATCATAAAATTCATGATTATATCGGTTTATGGATGAGGATGTTTTTAAGAGCAAGGGTAAGCCTAACTAAGGCCAAACTACCAGGCACTAGCCCGCTACACAATTTTACAAGGATCTAAGTTCACCGGAGCGACACCAGGACATCTAAAGCAAGTTTACATCCTATACTAAGGCCAACATACCCCACAGTATCAACAACATGCTCAGTCACTTCTACTTATAATACTAACAAATAACGACAAGATACACATGCTTTTAAATATCCAAAAAACACAATAACAAGCCATCAACAACATGCTCATTCAACTCTACTTATAATACTAACAAATAACCACAAGATACACATGCTTTCAAATATCCAGAAAACCCGATAACAAGCCTAAAGCATAATTCTTATATCTAAAATATACAATCAAACTACCAACCCAAATTCCAACTATTTCAACATGCTTTCACACATTCTAGCTCAATCTAAAGAAAGGTAAAACCATAGCCTACCTGTAGGCTAAACGGGCTCCAAATCACTGTATCAGAGCTTTTCCCTTCCAAACCGTAGCCTACTTATAATCCTTATTTCATAGTTTTTGGAGAAAGATCAATTTTGGGGTCTAAAATAGAAGATGTGGGACCTGCATATGGAATTTTGGATTTAACCCCCAAAACAGGTTCTAAACATCACCAAGCTCATCTCATTATGGAAACATTAACTACCTATGAAAGAGTTTCTGGACAATTGATTAACAAGCAAAAAAGTCATTTCATGGTTCCCTCCAATGCTTTCAAGTCTACTATACTGAGAATCAAGAGTATCACTGGTTTCAACCAAAAGAGTAGCCCTATAACATACTTGGGATGTCCTATTTATATTGGTAGGCAAAGAGTTATTTACTACTCTGATCTTATTGCAAAAGTTTTAAGCAGGATAACTGGTTGGCATGCTAAAATCCTGAGCTATGGGGGTAGAGTTATTCTTGTGAAGCATGTTATTCAAGCCATGCCAATACATTTGCTTTCAGCCAGCATCCCTCCCTCAACCATCATTAAGCAGATTCAGAGCATCACTGCTAACTTCTTCTAGGGATGGAAAAATGACAAGAGGAAGTACCACTGGTCCTCATGGAAGAACCTTAGCTATCCTTATGATGAAGGGGGCATAGGGTTTAGACAAATCACTGATGTGGTCAAATCTTTTCAATACAAGCAGTGGTGGACCCTTAGAACCAAGAACACCTTATGGGGAGAATTCCTTAAATCCAAATACTGTCAGAGGGCCAATATTATTACAAAAAAGTGGGACACTAGTCAGTCCTTAATTTGGAAGCACCTCATGAACAACAAACACAACATTGAGCCTCATATTCAGTGGCAAACTAAGTCTGGCTCTTGCCTTTTTTAGTGGGATAACTGGCTGGGTGTTGGCCCTTCAGCTCATTTTTCTGCTAACAGCTGTAGGTTTAACCACACCCAAGTTTCAGCTTTTCTAACTAATGGCGAATGGAATGTTGATCTCATTATCCAAAAAGCCCCTCCTCAGTTTGTTCCTAACATTTTAACAACTCAATTCAGCTACCACCCCCTCAAACAGGACCATCCATGCTGGATTCCTACTACCAATGGGGAGTTCAGTTATTCTTCTGCCTGGGAGCTCATTAGAGACAAGAGGACAAATACTATGCTGAATGCATGTACTTGGCACCAACTAATACCTTTCAAATGCTCCTTTCTTGTTTGGAGAGGTCTTTGAAGGAAATTACCTACCAATGAGAAAATAACCAGCTTTGGCAAAGCCCTCTCTCAGTGCCATTGTTGTGAAAGCCCTGGCTAAGACACCATTGATCACACCTTTGTTGTAGGAACCTTTGCCAAGAATACTTGGAGGGTGTTTGCTGATTCTTTGGGCATAAAAAAGGATTACACACCTCTTATAAATATGCTTATGAGATGGTGGACATCTAAACATAAGAATGCAACACATAAACTCCTGTTACAAGCAATCCCTATCTTCATTTGTTGGAACTTATGGAAGAAAAGATGTGCTTCCAAATATGGTGGGGAGAAATCTAACCTTTCAAGAGTCAAATTTTCTGTCTACAAAGGCATCTCTAACCTGCTCATCACAGTTTTTCCATATATTGAATGGCCAAATAACTGGAAGGACCTAGTCATTTCAGTGGAACAATGCTACCATGACACCAAAATTACCCCTGTATGCTGGATCAAACTAGCTAATTACCTGGTAAAGCTAAATACAGATGGTAGTGCCCTTAACAACCCAGGCAACATTGGTGGAGGAAGAATACTTAGAAATACACATAGTGACCTTATCTTTGCCTATGCAGTTCCATTGGGGGAAGGAACTAACAACCAAGCAGAAATCAAGGCTGCTATCTTTGGTCTATCTTAGTGTATTCATCTTGGTTATTTACAGGTAGAGTTAGAGGTAGATTCTCAACTCCTAATCAGGTGGTTACAACAAGAAGCAAAACCCCCTTGGTCAATAAAGGAGCTGTTGGATAATTTAAACAACATTATCAACCAATTCCAAACTTTTAGCTGTAAACACATCCTTAGAGAAGCAAACTACATAGCTGATGTCTTATCCAAACACAGCCACAAATGCAAATCTCCTGAACTCTATTTCACTGTGCATGATCTCCCCAAACAAGCTAAGGCATACCTTGAGATGGACAAGCTGGAAATGCCTTCTTTCAGAAGAAAGAAACTCAGGAGACTAAAGAAACCTCCCTAACTCATTCCTTTTTTGGTTCTAACTCAAACTTCAACATGGTTTTGTCTATGCATAGATATAAATACCTTGAAGATCTCACAGTTAGAACTCCTGGCAAAAGGAAAATCTCCCTTCCTTATTACTATCTTTATTATTTTCTTAGAATAACCAGTCTAACCTTAGAGGTAAGGAGTAGAATAGTTTGTATTTTGTCTTCTCTTCCTTCTTGGCTTAACAGGTATAGGAATTCAAATGTTAGCAGACTTTGCATAAGCCACATTACAAAAGCAGCAGTGACTCCAATTGATAAACAACAACAACTTTCTAACAGCAGCACCAGAGACCAAAAGCAACCAGCAGTACTTAACAAATACATTAGGCATCACCAAAATGCCTCCATATTGTGCAGGATTACTGCAAATACATTCCCTGAAGATCCCATGAAGTTTCAACTCAAATGGATAATTGGAGACGTTAGTCGAGCGACCTTGAAAACGTTATCAGACTTAAGTCCCCAAATGGAGCATTTCACAACTTGGAGCCTCCAGCCTGTCCAAATAACCTCCAAATGTTGCAAGAATACAGAAAATATAGTATTTGCAAATCCCAAGAAGTTTCACCTCCAACGGATAATTGGAGACGTTAGTCGAGCGACCTTGAAAAAGTTAGTCGACTTAAGTCTCCAACTGATGCACTTCAAAACTTGGAGTCTCCATCTTGTCCAAAAGACCCCCAAATGGTGCAGGAATACAGAAAATATAGTAATTTCAAAGCCCAAGAAGTTTCACCTCAATCGGATAATTGGAGACGTTAGTCGAGCGGCCTTGAAAAAGTTAGCCAATTTAAAGCTAACAAGCTCCAAAGCACTCTTTGAGGTCTGTTCCTTTCTTTGCTTTGTGTTTGTTTGTATGTGTAGGTGCTCTAAGGAACTGATCATGAGGAAAGGTCTTCTCCTGAAGGTAACTTGCAACAACAAACAACTGAGCATTTCCACTATGGAGGCACCAGGAAGCTGGCTACAAGTTTGCAGCAGACTATACTCCTCCCACATTCATTTGGTTCTTTGGCTACTTGTTTGTGCAGGTATACAGAGATCCAAACAAAGGGAGACAAATTCTAGAGATGCAGGAGCATCACCAGCCTTCACCAACAATCCAACCATGCCAGATTCAATCCTTTATTACCTGCATCAACACCATTACATCCAAGCTACTTGGAACTTCTTGTTTGTTTATTTATTGGAGTGCAGACACATAATACAGTAGCAATGGAACCTTCCAAAAGGCAAGGCTCCATCAGTTAAACACTCAAACCAAGGCTACTTCTACTACAGGTTGCAATATATAACAGCAAAAGCATGGTGCAACAGGTACAACTGCTTCAACAACAATAACAACATGAGGAGCTACATCCACAGCAATTGGTCCATCCACAGCAGTTCTGTTTGTGGATCTTTGTTTTTGGTCTTGTTGGCTTGGTTTTATGCAGTTGCAGGTAGCTGGAGAACATTTGGGGATACAAGCCTCAATACATAACACCTCCAGCAACATGCAGCATCCAAGAAGCTTGCAGAACTGCAGTATGAATCAACAGAATTGCACCTCTTAATGTGCATTTCTACTGCAGGATACTACAGCTTAGAAAGGCAACAAGAAGTTGAAGCCTCCTTTAAACCTACTACAAGATTGCAGCTGGAGCTCCAATCCACAACACTTCCAAACCTGCTGACTAATACAGCTCCAAAGCGGCTGACTGATACACATCCTTCCATTTTTCATCCTCCATAGCTGCTATAATAATGATATTGAAGTTGATGCATTTCTCCATTTGGACTTACTTGGTATGACAAGACTAAAAAGGGCAAGATGAATAGAACTTTCTCATCCCATGCGAGATAGAAGTTTCGTATACTTGTTCTGCTTCAGTTTAACCTATGTGATTCATCGCGTAGTTGAAGAGGACTAGTGTAGGTTACTTTCTTGTTTTTTTCTCATGGAAGGGGAGAGTCTCCCTCATTTATGCTTACTTAGTCGACTTGTACCGGGAGGAGTCCTCCCATAGGTTTAATGCTTTCTAGTTTTAGTTAGCCTTTTTTGTAACGGGAATGAGTTAGCCGATCTTAGTAGGTTAGCCGACTTATGAACCAACATAGGATCGGAGGTAAGGTTTATGTCCCCCTCCGTGTATTTTTACTTTATTTATTTATGTTAAGGCTTGGGGGTGTTGCTCAACCCCTGACTGTGCACGAGAGGTGGGAGCCTCGTGTAGGGTCTGTTCCCCCCCAAAAAAAAATAAAAAAAATAAATAAAAATAAATCACCAAGCTCATAAATCAGATTTATAACACAATTTGGGGTGGAAAAATAACATAAGACGATCAAACAATCAATTCCCATATTTTCAAACTAAGAAAACAAACAAAGCATCCTCTTTATGCGTCGATTTCTCAAAAACAAAAATCTATCAATCAAAACAAATAATATCATGACGTCCCTTGTGAAAACCCCCACAATCTAGCCTCAAGAATAACTCAAAATGGAGTTATATCGATCAAGATAAACTCTTCCAAAATTCAATAAAATTTCTTTCTAAAAATGACTAAATCAGTAACTAAAAATATATTTTTACCTCAAACGAAGATTCCCCTGACATTTTTGAGATCACCACGAGATTTCTCACGAAATTCTCTTAAATTTAGACCATTGAATCACCAAAATTGGATTTATATAGGTCAGGAAATAATTTCTCAAAGTTCTTCAAAAACTAAATCTGAAAATGGACACTGTTGCGAATTGAATGCTCCAAATCAGTTTTACCTGAATCGAATTCTCCAAATCACTTGTCAAGACTCCAATACGTTCTCCACGAAAAATATCACAAGTTTGATTTTTGAATCACCCAATTTGGAGCTATATATCCCAAGATAAAGAGTTTTGAAGTAGGAGAAAAATCCAAAAAAATAAATAAAGCTGCTGCAGTTATTTTTACAGATTTTGGAAAAATTCAAAATCTCTGACGAGGTGCTCAGGATTCGTTCAAATTATGATAAAAATAAAACATATATGCTACCCCACTCAATGACGCATTCATAATTCTCATACGAGATTATTTTAATAGAAAATGGGTCCCACACCCAAGAGCCATTTTAAACCACATTCCACAACGGGCCTCGATATTAGTTTGGAAGCCTCAAAAAGTGAATGAAGGGTCATTCCAGACCAAGATCGATATTCTGGAACTAACCACGCTGTCAAAATCTTCATTTGAGCGCATTTTCGTAGAATATTGACCAAAGTCAAGCATAGGCTAACATTCAAAGTCAAAAGCGTCAAATGACCCCAAACTCGTATCGATTACCTCGATAGTCATTCCAACAGTGCTACTAGCCTAATTTGGTCATTCCGGAGCTGATGGAATCATTAGAATTTGAATTTGAGATTTCATTGATCCAAAATTCAAAAAGTCACAACTAAACCAACTTAAGCCTTCAAAATACCAAAACGGACTCGGGACCTCTAAAAATTCAACCAACACTTCTTTTAGACCAAAATCCATCTCCCGAATCCAACGAAGTCATCGAAATTCCATTTCGAGCATTAGAACTCCATAAGTTGACCAAAGTCAAACCTTGGCTTAAAGTTCCTCAAATTCTCAACTCAAGGCCTCAAATCTTCGTTACAACTCTGTAATGACCCATTAGATCATTTTGAGAACTGAAGCTTTTTATTTTATAAAAGACTCATCCCGTAAAGTTTTAATGGGTATTTTGCACTATTTGATAACCATAGTTATTTAGTTGAGGGGCAAATTTAAATAACCTATTAATTAATAGGCTAGAGTGGTAGTTTATTTAATATCTTATATCACTTGTTCAATATATATAAAAATATATTAATGGGATTTAACTTTTATTTATTTATTAATTCATGATTAGTTGCCCTAATTAATTAGAAAAGAGAAAAGAAGAGAGGGCGATTACCTGCTACGGCGTGGAACCAGATTATCTTCAGATAAATGATCCACACCTTAATATTTGATTATGATATAGGTAGTCATGTTACTATTATCATTATCATGATAACTGATGAAAGAGGAATGAAAGAAGTTAAATGGAAAAAATAATTTGGTTGCTGCACTGCACGTATTGGTATCATTATTGTTTTAATAATGTTTTGGTTTCTACTAAGCATTGATAAGATGACAATTCATCATCCATTACTATATAAGTAATTCACAAATATACTGCTTTAATTTCGTGATGAAATTTCTGTACAACATTGGAAATTTAATTCCACTTTTGATATATTGAGATAAGTAATTAAATATTAGGTGTATTGTATTATATGAAAATCATTAGAGTTATGATATTGGAGGAATTGGAGCTTAACCCTAGGCTTGAGTTTTAGGAAATTGATTATAGTGTTGGGTGAGTTGTTGGGTTAGATTAAACATATGTATAATAATAGCATCTACGGATTAGTCTGCTTATGAATATTGTATATTTGATAGATTGGAAACGTGAGGCTTCGAAGAAGGGAAAAACATTGGTGAATTAGCTTGCTTGACTTTAGTTCTTCGGTTGAGGTAGGTTATGGTTTTTATTCTATATCATAGATAAACTCTTAATAGTGATTGATATTCATTGAGTAATATGTGTGAAGTTTACTACGCATTTAATTATTGTGGTTTGGATGGTTGATATGTTGTTGTGATTTGTCTAAAATCCCGAGGCCATGAAATCCATAATCTTGAACTTGCCCTATCAAAAATGGTGCCTTGAATAAAGAAGGCTTAATGAAATATTGTTAATGAAGTAGAATGTAATCATAAGGAATGATAAATTAATTATATTTGGATCGAGTACACGATATAATTGGATCGGGTGTCACGTTCCGACATGGTATATTTAGATCGGGTGTTACGTTCCGGCACGGTAATATTAAAGGGAAATAAATTAATATTACTTAATACTACCCAATCTCCAAAAACTCATATTTCAAAAGAGTGTGATGTAGAGGCTTGAGTCCTTATGTGTGATCTTGATATTATTGACTGGTTATGTAATTGTTCATTGGTTGCCACCTGTTAAGTGTTGTTGTTGATTTTCCACTATTATTTTATGTATATTAATTTCTATTTTGAGTCGGCCGATGATACCTACTCAGTACATGTTGTCCTGTACTGACCCCCTACTTGTATCTTTTCTTGTTTTATTTTATGGAGTGCAGCGAGTGTTTCACAAACTTCGACTCAACCTCAACTCTAGTCCGTCTCAAGTTTATTGGATTTAAAGGTGAGCTATCCTTCTAGCTCGTGATGGATTCTTTAGTCATGACATGATGTCCTTAGTGTTCGGACATGAACTATGTCACTTATTTTATTTTAGTGTTTGACATTCTAGACTTATTATTTTAGAATTTTATTTCCTTGATGTGATGACTTTCAGATTTTGGGGAACGTTATTTAGTAAACTCTTGTCGATTGTTATTTCTTACTTTATAAGTTTGAGCTTCCGCGTTATTATTATACTTTATAAGTTGGGGTTCACATCGTTGGTTCTCCCACCTAGGAGGTTAAGTGTGGGTGCCACTCATGGCCCATTTTGGGTTGTGAAAAACTTGGTATCAGAGCTTTAGGTTCGATGATCTCATCACACAAGGATAGATCTAGTAGAGTCTTGCTGAACGGTACGGGGACGCCTTTACTTTTCTTCGAGAGGCTACGGGACTTTAGGAAAACTCTATTCCTTCTTTCTTTCGTGCTATTACTTGAATCCAATTGGTATCTAGGTGATACAAATTGGTATCTGACCTTCTTCAATTTACTTTCGCATATGGTTAGAACTAGAGCAACAAGAGCACCTGAGCCAACCACTGGGGCTGTGGGCAGAGGAGGAGTAGAGACGAGAGGTCGTGGTAGAGGTCGCAGGAGAAAGCCCACCAGGGGTAGGGTTCAGACAGTTGGGCCAGCCAGGGAAAGAGCAGCGGCCCCTCCACCGGCTGACGAGGTAGTTAGAGATGATGTTGAGATGTAGGAGGAGCAGGTTTATGAGAGAGAAGCACTACCCCAGCCTACTCCAGAGATGATCCACCAGGTTCTCACCTATCTCAGTGGGTTATCCAATCAGGGACAATCTCCCCCAGTACTTTATATTCCAAGAGTACAACATGCAGTTGTTGTGGCTCCTCGTATAACGACGCCCTCAGGAATAAGAATGTTTCCTTGATTGACTACAGGTTCGGTAATGACGAGTGACCAACATGATCTCTTTGTTAAATTCTTGAAGTTGAAACCCCCAGTCTTTAGGGGTACGAAATCTGAGGATGCTTACGATTTCTTTGTTGATTGTCATGAGTTGCTTCATAAGATGGATATAGTAGAGCGATTTGGTATTGAGTTTGTGACATACCAGTTTCAAGGAGACACCAAGATGTGGTGGCGGTCTCACATTGAGTGTCGATCAGTAAAGGCACCACCTATGACCTGGGAAACCTTTTCTGACTATTTCATGGAGAAGTATATTCCCTAGACCTTGAGGTACAGGAGGAGAGATGAGTTCCCGAATATAGAGCAGGGGAGGATGTTTGTTTCCGCTTATGAGGCCACGTTTCGTGCCTTAGCCAGATATGCTACTCAACTTTGCTTCAGTCCAGAAGAGCGAATTCGCCACTTTGTGAAGGGATTGAGGTCAGATTTATGGATTCCAGCTTTACAGGTTGCTGCTTTAGCAAAATCTTTTTAGGAAGTAGTTGATTTTGTGATAGAGGTGGAGGGGGTAAAGCCAGATAACTTCCCTAAAGAGACAACGTTCAAGAAGTTTCGTAAGGGAGGTGATTTTAGTGGTTCTTACTCCAGAGGACAAAGTTCTGGAGATTATTCGAACCGTCCTATTCACTCTTCATTGCAGGTTTCAGATGGAGGTCCATTAAAGACTAGTCAGCCCTTTTCTAATTTTGGGGGTTATCTTTAGTCTTCTTCGTCTTCACAAAGACCCATTCTTGACCCTAAGACTTGTTACAGATGTGGTGAGCCTGGGCATATCAGAAAATATTATCTAAGGCAGAGTTAGACTTGGCATGACCAGGGTTATAGAGCCCCAGCAGTTACAGGTGGACACGACAGCTATGGTAGGGGCCGTTATTCTGGAGGACGTGGTGGTTGCTAGTCTGGCCGGGGTGGCGGGCAGGTTGGAACTACTGGAGTATAGCACGGTAAGGGAAATGGTCAGAAAAGCAACAGATCCCATTATTATGCTTTCCCTGGGAGGTCAGAGGCAAAGGCATCCAATGCTGTTATCATAGGTACTCTTCTGGTCTGCAATAGCTTGGCTTTTGTATTGTTTGATCTTGGATCCACATTTTCTTATGTATCCTCCGCATTTGCTAATGGACTTGATTTACATTGTGACTTACTTGACATGCCTATTCGTGTTTCTATACCTGTTGGTGAGTCTGTACTAGTTGAGAAAGTGTATAGGTCTTGCCTTGTGACTTTTGTGGGGATCAGAACTTATGTAGATTTGATTATTCTAGAGATGGTTGACTTTGATGTAATCTTGGGTATGACTTGGCTCTCTCTAAATTTTGCTATCTTAGATTGCAATGCTAAGACTGTGACATTAGCCAAGCCTAAGATGGATCAGTTGGTGTGGGAGGGTGACTATATTCCCGCCCTAGTTCGGATTATCTCTTTTCTTTGTGTTAAGAGGTTGGTGAGTAAGGGTTGTTTAGCCTTCCTAGCACATCTTAGGGATGATAGTTCTGAAGTGCCATCGATTGAGTCTATTTCGATAGTGCGTGAGTTTACAGATGTTTTCCCCGTAGACTTACCTGGTATGCCACCTAATAGGGATATAGATTTTTGTATCGACCTGGATCCTGGCACTTGCCCTATTTACATTCCACCTTATAGAATGACCCCGACTGAGTTGAGGGAGTTGAAGGCCCAACTTCAGGAGTTGTTGGGTAAAGGATTTATTAGACCGAGTGTCTCTCCTTAGGGTGCTCCGGTTTTATTTGTGAGAAAGAAGGATGGTAGCCTTCGTATGTGCATATACTACAGGCAGATGAACAAAGTGACTATTAAAAATAGGTATCCTCTTCCTCACATTGATGACTTATTCGATCAATTGGAGGGTGCTTGTGTTTTTTCAAAAATTGATTTGAGGTCTGGTAACCATCAGCTGAAAATACGGGCAGCAGATGTACCAAAGATTGCTTTTCGAACCAGGTATGGACACTATGAATTCTTGGTAATGTCTTTTGGGCTTACAAATGCGCCTACTGCTTTCATGAGTCTGATGAATGGAATATTTAAGCCATATTTGGACCTCTTTGTTATTGTCTTTATTGATGATATATTGATCTACTCAAAGAACAGAAAAGAACATGAAGAGCATTTGAGAATTATTCTGGGATTGTTAAGGGAGAAAAGACTATATGCCAAATTCTCCAAGTGTGAGTTCTGGCTTGATTCGGTGTCTTTCTTAGGGCACATGGTTTCTAAGGACGGAGTAATGGTGGATCCCTAGAAGATTGAAGCAGTGAAGAGTTGGGCAATACCCACTAGTGTCTTAGAGGTAAGGAGTTTTATTGGTTTGGATAGCTACTATCTCCGGTTCGTCAAGGGATTTTCTTCTATTGCTTTCCAACTGACCAATCTAACCAAGCAGAAAGTTCCATTTACATGATCGGACGAGTGTGAAGTGAGTTTTCTGAAACTCAAGACCTTATTGACTACTGCACCAATTCTTGCCCTACCAGTAGAAGGTAAGAATTTCATTATTTATTATGCTGCATCATATTCTAGTTTAGGTGCAGTGCTAATGCAGGAGAAGAATGTAATTGCCTATGCTTCAAGGCAATTGAAGGTGCATGAACGTAATTACCCCACTCACGATTTAGAGTTGACTGCGGTTGTGTTTGCATTGAAGCAGTGGAGACATTATCTATATGGGGTAAAATATGAAGTGTATATAGATCATTGCAGTTTACAACATGTATTCACTCAAAAAGTCTTGAATTTGAGACAGAGGAGGTGGATGGAATTGCTAAAGGACTATGATATCACTATTCTTTATCATCCAGGAAAAGCTAATGTAGTGGCTAATGCCTTGAGCAGAAAAGTAAGGAGCATAGGGAGTTTAGCTCATTTGCAGGTTTCCAGACGTCCATTGGCTAGAGAGGTTCAAACTCTAGCTAATTACTTTATGAGGCTGGAAGTAACTGAGAAGGGAGGATTTTTGGCGTATGTGGAGGCAAGATCTTCTTTCCTTGACAAGATTAAAGAAAAGCAATTTGAGGATGAGAAGCTGAGTCGAATTCGTGATATGATTTTGCAGGGAGAGGCCAAGGAAGTCGTGATCGATGAGGAAGGCGTCTTGAGGATTAAGGGGCAGGTATGTGTGCCTCGTATTAATAATTTAATTTAGACTATTCTTACAGAGGCTCACAGTTTGAGGTACTCTATACATCCTAGTGCAACTAAGATGTATCGTGAACTAAGACAACATTACTGGGGGGAGCAGAATGAAGCATAACATTGTTGATTTGGTCACCCATTGTCCAAATTGTCAGCAGGTAAAATATGAGCATCAAAGGCCTAGAGGGACACTTCAAAAAATGCCCATTCCTGAATGGAAGTGGGAAAGAATTACATTAGATTTTGTGGTCGACCTTCCAAAGATATTGGGAAAGTTTGATTCGATATGGGTGATTGTTGATAGGTTAACTAAGTATGCTCACTTCATTCCAGTCAAAGGGACTTATGATGCTGAGAAATTAGCCAAACTCTATATCTGCGAGATTGTTCGATTATATGGAGTTCCAATTTCTATCATATCAAATAGAGGTACGCAACTTACTTCTAACTTTTGAAGGACCTTGCATGCTGAGTTAGGTACTAGATTGGATCTTAGTATTGCATTTCACCCTTAGACCAATGGGTAATCCGATAGGACAATTCAAGTGCTTGAGGATATGCTTCATGCGTGCGTGATAAATTTTGGCGGTCATTGGGATCAGTTCCTACCCTTGGCAGAGTTTTTGTATAATAATAGCTATCACTCCAGTATTGATTTGGCTCCATTTGAGTTGTTATATGGGAGGATATGTAGGTCTCCTATTAGTTGGTTTGATGCATTTGAGGTGAGACCTTGGGGAACTGATCTTTTGAGGGAATTATTAAAGAAGGTAAAATTCATTCAGGAGAAGCTTCTAGTAGCTCAGAGCAGGCAGAAAGAGTATGAAGACCGAAAGGTTAGGGACATGGAGTTTATGAAGAGAGAGAAAGTATTGTTGAAGGTTTCACCCATGAGAGGTGTGGTGAGATTTGGTAAGTGAGGTAAGCTCACCTAACCCTCCATTCCGCGTGGTTAAAGATTTTATGAATTAACGATTGAAAACACTATTTTGGTATCATATTTTTAAGTGAGTTTTTTGGAGTTTGTGTTGAGTAATGTTGAAGTGGTTTAATTGTATGTAAGCTGCTGATTGTTATTGTTGGTTGGCTGTAGTAATTGAGTATGTAATTGGAACTTCAGATATAGCAAGTTATAGGGGAAGTGCTGCCCGATTTCCGTTAACTTCTTAATCGATTAATAAACTACTTGAGAAAGGCACATAAGGAAATAGTTCCTATGAATGCTTGGTTATGGTTTGAGAAGTTAGAAAATTGAAGGTTATTAATGTTAGTATTACCTTCATGTTAAATAGGTTCACAAGGAGACAAAGAAAAAGTTGGTACGATTACTCGATAAAAGGTATGTAAAGCCTAGCTTTCCTTTCTTTTGTTATGTCTTCAAGTTAAGTAATGAATGATAGCAGCTTGAGGGTAAATCTACTCATATATTCCAAGCATAATTAATGTTTCTTATTTACTTCTTGATGATGGAACTCTTACAGTAATTGAACTAGGGATTCTCAAGCCTTCCATACGTTAGGAAGGGAGAGTATGTAAAGCTTAACTCTTCTTTTCTCTTTCATGTTTTAGACATAAGTGGTTGGTTGTAATGACCCTCAAGGTCATTTTTTTGGAATTTTTGTAAAATGACCATTTTACCCATCCCTTTAGATGCCCCGAGTCATTTCTAATTGTTACCGGGTGTTGATTTTTAGAAAATCCTATGAAAAGTTAAGTCTTTGGAAATTTTGAGTTCATAAGCTTTAAGTGTTAAAAAGTGGTATTTGGGGTTAATTGGAGCTAGGGGTCTCAGAATGGAATTCCATCAATTCCAGCAGCTCCAAAATGTCGAAATAGGCTTAGGAGACTTTACGGAATCAGTTTTGGAGCTGTAACGAAGATTTGAGGCCTTGAGTTGAGAATTTGAGGAACTTTAAGCCAAGGTTTGACTTTGGTCAACTTTTGGAGTTCCAATGCTCGGAATAGAATTTCGACAACTCCGTTGGATTTAGGAGATGGTTTTTGGTCTAGAAGAAGTGTTGTTTGAATTTTTAGAGGTCCCGAGTCCATTTTGGTATTTTAAAGGCCTAAGTTAGTTTAGTTGCGACTTTTCGAGTTTTGGGTCAACGAGATCTTGGATTCAAATTTTGATGGTTCCATCAGCTCCGAAATGACCAAATTAGGCTAGTAACACTGTTGGAATGACTATCGAGGCAATTGATACGAGTTTGGGGCCATTTGGCGCTTTTGACTTTGAAACTTAGCCTATAGTTGACTTTGGTCAACATTCTTGGAAAACGCGCTCGAATAAAAATTCTGCCAGCGCGGTTAGTTCCGTAATGTCAATTTTGGTCAGGAACAACCTTTCGTTCGCTTCCCGAGGCTCCCGAGCTAATATCAAGACCCGTTGTGGAAAATGACTCTTGGGTGTGGGACCCACTTTTTATTAAAATGATCTCGTATGGGAATTCTGAATACGCCATTGAGTCCGGAACGTCGAATTTATTGTGTTAGCATATTCATTTTATTTTTATCGGATTCCGAATGAATTCCGAAGGTTCGTTCGGAGACTTTAAATTGTGGCAAAAATCAGAAAATCTGCAGCAAGAGTGCAGATTTTTTTTCAGATTTTCTCCTCAACTTTGAACCCTCATTTCTTGAGTTTTAGAGCTCCAAATTGGGTGATTCAAAAGGCAAAATTGTGATTTTTTTGTGGAGAACGCATTGGAGAGATTGAAAACTGATTTGGAGCATTCGATTCAGGTAAAACTCGTGATTTTATTTGCAGCAGTATCCATTTTCGGAATGGATTTTTGAAGAACTTTGACAAGTTATATCTTGACGAATATAAATCCGATTTTGGTGATTCAAGGGTCTAAATTCAATAGAATTTCGTGAGGAATCTCGTGGTAATCTCAGAAACGCTAGGAGAAGCTTCGTTTGAGGTAAAAATGCGTTTTTTAGTTACTGATTTAGTCATTTTCGGAATGAAATTTTGTGGAATTTTGAAAAAGTGTATCTTGGTCAATATAACTCCGTTTTGAGTGATTCTTGAGGCTAGATTGTGGGGGTTTTCACAAGTATCATCATAGTGTAATTTGTTTGGGTTGAAAGAGTCTCGTATTTCCAAAATTTACTGATTTCGATGCTGCCATTTTTGGTCCTTTAGTCCGAATTTATGAGTTTTGGTTGTTTGATCGTCTTGAGTAATTTTCCACCCCAAATTGTATTATAAATCTGATTTTTGAGCTTGGGGTGACGTTTAAAACCTGTTTTGGGGGTCAAATCCGTAATTTCGTATGTGGGTCCCACAATTCCAGTTTTCGACCCAAAAATTGGTCCATCTCTAAAAATTATGAAATTAGTGTCTAAACGACCGTATCGACGTTGTGGTTCTATTTTTGACAGCTTGGTAGCGTTCCGAGGCCGTTCGAAAGGGAAAAGCTCCAGCACAGTGATTTGGAGCTCGCGTGTTTGGCCTACAGGTAGGCTACGGTTTACCTTTCTTTAGATTGAGCCGAAATGTGTGAAAGCATATTGAAATAGTTGGAATTTGGGTTGGGTAGTTTGATTGTATATCTTAGGTGTTAGAAATCATGCTTTAGGCTTATTATCGGGTTTTCGGATATTTAGAAGCATGTGTGTCTTGTCGTTATTTGTTAAGTATTATAAGTAGAGTTGAATGAGCATGTTGTTTATACGGTGGGGTATGTTGGCCTTAGTATAGGATGTAAACTTGCTTTAGATGTCCCGGCGTCGCTCCGGTAGAGTTAGATCCTTGTAGAATGGTGTAGCGGGCTAGTGCCTCATAGTTTGGCCTTAGCTAGGGGTTACTCTTGCTCTTAAAAATACCATCATCCATAACTCGATATAATCGTGACTTTTGTGAGGCATCGGCAGCACTAGATTTCGTGATTGTTGACTTTGGCTCCGGTTTTAGTTTTAACAGCATATTGGTTGACTCATTGGAAAGAAGATTCTCGATACTATTATTGTTTAGTTGGAAAGGAGAATATTCGGCACCATAGGATAAAATATCTGTGAGTATCCGGGTACCCAGTCCCGACCTCCATTCTGAATTATCGAGGAGCATCCGGGTACCCAGCCCCGGCCTCCGCCGATTTGCTAGTATGACGAGCATCTTGGTATCCAGTCCTGGCCTCGATCATATCGATGTGTTACGCCAAGAATCTGGGTACCCAGTCCCGGCCTCGACCGCAGTTATGTATTATGGCAAGCATCCGGGTACCTAGTCCCGACCTTGACCACTTTGAACATTCGGGTGAGCCTCTGGGTTCCAGTCCCAGCCTCGACCCCTAAGTCACCACTAGATCAATTGACTCTTAGAGTTTCTGGGTTTGGAAATGATATAATACTTCGGCTCCTAACATCACAGATTCTTGGTTCCTAGCCTTAGTAGTTGTAGCTATTCTGTGTACTCGGCGGGCTTATGGGGGTTCATCCGAGTATTTATTTAACTTACGCATGAGTGTCCCGATTGGGCTTATGGGGGCCTAGTTGGGTATAGTTAGATGTAGTTTTCATAGGTAGTACTCTTTTCCCTTTTGATGCTTATGTTGACTCTTATTTAGGCTATTCTTCTTTTTCATATTGTTTTTACCTTTTCTGCTCAATCGGCCTATGATGCCTACTGGGTACCTGTTGTCTTGGTACTCATACTACACTCTGCATCTACTTTCGTGATGCAGGACCGAGCACCAGCTATCGCCGTGGATAAATCGAGCCTGTTGTAGTCAACTTCAAAGACTAGGGTGAGTACTTGGCGTTTTTAGATCATTCTTGTCTCCTTCAGCATGGATGACCCATCTTTTGCCTTCTGAGACTAGCCAGTTGTTTTATATCTTTTTGGTCTACTTTCGGGACTTGTACTCATATTTTATTTTGTAGCAGCTCTATACTTGTGACTTCCAGGTTTGGAGAGGGATCTTTAGTTGTTTAAAACATGTTTTGGTTTACTTCCGCTTATTCATTCTCTTTACTTTTATAATTCAATGCTCTTATATAGTTTTTGCCTTCAAACACATTACTTGAAGTTCCGGGTTGATGGGTTGGTTTACCTACTAGAGGGTTATAGTAGGTGCCATCATGACCTAAGAAATTGGGTCGTGACAAGTTGGTATCAGAGCGCCAAGTTTATTGGTCTCACTTGTACAGAGCTAACGTCTAGTAGAGTCTCGCGGATAGGTGCGGAGACGTCCGTAACTTATCTTCGAAAGGCTACAGGATGTCATTAGGAACATTCTCTATGTTGTATCATTTCGTGCAGTGTTGTGTCTTATTGATTACGTAAAATCTCATTTGTTCCACTCACTCTTTCGCAGGAATGGTTCGTATGCGCGGTACCACCGGTCATGATAACGCACCAAGGTCTTCCATGCCTAGAGGTCGTCCTCATGGGACAAGTAGGGGAGCAACACCAGCTCCTAACCCGGAGATAGAGCCAGAGCTGGTAGAGGATTATCAGGACGCTCCTATTCCTACTCAGCCAGAGGGACCACCAACACAACCTCCAACTGCACCAGTTATGACCCCTGCACTACAGGCAGCGATTGTGCAGCTCCTCATGGCTATTGGAGTTGTACCACAGGCCCCGACCCCAGTATCGGGCATACTAGCACCGCGGGATCCACTTGTTCAGCCGGCACCTGAGGTTCAACTGCCTCCACCAGTTGTTGGACCCCCGCCAGCAGTTCCAGAGAGTATGATGTCATTACAGGATCAGAAGATGTTAGGGGTATTTCAGAGGCTATCGCCCCCGATATTTTCTGGAGCCACTGGCGAGGATGCCATGGAGTTCTTGACTACCTGTCAAGACTTCGGGATCAGTTTACTCGATTAGAGCAGGGCCACATGACGATTGCAGAGTATGAGGCTAGATTTCATCAGCTTTCCCGATATGCCACTATGATTCTACCTACTAAGGAGGAGCGGGTACGATGTTTTGTGCATGGATTAAGACCTTACCTGAGGTTGGGGACCGAGCACTTTGTTTCTACGGGCTGCTCTTTTCTGGATGTGGTGGATCATGCCCGTATGATAGAAATTATTCATCGCCAGGCCCAAGAGGGTAGCGATAAGAGACCCAGGCATCAGGGTAGCTTCAGTGGGTCCCATTCTAGAGGCCATGATAGTTATGACAGGCCCCGTCAATGATTCTAGCAGGATAGGTACCAGTAGGGTCAATCCAACTGGCCGATTCAAGCCGCCCTGCCAGCAGTTGAGGGTAGTCAGCCCCGTTCAGGGAGTTCCACCGTAGGGCAAAGCTTGAGGGGATCAAGTCTATTTTCTTCCTACCGTGGATGAGTTATCACGGGTCGCTTAGCTTCAGGATGTTTCGATTATGGCTTACTAGAGCACTGGGTTAGGGAGTGTCCCAGCCGGTCTAGACTATTAGTAGTAGCACCACCTCCACTAGGAGGTATAGATCGAGGTCACGGCCGTGGTGATGGTCAGTAGGGTATTCGGGGAGGTTCCTGAGAAGGCAGGTCAGGTGGTAGGGTGAATGTTCGTAGGAGAGGCCGACAGGGCCACTTCTATGCTGCTCCAACGAGGGCATAGGCTGAGGCATCAGATGATGTTATCACAGTTGCTATCCTTATTTGTCAGCAGATTGCTTCAGCTTTATTTGATCCAGGTTCCACGTATTCCTATGTGTCTATATATTTTACTCCACGTTTAGGTATTCCTTATGAGTCACTTGAGGTCCCGTTACATGTTTTGACCCCGGTAGGGGATTCTTTAGTAGTGGATCAGGTTTGTAGATCCTGTGCAGTGACTATTCAAGGGTATGAGACTCGGGCAGATCTTATTTTACTTGATATGCTGGACTTCGATGTTATTCTGGGCATGGATTGGCTATCCCCTCATCATGCGGTTTTGGACTGTTATGCCAAGACCGTTACATTAGCTATGCCTGTGACTTCCAAGTTTTGAGAGGGATCTTTAGTTGTTTAAAACATGTTTTGGTTTACTTCCGCTTATTCATTCTGTTTACTTTTATAATTCAATGCTCTTATATAGTTTTGCCTTCAAATACATTACTTAAAGTTCCGGGTTGATGGGTTGGCTTACCTACTAGAGGGTTATAGTAGGTGCCATCATGACCTAAGAAATTGGGTCGTGAAATTGGTATATGTAATGTGGAGATAGTTCCATTCTTAGAACCTGGAGTATGACTCATTAATCTTATTCACTTCTTGATGTTATAAATCCCGCGATGGTTGAGTTATGGTCTTATAAGAGTTCTATGTGATAAAAAGTAATAGACGTGAAGCCTATCTCTTCCTTTTCTTGAAATGGCTTAATGTAAGTGAAATGATGTATGATATGAGTTAGAGACAGTTCCTTTTATAAGTCCTGGATGTGACCCATGACTTGTACTCACTTTTGAATGATAAGGGTCTTAAAGTAGTTGAACTACGACCCTTGAGCCTTCTATAGGCTGAATAGTGATGGGATGTGTAAGCTCCTATACCTAGGGGCTCTTGGGCATACTTTATGGTGATACCTGGGGGACGTTTGACGTGTTACCAAGTCTTACATGCACGTATATGCATTGTTGTGGGATATATGGATCAGGTCATCATCCTTGGCATTATTAAATAATATGTATGCATACGGATCTGTCCGTCGTACCTCGGTATTATTATAAGATATACGGATCGGGCCATCGTACCTCAGCATTAATATATGAGACATGGATCGGGCCATCGTTCCTCAGCATTATTATATAATATATACATTAGGCCGTTGTTCTTCGGCATGTACTTGCTATATATATGGATCAGGTTGTACGTTCCACAACGCTAATGGTATACATATGCCTATCATGTTAGATGATGTATTTGTAACAAAGAGTCCCCTAGTGGATCGGGTACAGGGTTGATGGGGTATACACGACTTCAATTTATAAGATGCAGGTACTATAGTTTTGTGAATGTTATGCTTGTTCCCTGTATCCCTATGTTAGTTGTTCCCTCTTTATGATGTTTTATGCTTTACATACTTAGTACATATGTCATACTGACCCCCTCTTTCCAGGAGGCTGCATTTCATACCCGCAGGTACAAACACAGGTTTTGAGAGTCCACTAGCTTAGGATTCCACTCAGCAAGTTGGAAGAAGCTCCATTAATTCGGAGCTGAGTTTTGGTACCAAACCTCTAATGTATATATTTGTTTATTCAGGGGTATGGCGGGGGCCCTATCGTGTCATATATAGTCGTTAACACTCTTAGTGGTCTATAGACAAGTGTGTGGGTTGTGTATGTATGTGTGTTAAATTATGCCTATATGATTTATGTTTTGGGACGTTCCCTTGGTTGTGGTAGCCTTGTCGGCTCGCATACATGTATATAATGGGACGACCCCACATGCTATGATAGCCTCGTCAGCTCAGGTGTTATGGTGCCTAAATGATAAGTCATGGTCCTTCGGTATATAGACTTACTTATGGTTTATAGGTGTATATGTAGGTGTCCAGCTTGGGAACTCAGTCACAGCCTATGGGGTTGGGTCATGATAGAAATGGTATCAGAGCAGTTCGTCCTTGGAGTGTCTATAGACCGTGTCTAGTAGAGTCTTAGTTATCGGTGTGTTGCATGCCATATCTATAAACAAGAGTCTATAGAACATTTAGGATGTTACCTTTTTTTTATATCTCAAATCGTGCGATAGAACGGAGTCATAGGAAGTGAAATTCCTTATAACTAACCGTTGATTTCAGCAGAAGGACAACATTGATAGAAGAAAGTGACTAACGACATTGGAAGTTATAAAGCACGTAGGTAAGCCAAGACATGAAAAATATGTGCCAGGTAAGGTATTGAAATATGATTGACATGTAAAGTTGAAAATTGAAAGGAAAAGTAGACAGAGAGTCTAACAGATGCAGTTCGAGGTGGACATACGAGGTAAGTCCATCATTTTATACTATTGTTAATATTGAAAGCCTTGTGTGGCTGCGATATGAGATGAAATTGAAAGACCTGTGTGGCTGTGATATGATATATATATATATATATATATATGTTGGCCTTGTGAGGAATTGTTGGCATTTTCTGCGTGCAGGTTTGAGATAGTCAGAAATACAGAGAAAACTCTGCCCAAATTTTCCCAAGAACAAAAAAAGGGGGAGAGAATGAGATAGAAGTTCGTAATACATTTTGGAAGTTGATACCGATAGGGTGAACTTATTATATTAAAGTAAAGATGAAATATGTACCCTCCAGGTTCTTAGTGAGAGACACTACTTCTACTTGGGGAGTTTAATTTCGGACAAAGCCTATATGAGCAACAAAGTTCAGAATTCATTTTAATGGAACCAAGATGTTTTCCAGCCATATTTTTGCCTTGGAAAAGGCTCATTTTGAAGGACAAGATGTCTAGAAGTTGCATTTCATTTCCGTGGAAAGGTACAAAGCTCTCAACCCTAGTTTTGAACTTGAAAATTTGTTCACAACTCAAGAGTGAACCTAGACCATGTGAGTTAAGTGCTAAAAAGTATTGTGGGGCTTATTGGATTCTAGTTTCCTTCGGGCGGTGGGTGGAGAATGCTTCATGGCAACATTTTACTAGTTCTTTGCCAACTAATTGGAGATGTAACTTGCGAATGGAAAACATAACTTTGTGGGCTATTCAAGGTCACATGTTGGTTCTAAAATGCTAAAGTACTTTGGAAGGGCTTGTGATACCAGGGATGATTTAGACCAAGGTTAAGAACGTTTACCTACCCTAGTGTAATTAACCCATAATCAGACTAATAAAAAGGTTAAGAAGTGTTATACTATGGGATAGGATGAAAACAGGATGTTATGTAAATATAACGGGGATCGTGATGAGGATAAGTAAAGTCCAGGAAGGAAGCAACTGAAGGATACGATGTATTTGTGAAAAACAAAAGAGCAAAGAGAGAATGCGTAAGAAAGACTTACATAGATTTAAAGGGGAAGTTCAGAATAAAGGTCAAATGGTAGAAAAAGTAGAGACGAGCAATAGGACAGGATGTATTCTAGACATAACTGGCGTGCTAAGAAAAAATTGACATGAATAGAAGATACGAGAAAGGAAGGTTATGTAAAACTAGTATTTCCCGAAGGATATTGGAATAACATAGAATTCCTTGTGTACAAAAAAATGGACATAGATAGGAGAAATGAAAAGAAGCACTCAAGATAGACGTGATTAATTAAGTATGAGTATTGGACAAGAAAGGAAATAGACAACTATGAACTGAAGGTATAGTGCGATGAAAAGGTAATAAGACAAGGCCACTATTAGAACAAAGTTAATATGTTTTTAAGTAAGATTAGAAGTTAACATCTGGTGCATGACAAGGATGAAAGCTCCTGAGGCATAAAGAAGTAAGGAATATATGTGACTCTACCGTGGGAAAATAGTAAGATCCTTAATAGATAAGGAGAGTAGGATTATAAAATAACTAATGCATTGCGAATTTACTAAAGAAACAAGTAGTATTCACTGGGGTAAAGATAGTGTTATGAAAAAGCTTGAGACACGTGTCGTCAAAAAATAAGTGCTCCCGAACAGAGAATGTGAAATGACTAAACACACTGTCTGACTACTAATTGGGATAAATAGAAGGTGGCTTTGAATAAATTGCTATGTGACCTGAGTACCAACAAGTAGACTAGATCAGCACCTTAAAATTGTGTTAAGGTCCCGTACATTGGTAACCAAAAGCATAGGTGTACCAAATACATTGGAATAGACTCATATGTGTTTGGAAAGTTGAAGATAAGTGGACAATGATATAAATATACCCTAAAGGGGGGAAGTGGATAAGAGAAATACCAGAGTGAGATGAAATTAACTGACATTACCGCATATTAACGTGAATACTTAAATTCCAAGTAAGATCCCATACTGAAATAAGTCGGCAAGATCTCAAAAGCCGGCAATGGATGGATAAAAGCCATAATATCTGAGATAGTGCTAGGAACTATTGGTAAAGACCTTGAATGGTATGAAATCATAGAATGGGTGCATACAAAAAAGAGGAATACAACTAGAAAATTACAATGAGAATTTGAAGATATTGTAAGGGATAGCCATACTATAGTTGACTAAAGGTAAGAAGTTGGTATCAGAGTTATTAACTACTGGTATTGTGATGTACAAGCAGCAAAAGAGATTGTAAGTGCAGGTTAGTAAACTGACCTACATAAAGAAGAGTAAGCCAAGAGAAGAACAGACTATGATTGGAATTGAACGCACGTTGTGCGAAGTGTACAAGAATAGTTATGCAACCTACGAATATTAGTATGCTAAGGGTGAGATCAAGTGATTACTTGATAAAGATAATAAGAAGTCAGTAATAGCAAGGTGACTGCCATAGTTCAAATACATTAAAGATAAGTGTAAGATGGTTTGAGGCAAAACCCTTAAAGTATAATCAGTACTAAGGACAAAAGCTATAGTGAATCCCTGACATCAGCTGAAGAAAGTAAGAAACAATATGGGTTTACCTAAAGACCAGTATAGTGATGCTAAGGCATCTTTCAGGCTGCGGTAAGAACCTATACATGTTCTTGTAAAGATTATAATACGAGATATGGTAAGAGAACTAGAAAGAATACCTGAGAAAAAAGTGCAGTAGGACACGCCTAAAGCGTTATAAGCTGGAGTAAAACAAATTGTATGATAGCCACCCTAGGGATTGGGTTTATAAGATGCAGAGCAGAAGGACAGTTAAAACCTTTTAGAGGAAATTGAGAACATAATACAGCATTACACCCCAAGACTAATGGACAGGCCGAGTGCACTATGCAAATGTGAGAAAATAGGTAGCGAGCCTGCAGTATTAACTTCAGAAGTAGCTAAAGTGATCATTTGTCACCTATTGAAGTTGCATATAATAGTATCCAAATGGCATCATACAAAGCTTCATATGGCAGAGCACCCATTGGTTGGTTTAAGGTTGATGAAGGTGCACTAATAGGCCTAGACATGAGCTAACAAGCTATTGATAAAGTGAAACCCATTCAGGAGGAACTATTAGCAGAGTAGAGTCGACAAAAGTCACACTCAAAGTTTGAAGTTGGGGACTGGGCATTCGTGAAAGCGTTACCAGTGAAAGGTGTAATGGGACTCGACAAGAAAAGGAAATTTGGCGCTTATCAGATTAGGGTTAGAATAGGTAAAGTTGCCTACAAGTTGGACCTACCAGCCGATTTAAAGCAATACATTCTGCTTTCACAGATCAATGCTCCGCAAATATATAAGTGACCCTCCCAAAATATTCTTCTTAGATGAGGCCCATATAATAAAGAAGTATCCTACGAGGATTAACCTATCGCCATCTTAGATTGATAAATTAGAAGTTTGCAAACTAGGTACGTGACTTCCATCAAAGTATGGTAACAAAATGAGAATACAGAAGAAATGACCTGAGAAGCTAAAGAAGAAATGGAAAAGAAATATCCATACCTGTCCCCTATGCCTACAGGTAATATACCTTCTTAAACTAATCATATGGGTTAATAAGAGGCCTATGGAGGACACCTAATACAGAGAAATCTTGAAGCACTCGTAAGACCTTATGAGACTAGTTAACATTCGAGGATGGATGTTCTAAAAGGGGAAGGATGTTATACCCCATACCTTTGTACTTTGGAATATATTATTAAGATTCTTAAAGATTGCCCTATGACCCAGATTATCTATAATATTATCAAATAACTCTAAGAAAGGGAAGAAATGATGCCCCATAAAAGTGAAGGTTGGAAATAGGGCTATAAGGATTTGAAATGAGTTAGGGGCCAAAATAACAAGTCGTGGGACTCGAATTACTTGTGTAACCTACCAACTTGGATTTATTGCATACTCAAGCTATGAGAGTACATGTTGAGCTCACGTAGTAAGGATTACATAGGTTCTTAAAGTGAGACGAGATTATAAACCCATGGAAGAGGTAGAAACAGGCATAGCACCTACTCGGAAGCAAGCAAGTGATGCACCTACTTGGAAGCAAGTATGTGACACACCTACTTGGAACAAGTAGGTGAAACACCTACTTGGGGTGGGTCCCACATGGCCACATGGCAGCCTTGGAGTGGTGACATAGCTTCGTTGGTCCAATGAGGGTTGGACACGTGTCACCCATAGGGGCTGACACGTGTCACCTCTTAAAGGATATATATATATTGGTGTATTGATGACAAATTCATCAAATCCTCATCCTTTATCACTTTAACTTAAAAGAAAAGTTGAAAGAAAAACCTAGAACTAACCTAAGAGGAGCTACGGGTTTTAGCAAGGAGAGGTAAGGTTACAATTTCTTCTCTGTGAATTAATTATTTAAGGTATCCTACAGTGATATAGCGGTGTTTAATAATGTTAATAACTTGTTTGGGGCAGTAAGGAAAGGTAACGAGCAGTCCACTACTTTTCAGCCGTGGTAGAAAGCTTTTGAGGCAAGTTTTGGACAAGGTAAGGTCTTCCCTTTCAAAGTGGAGTTAATAATGTTGGTATGGAGTGTATTACATATGTTAAATGAAGTTGTAAGTAGGAAAAATGTATAAGTATGCTTAGTGTTAGAAACAAACGAAATTGAACTTGTTCAAGCCGAGCTAAAGTTGTTAAGGTTGTATAGTGTTGTTGTGAGTGTGGCGTTGTCTTTGGAGATGGTTTTATGGCGTGTTGCAGGGATGGAACCTGGGTCAAAAGAGATGTGGTTTATTCTGGTTGCATCTACCTAACCCTCTATTCCAGGTGGTTAAAGAATTTATGAATTAATGATTGAAAACCTTATTTTGGTATCGTAGTTTTAAGAGAGTTATTTGGAGTTTTTGTTGCATAATATTGAAGTGGTTTACTTGTATGTAAGATGCTTATTGTTTTTTTTGGTTGGATTTAGTAATTGAGTATGTAATTGGAAGTTCAGATATGGCAAGTTATAGGGAAAGTGCTGCCCGATTTCCGTTAACTTCTTAACTGATTAATAAACTACTTGAGAAAGGCACATAAGGAAATAGTTACTATGGATGCTTGGTTATGGTTTGAGAATTTGGAAAAGTGAAGGTTATTAATGTTAGTATTACCTTCATGTTAAATAGGTTCAGAAGGAGACGAAGAGAGAGTGGGTACGATTACTCGATAAAAGGTATGTAAAGCCTATCTTTCCTTTTTTTGGCATGTCTTCAAGATAAGTAATGAATGATAGGAGCTTGAGGGTAAATTTACTCATATATGCCAAGCATAATTCACGATTCTTATTTACTTTTTGATGATGGAACTCTTACAGTAATTGAACTAGGGCTTCTCAAGCCTTCCATACGTTAGGAAGGGATGAGTATGTAAAGCTTAACTCTTTTTTTCTCTTGGCATGTTTTAGACATAAGTGGTTGGTATATGTAATATGGAGATAGTTCCATTCTTAGAACCTGGACCATGACTCATTAATCTTATTCACTTCTTAAAGTTAGAACTCCCACGATGGTTGAGTTATGGTCTTGTAAGCCTTTTACGTGATTAAAAGTAATACACATGAAGTCCATCTCTTCCTTTTGTTGAAATGGATTAATGTAAGTGAAATGATGTATGATATGAGTTAGAGACTGTTCGATTTATAGGTTCTGTATGTGACCCATGACTTGTACTCCCTTTTGAATGATAAGGGTCTTAAAGTACTTGAACTGCGACCCTCGAGCCTTCTATAGGCTGAATAGTGATGGGATGTGTAAGCTCCTATACCTAGGGGCTCTTGGGCATACATTATGGTGATACCTGAGGGATGCTTTATATGTTACCAAGTCTTACATGCACGTATATGCATTGTTATGGGATATGTAGATCGGGTCGTCATTCCTTGGCATTATTAAATGATATATATGCATACGGATTAGGCCATCGTACCTCGGCATTATTATATGATATACGGATTGGGACGTCATACCTCGATATTATTATATGAGTCACGGATCAGTCCATCGTTCCTCGGCATGTACTTGTTATATATATGGATCGGGTTGTATGTTCCACAGCGCTAATGGCATATATATGCCTATTATCTCAGATGATGTATTTGTAACACCTAGTCCCCTTGTGGGCCGGGTACAGGGTTGATGGGGGTATACACGACTTTAATTTATAAGATGCAGGTACTATAGTTTTGTGAATGTTATGCTTGTCCCCTGCATCCCTATGTTAGTTGTGCCCTCTTTATGATGTTTTATAATTTACATACTCAATACATATGTCGTACTGACCCCTTTTTTTCGAGGAGGGGTTGCGTTTCATGCCCGCAGGTACAGACACAGGTATTGGGAGTTCACCAGCTTAGGATTCCACTCAGCAAGTTGGAAGAACTCCATTGATTCAGAGCTGAGTTTTGGTACCAAACATCCTATGTATATATTTGTTTTTCAGGGGTACGGCGGGGGCCCTGTACCTCCATATATAGTCTTTAACACTTTTAGAGGTCTATAGAAAAGTGTATGGGTTGTGTATGTATGTGTGTTCGATTATGCCCATATGATTTATGTTTTAGGACGTTCTCTTGGCCGTGGTAGCCTTTTCAGCTCAAGTGTTATGCTACCTAAATGACAAGTCATGGTCCCTCGGGAGACAGAGTTACTTATGGTTTACAAGTGTATATGTGGGTGTCCAGCTTGGGAACCCGGTCACGGCCTACAGGGTTGGGTCGTGACAATTCCAAATAGCATCTCAAGGTTTTCTAAGATTATTCATGGCAGCAACAACTTTATCTGTTAGTAAAATCATGGATAAATGGGTTGAAAGAAATAATGTGATACGAAAAGAAGTAGCAGCAGCGATGCTTAATCTTCATAAAAGGTGCATGTACGGTAAGGCACTACAGATTGGAAATATTATGCGACATCAAAGAAAGAAAAGACATCGGTAGATTAGCTTGCTTGACTTCGGTTCTTCGATGGAGGTAGGTTATTATTTTATTCTATATCATAGATAGACTCTTAATAGTGATTGATAGTCATTGAGTAATGTGTGAAGTTTACTATGCATTTAATTATTGTGGTTTGTATGGGTGATATATTGTTGTAATGGTCTGATATCCCAAGACCGTGAAATCTATAATTCTGAAATTGCCCTATCAAAATTGGTGTCTTGAATAAAGACGACTTGATAAAATATTTATAATAAAGTGGAATATAATAATAAAGAATAATAAATTATTATATTTGGATCGGGTGTCACGTTCTGGCATGGTAATATTAAAGAAAAACAAATTAAGATGACTTAATATTACCCAATCTTCAATAACTCATTTTCCAATAGAGTGTGATGTAGAGGCTTGACTCCTCATGTGTGATCTTGATATTGTTGATTAGTTACGTAATTGTTCATCGGTTGCCACCTTTAAGTATTATTGTTGATTTCCCGCTATTACTTTATGCATGTTTATTTCTATTTTGAGTCGGCCGATGATACCTACTCAGTATATGTTGTCCTGTACTGACCCCTACTTGTATTTTTTCTTGTTTTATTTTGTGGAATGTAGCGAGTGTTCCACTGACTTTGACTCGACCTCAGCTCTAGTCAGTCTTCAGGTTATAAGATTTAAGGGTGAGCTATCCTTCTAGCTCGTGATGGATTCTCTCAGTTATGGCATGGTGTCCTTAGTTTTTGGACATATTTTGCTATTTATTTATTCTAGTGTTTGACATTACCAGACTTAGTTTTAGAATTTAGATGTCATTAATGTGATGACTTCTAGGTTTTGGGGAACGTTATGTAATAGATTTTAGTGGCTTTTGTTATTTCTGACTTTAATAAGATTGGGCTTCTGCATTATTGTCGTAGTTTATAAGTTAAATCGTTAATGTAAGTTGAGGTTTGTATCGTTGATTCTCCCACCTAGAAGATTAAGTTTGGGTGTCACTCATGGCCCAGTTTGGGTCATGACATTACAAAAAGATTAAGAGAAAATATAAGAAAAAGAAACTTGTTAAGAAAAAATATTTTAAAAAAATAAAGGCTAGATATTACAAAAAGAAAGGATATACTAGATATAACAAACCCTTTACAAAAGGAATAATAAAAGAAAAATCCAAAAGAATGCAGATATTACTACTGCAAAGAGATAGGACACTATATTAATAGATACCCAAAACAATTTGCTAATAATAACAAAAAAATAGAAATCGATGAAGATATCACAGAAATGATAAATTTAGAAGAATTTATACAACTAAATAATTTTGAAGAAGTTGAATCAGACGATAAAATATTTATATTGACTAATACGGATTATTATTCTTCATCAGAAGAAGACAGTCAAAATGAATAATAAAATAGAAACTGATATAATAGAAGAAACAATAGAATAAGTTGGAGAATATAAACAAGATATTTTTATTGATAAAAGAAAATTAAAACAAATACAAAAAGAAAAGTTTTCTTTAACTAACTACTCAAGATTTGATGTAAATATACTTGATAGATTCGAATTAAGAAAAAGACAACATCATTTATTTTACGGATTAAATATCTAGGAAAGAGCACTAGAAGTTTTGGTTACTTGTAATAAAATAATGATTCCTTTATTATCAAAAAAAGATATTCAACATAAATTATGAAAAATAAAAATAGAAATTCGAAATACTCTAGGATGGATACATATAGGAGTAATACCGATAATAATAAAATCCACATTTAGAGAAGGATTAAATATCCTAATAGATTTAGTTATTATAGATAATAGGATAATAAACAGGAAAGAAGTCTGCTTAGGAATACTACGAGGAAATTTACAATATGAAAAGATTAAATTTAATGTTTATCCTAGAATTTCACACCATCTTCTAGATAAAAACTTTGATAAAACTTTAAGCTTAATACAAGATTTTAAAAGAAAAGATTTCTTTCACAAATACAATAGACCCTATTCGATAACATATGTAATCTCATATGCTATTTGTAATACACATCATTTAGATTGCTTTTCTATAAAAGAGATAATAGATTGTCCCCTTCTATTTGAGGAAGTCAGTCAGATACAAATGCCTAGTATAACACAGATACAAGAAATAGAAGATACATGTCACGACCCAAAATGGGCCATGAGTGGCACCCGCACTTAAAATCCTAGGTGGGAGAATCAATAATACAAACCCCAACTTATAAAGTATAATAATAACGCGGAAGCTCAAACTTATAAAGTAAGAAATAACAATCCACAAGAGTTTACTACATAACGTTCCCCAAAATCTGAAAGCCATCACATCAAGGACATATAATTCTAAAATACAAAGTATAGAATGTCAAATACTAAAATAAAATAAGTGACATAGTTCGTGTCCGAACACTAAGGACATCATGTCATGACTAAGAGAATCCATCATCAGCTAGAAGGATAGCTCACCCGGTAATTCGATGGACTGGAGACTGACTAGAGCTGAGGTCGAGTCGAAGTCGGTGGAACACTCGCTGCACTCCACAAAATAAAACAAGAAAAGATACAAGTAGGGGTCAGTACAAGACAACATGTACTAAGTAGGTATCATCGGTCGACTCAAAAAAGAAATTAATATGCATAAGTAATAGAGGGAAATTAACCGTAGTACTTAATAGGTGGCAACCAACAAGATCAAGATCAAGTGACAACACAATTTCATAACCAATCAACAATATTAAGATCACACAAGAGGACTCATGCCTCCACATCACACTTTTTTGGAAAATAAGTTATTGGAGATTGGGTAGCATTAAATCATTTTAAGTTATTCTTCTTTTATATTACCGTGCCAGAATGTGACACTCGATCCAATAATACCGTGTCAGAATATGACACCCGATCTAAATATATGTCACGCCCCGAGAGGGTACCCTAGGCGTGGCCGGCACTCAGAAACCATTTCTGACTTCTGAGAGAACCACTTGGTCTCATTTCTTATTTATTCATGAGCGGAAGACTTAAGAATACTAATGTGGGCTTGTCATAATCAAAGGAAAAATAGATAATTATTAGAAGAAGTAGTTTCTAAGGAGAACTACTCCGATTACATCATCAGACTCTGTCTATGAAGCCTCTAATACTCTTAGATGGTGCCAATGACATGTCCATGGCTACCTTAAAAGAAACATCACACTCAACAATAATAAAAGGATAAGGAGTTCCTTCGAATACAAGAAGGACTCACCAAATAGCTGAAAAGAAATGATCTTCAACGATGCGCCTGTTGAGGATCTCTAACACCTGTATCTGCATCATAAAACGATGCAGGTCGAATGACGTCAGTACGTGGAATGTACGAGTATGTAAAATGGCAGGAAGGTAAGGATAGATATCAAGATACTCCTCTCAATAAAACTCAGCTTAGAACTCAACATCATCTCAACATGAATATGTAATGCAAGTTTAAAATATAATAATAAAAATAATAGTAATAAGCAATGCTTACTCAGTTGGGAGTTTCTCTAACCGACAACCATCACTTATGAGCTAGCGATGATACAACGAAGCGATGTCGTTGCCACATCCATCCAATACCTTGCCAGGGTAAAGGACATCACCATCTTGGATCTATTCATCAAAGTCCTCTTTTTGGGACTTAAGAGGCATAGCCTCCATCCTACGCTGGCTACGTAGTTCTGGGGTTTGAGTCAATTAAACTCTTACCCAACTCGGTGCTCAATACTACTCCCAAAATATGTGCTCATATTAAACTCATCATCTAGTCTCATTGGACTTTAATTTAAATCATCAAACTCATCTCATTTCATGTTCATCAATCATTATACTTCCAAAAATATCATTTACATCTCATCAAAACATCTTGCTCAAAATATCATTTTCTCAAATTCATTCAAATTCAACTCTTTTACTCTTTCAAAACTCAATAAAATACATATATAGTATTAATTCATATAACTCTCTTTTTATCAATAAAAATAATAAAAAGCCAACATCTTTACTCAAAACATATGTAAAAATATTCATGAACATCAAATCAATTAGAATTCATGGGAAAGTAGCCATGAACAATAATTCCAATAATATGAGAGATAACAATAATAATAATATTAATGCATAAATATATCAAACTCAATAGAAGAAGAATTAATTCATCTAGAATTCAAGATTTGAATAAAACTCAACTATAACTCAATTATAATAAATTTAAATATTGGACGCATGGACGAACTCAATCCAATGCTATGAAAGCCTTACATACCTTAAATCCGAAGGTTTACTCCGAATTGGAATACTCTTGGATCCCTAGCCTTTTCTTCTCGCCGGAGCGTTTTGTGTACTACCCGGAGTATAAGAATAACCGGAGTAGTATTTTTATACTACTAAAACTAAAACTATATTTGAGAAGAAGTATATAGAGAGAAGAAATGCTTAGGAAAGCTTGATGAATAAAATGAGGAAATAAGGTGGGTATTTATAGGTGGGAAAGAGGGACCTAACAATAAATAAAATAATTATAAAGAAAAATCTGAAAATTTAATGGAATATATTGATGTCATGGATGATGTTAAATGGAGGACAATTTATGTCATGCATGATGTCAAATGCATCTAGATGTTTCCATGGTAGGTAAGATGAGTTCTTTTTAACAGAATACTCATTTTCGAAGCTACGTTTGAAAAAGATAAATTCCTTATTAGGATTTGGTTTCTTCATAAGAATTGTAGATATGGAAGTCTAGTTTCATATAGTTCAAGAGTCAACCAATTTGGAGCAACCTACAGTGAGATATGAATTTTCTTCTATCAACACTCAATTTCGTCACAGCACTATATCTTGCAAAGATTAATTTATTTGACCTACTTATACTCCGAATTTGAAGTTATGTTCTTCATGAAAGTTGTAGGTAAGGATGTTGTGATTACCCAGAAATTTGAATCACCTAATTTGGACCAACCTATGAAAAGTTATGCCCAAAATACAGAGGCTGTATTATTTTTGTCGAGAATTGAAATACCGACATACAACATTTTAGGGGTTGTTACAATATCTCCCCCTTGGGATCATTCGTCCTCGAATGAAGATGAAAATAGGAGACATAAAGAATGAATATCATCAATACATCAACTCCAATACTCAAATGGTTAATGACTCAAACTCAAGAATAAACATCGACTCAAAGGTAGAAGTAAGGAATATTACCTTGAATATCGTCATCAGAAGGCATAAATAGATGAGGATAGTTAGCCTTCATATCTTCTTCAGCTTCCCATGTAGCCTCTTCAATAAATTGATTTCGCCATAGGACTTTGACAGATGCCACTTCCTTAGTTCTTAATTTGCGAACCTGACGATCAAGAATTTGAACTGGAATCTCTTCATAACTCAAACTCTCTTTCACCCCAATGCTCTCAGCTGGGACAACAAGTGAAGGATCTCCCAAACACTTCTTAAGCATAGAGATATGAAACACGGGATGAATAGCAGCTAATTCTGGAGGCAACTCCAATTCATAGGCTACGTTACCTACCCTCCTCATAATCTGATAAGGACCAATGTAGCGGGGACTAAGCTTCCCTTTCTTTCCAAATCTCATCACACCCTTCATGGGTGAAACTTTCAAGTATACCCAATCGTACACTTCGAACTCTAAATCTCTTCTTCTAACATCAGTGTAGGATTTTTGGCGACTTTGAGCAGTCCTCAACCTCTCTTGTATGGTTTTCACCTTCTCCATAGCTTGGTGAACCAAGTCTGGTCCAATCAACTCAGCTTCACCAACTTCAAACCAACCAATTGGTGATCTACATCTCCTCCCATACAGAGCTTCATAAGGAGCCATTTGAATACTCGAATGGAAACTATTATTGTATGCAAACTCAATAAGAGGTAAATGATCATCCCAATTACCTTTGAAGTCAATGACACAGGCTCTTAACATATCCTCCAAAGTCTGTATCGTATGCTCTGCCTGGCCATCTGTTTGCGGATGAAAAGCAGTACTAAGGTTCACTCTTGAACCCAAGCCCTTCTGAAATGACTTCCAAAACTGAGCAGTAAATTGAGCTCCCCTATCAGAGATGATAGACAAAGGAACTCCATGCAGTCTAACAATCTCTCTAAGATACAGTTTGGCATAATCCTCTGCAGTGTTCGTAGTCTTAACCGGCAAGAAATGGGCCGATTTGGTCATCCTATCCACAATCACCCAAATAGAGTCATGTTGTTTGCGGGTTCGTGGTAAACCGGTAATGAAGTCCATATTGATCATTTCCCACTTCCATTCCGGTATCTCTATATTCTGAGCCACTCCACAAGGCCTTTGGTGCTCAACTTTAACTTGTTGGCAATTTGGGCACTTGGACACAAACTCTGCTATATCTCTCTTCATTCCACTCCACCAGTATACTTCTCTCAAGTCATGATACATCTTTGTTGAACCTGGATGGATGGAATACTTAGAATTATGGGCTTCTTTCATGATTCTCTCCCTAATACCAT
The DNA here is from genome assembly GCF_947179165.1 of Solanum dulcamara. Classification (NCBI taxonomy): domain Eukaryota; kingdom Viridiplantae; phylum Streptophyta; class Magnoliopsida; order Solanales; family Solanaceae; genus Solanum; species Solanum dulcamara. Next base: position 56,166,555 of record NC_077238.1, on the reverse strand, counting down.
CAATACTTGGAACACATAATCTTTCTTGATATCTCAACACTCCATCTCCCCCTTTGGTAAAAGCCATTACCTTCTGCTTGTGAACCTCATCCTTCAGTTGAAGAAGAATAGGGTCCTGATCTTGCTTTTCTTTCACCTCTGCAACTAGAGATGATTCGGCTCCATTTCGTACTATTGTACCACCCTCACTAGAGTCAATAAGTTGAACTCCCAAACGCGCAAGTCTATGCACTTCCTTTGCCAACTCCTTCTTTTCCTCTTCCACATGAGTTGTACTTCCCATAGATAACCTGTTAAGAGCATCAGCAACTACATTTGCTTTACCTGGGTGGTAGAGAATGCTCATGTCATAATCCTTGAGAAACTCTAGCCATCTCCTTTGCCTCAAATTCAGCTCCTTCTGGCTGAATACATACTGCAAGCTCTTATGGTCTGTGAACACATCCACATGTACACCATAAAGATAGTGACGCCAAATCTTAAGAGCAAATACCACAGCTACCAACTCAAGGTCATGAGTGGGGTAGTTCCTCTCATGAGTCTTAAGCTGCCTGGAGGCATAGGCAATGACCTTACCTTTCTGCATCAATACACATCCCAACCCAACTCTTGAAGCATCATAATAGATTACAAAACCATCCATTCCTTCGGGTAGGGATAGTACTGGAGCAGTAGTCAATCTAGCTTTCAACTCTTGAAAACTTTTCTCACAAGCATCAGACCATTGAAACTTAGCCTTCTTCTGAGTCAGCTTAGTCAATGGTGAGGATATGGATGAAAATCCCTCAACAAACCTCCTGTAGTAACCAGCCAAACCTAAGAAACTCTTTATGTCGGTTGGAGAGGTGGGTCGTGGCCAGTTCTTAACTGCCTCAATCTTTTGAGTATCAACTTGGATTCCATCCCCAGATATAATATGACCTAGGAATGCTACAGACTCAAGCCAAAACTCACACTTTGAAAACTTAGCATACAACTCCTTCTCCTTAAGAGTTTGAAGGACAATCCTAAGGTGATTAGCATGCTCACTCTTACTTCTAGAGTAGACCAAAATATCATCGATGAAGACAATTACAAACGTATCTAGGTATGGCTTGAATACTCGGTTCATGAGGTCCATAAAAGCTGCTGGAGCATTTGTCAATCCAAAGGACATAACAAGAAACTCAAAATGACCATAGCGGGTTCGAAAAGCCGTCTTCGGGATGTCACATTCTCTCACTTTCAACTGGTGATAGCCTGATCTGAGGTCTATCTTAGAGAAACATGTGGCACCCTGAAGTTGGTCAAATAAATCATCTATTCTGGGGAGAGGGTACTTGTTTTTAATGGTGACCTTGTTTAGTTGTCGGTAATCAATGCACATTCTAAGGGACCCATCTTTCTTTCGCACGAATAGGACAGGAGCGCCCCAAGGTGAGACACTTGGCCTAATAAACCCCTTATCTAAGAGGTCTTCCAGTTGTTCTTTCAACTCTTTCAACTCAGCAGGAGCCATCCTATAAGGAGGAATGGAGATAGGTTGTGTATCAGGAAGGACATCAATACCAAAGTTTATCTCTCTATCAGGAGGGATTCCAGGTAGATCCTCAGGAAAGACTTCAGGAAACTCATTCACAATGGGAACTGACTCAAGAGATGGAGTCTGATCATTAATATTTTTGACTCGAACTATATGATATATACATCCCTTAGAGATTAATTTTCTGGCCTTAAGGTAGGAAATAAATTTACCCCTTGGCACTACAGAATTCCCCTTCCACTCTAAGATAGGCTCGTTTGGAAATTGAAACTTGACAATTCGGGTCCTACAATCAACCGAAGCATAACAAGAATAAAGCCAGTCCATACCAAGAATCACATCAAAATCAACCATGTCCAACTCAACTAAGTCAGCCATGGTATCCCTATGATAGATTGATACAGTACAATTTCTATAGACCCTCTCAGCTAAGATAGAATCACCAACAGGAGTAGACACACTGAAAGGCTCAAGAAGACACTCAGGAAGGATCTCAAATTTACTAGCCAAGTAAGGAGTCACAAAAGATAATGTAGCACCCGGATCAAGTAATGCATACACATCAAAAGAAAAGACTCGGAGCATACCAGTAACAACATCGGGTGCATTCTCTTGGTCTTGGCGACTACCCATAGCATACAGACGGTTGGTTCCCCCACCTGCACTTGAAGCTGCACCTCTATGATTACCTCTATTCTGTGGAGCTGCAGAAGAAAACTGAGCTCTATTACTTCCATCTCCCTGCCTTTTTGAAGGACACTCATTTTGGAAGTGACCTATCTTTCCACATCCGTAGCAAGCATTGGTGCCCACACGACACTCTCCCAAATGGAGCCTCCCACATCTAGCACATGGTGGTTTTCCTCTAGAACCTTGAGCCATACTTAATTGGGACTGAGAACCTTGAGATCGAAAGTTTTGGTGACTTAGCGATCTCTGATCATACCTGGTATTAGGTGTAAAAGCATTTGTTGGGGAAGGTGCATAATTGGAAGACCTTTTCTGAAAGAAAGACTTGTTACCCTTCCCTTGCTTCTGCTCATTCTCATGCCCAGCAGACTTAGCCTTCTTGCTTAGGTGTTCTTCTCGGTCCTTTTTCTTGTCATCCTCAACCTGCTGAGCATACACCATCAATCTAGAAAAATCCATATCAGAAATCATTAGCATTGCCTTACATTCTTTCTTTACATGTTTGCCTAGGCCAGAGACAAACTTCCTCATCTTAGACCTCATATGAGGAATCATTTCTGGGGCATATTTGGACAATTGAATAAACTTCAAACTATACTCTTTCACAGTCATACTCTCTTGCTTGAGGTTCACAAACTCCTCAATTTTTGCTTCACGTAGCTCTTGGGGAAAAAAGTTATCAAGAAATGCTCTTTCAAACTCATCCCAAAGAGCAGGCTCTGCATCTTCACCTCTACTTTCTTCCCACTGGTTATACCAGACATTTGCGACATCCTTGAGTTGATAAGACACCAACTCAACACCCTCAATCTCTGTAGCATGCATCGCTTTTAGTATCTTCCACATCTCATCAATGAAATTTTGGGGGTCTTCATCAACGTTAGAACCCGTGAAGACCGGTGGATTCATTCTTAGAAAATCTCTGATCCTCGTGGCAGCAGACGGCTCTTGATAACTAGAGCTAGGAGTTGGTGAACTCTGGCTACTATTTCGAGTAGCCACCAACTGGGTGAGCATAGCAATCGCTCCTCGAAAATCATCCTCAGAAGTAGGAGTGGTCTGAACAGTAGGTACTTGGGGTACCTCAGTAGACCTTGCAGGTGGGCCCCTAGTTCTCCGTGGAGGCATCACTGACTGTGGAACCTCAGTGCTAGCAGCGTTCCTCTGACTAGCTGAACGTTTAGGACGCATGTCTGAAACGTGTAAACGCACGAATTAGAAAGAAAGATTTTATAGAGTTAAACTCTATCGCACGAACTCAGATTATGAAAGAAGTGAAATAATTCCTAATGTCCTATAGCTTCCTGATTATAAGTGTGGTGCACGACACACCCATAAACAAGACTCTACTAGACACGGCTTCATAGATACCCTAGGACTCTTGAACTCTGTGCTCTGATACCAAGTTTGTCACGCCCCGAGAGGGTACCCTAGGCGTGGCCGGCACTCAGAAACCATTTCTGACTTCTGAGAGAACCACTTGGTCTCATTTCTTATTTATTCATGAGCGGAAGACTTAAGAATACTAATGTGGGCTTGTCATAATCAAAGGAAAAATAGATAATTATTAGAAGAAGTAGTTTCTAAGGAGAACTACTCCGATTACATCATCAGACTCTGTCTATGAAGCCTCTAATACTCTTAGATGGTGCCAATGACATGTCCATGGCTACCTTAAAAGAAACATCACATTCAACAATAATAAAAGGATAAGGAGTTCCTTCGAATACAAGAAGGACTCACCAAATAGCTGAAAAGAAATGATCTTCAACGATGCGCCTGTTGAGGATCTCTAACACCTGTATCTGCATCATAAAACGATGCAGGTCGAATGACGTCAGTACGTGGAATGTACGAGTATGTAAAATGGCAGGAAGGTAAGGATAGATATCAAGATACTCCTCTCAATAAAACTCAGCTTAGAACTCAACATCATCTCAACATGAATATGTAATGCAAGTTTAAAATATAATAATAAAAATAATAGTAATAAGCAATGCTTACTCAGTTGGGAGTTTCTCTAACCGACAACCATCACTTATGAGCTAGCGATGATACAACGAAGCGATGTCGTTGCCACATCCATCCAATACCTTGCCAGGGTAAAGGACATCACCATCTTGGATCTATTCATCAAAGTCCTCTTTTTGGGACTTAAGAGGCATAGCCTCCATCCTACGCTGGCTACGTAGTTCTGGGGTTTGAGTCAATTAAACTCTTACCCAACTCGGTGCTCAATACTACTTCCAAAATATGTGCTCATATTAAACTCATCATCTAGTCTCATTGGACATTAATTTAAATCATCAAACTCATCTCATTTCATGTTCATCAATCATTATACTTCCAAAAATATCATTTACATCTCATCAAAACATCTTGCTCAAAATATCATTTTCTCAAATTCATTCAAATTCAACTCTTTTACTCTTTCAAAACTCAATAAAATACATATATAGTATTAATTCATATAACTCTCTTTTTATCAATAAAAATAATAAAAAGCCAACATCTTTACTCAAAACATATGTAAAAATATTCATGAACATCAAATCAATTAGAATTCATGGGAAAGTAGCCATGAACAATAATTCCAATAATATGAGAGATAACAATAATAATAATATTAATGCATAAATATATCAAACTCAATAGAAGAAGAATTAATTCATCTAGAATTCAAGATTTGAATAAAACTCAACTATAACTCAATTATAATAAATTTAAATATTGGACGCATGGACGAACTCAATCCAATGCTATGAAAGCCTTACATACCTTAAATCCGAAGGTTTACTCCGAATTGGAATACTCTTGGATCCCTAGCCTTTTCTTCTCGCCGGAGCGTTTTGTGTACTACCCGGAGTATAAGAATAACCGGAGTAGTATTTTTATACTACTAAAACTAAAACTATATTTGAGAAGAAGTATATAGAGAGAAGAAATGCTTAGGAAAGCTTGATGAATAAAATGAGGAAATAAGGTGGGTATTTATAGGTGGGAAAGAGGGACCTAACAATAAATAAAATAATTATAAAGAAAAATCTGAAAATTTAATGGAATATATTGATGTCATGGATGATGTTAAATGGAGGACAATTTATGTCATGCATGATGTCAAATGCATCTAGATGTTTCCATGGTAGGTAAGATGAGTTCTTTTTAACAGAATACTCATTTTCGAAGCTACGTTTGAAAAAGATAAATTCCTTATTAGGATTTGGTTTCTTCATAAGAATTGTAGATATGGAAGTCTAGTTTCATATAGTTCAAGAGTCAACCAATTTGGAGCAACCTACAGTGAGATATGAATTTTCTTCTATCAACACTCAATTTCGTCACAGCACTATATCTTGCAAAGATTAATTTATTTGACCTACTTATACTCCGAATTTGAAGTTATGTTCTTCATGAAAGTTGTAGGTAAGGATGTTGTGATTACCCAGAAATTTGAATCACCTAATTTGGACCAACCTATGAAAAGTTATGCCCAAAATACAGAGGCTGTATTATTTTTGTCGAGAATTGAAATACCGACATACAACATTTTAGGGGTTGTTACAATATACCATATCAAAATGTGACACCCGATCCAAATATACCATGTCGGAATGTGACACCCGATCTAAATATAATTAATTTATCATTCTTTATGATTACATTCCACTTCATTAACAATATCTCATCAAGTCTTCTTTATTCAAGGCTCCATTTTTTATAGGGAAAGTTCAAGATTATGGATTTCATAGCCTCAAGATTTCAGACCAATCACAACAACATATCAAGCATCCAAACCATAATAATTAAATGCATAGTAAACTTCACGCATTACTCAATGACTATCAATCACTATTAAGAGTCTATCTATGATATAGAATAAAAACCATAACCTACCTTAACCGAAGAATCGAAGTAAAGCAAGCTAATCCACCAATGTCCTTCCTTTCTTCAATATGTCAAACCATTTTCGATCTATCAAATATATAATATTTGTAAGCACGCGAATCCGCAGACACCCAGATACTATAACCAATTTTCTAAATCTCAAGTCTAGGGATGAGTCTCAATTCCTCCAAATAATATAACTCTAATTGTATTTATATAATACAGTATACCTAATATTTAATTACATTGTGATAATTATAAAAACAAATTTGAAATCAAAACTAGTACCTAAAACACGAAGCCAATTATATTTACCCGTGAATCTGTTAGGCATAATGCTATCTGTATATCTATCCTATAATATAAATTGATAACATTCCTCCCAATAATGAGATAATCATTATGGTCAAAATTACATTCTAATTACTCAATAGTTGTTGTCCATAGTAACAAACAAAATATGCCAACATTGTAATTTAATGACCAATTCTTTAGACTAACTGCAGAACCTATATGCCCATATTCATATAACCATTATGCAATCATTATCTCACCACTATTTCCTCCAATCACTGATCCGATCTAAACAATATTTTCTTAAACCAACTCCAGCCGTCTTTTCCAATTCATTACTCTTTTCCCAACACTAATTGAACATTAAGTAATATACTATATATAAATATATATATCCTATCCTAGCAATTAATTCACAAAACAAGTATGTTACCTGAAATAATTTTTCTTAAGGAGGCCTTCGATCGTTCGCCGCCGCAGGTGAGTTCTTTCTCACACCCTTCTCTTCTCTTTTCTTTTCTAATTAAAATAATTATGTACTACAATTCATAAACCCTATCTTTTTATTTTAATAATTGGTATATAGTATTAAAAAAATTATTAACTTAACCCACTAATTAAATTAGTTATTTAAATTTACCCCTTAACTAATTAACCGAAGTTATCGACTAGTCTAATTACCCATTAAAATTTATGGGATGAGTCTTTTATAAAATAAAAAGTTCTAGTTCTCAAAATGACCTAATAGGTCATTACAATACACCATTAGATTTAGATTTACAATCTAAACCTTTGTACAATCAAAAGATTCTACATCTCGATTATCCTTTGAGGATACTCGAGTCATAAACCCTGCAGTGATGATAAGAAGAACACAATCAGAAAGAGTTAGACAACCTATCTTAGAAGCAAAAAATGATGAAATAAAAAATTATAAGATAAAAGGAGAATATTTTAATGGTATACAATTTATTCCCATCAACATCCTATAAGATACAGGAGGTAGTGGAAATTACATTAGACTTAGGCTATGTAACCCTCTCCAATAATATAAATTAAAGATAATCATCTTTATACTGATTTTAATGGAAAAAGACATGAAATAACAAATATGATAGAAACCATTTTAAAATTCAAAGATAATACTATACCTATAAGACTATTGGTTGAACCAGAAAGAAATAACAATATGTTAGAAATATTGTTAGGAACCACATTCCAAGATAGTGTAAAGCCATATGATATACTCGATCAGGGTATCAAAATTATATATAATAATAAGATAATATTCATATCAAAATGACAAGTCAATATAGTATATATATTCCTATAGGAATAACGTATAAAGATTATAAAGCAAAATATTTTACTGCCTATATAGATAATGGATTAGGAATATATTGTTGGAGACCAGAAGTATTCTCCAAACAATACCATCAAGAACTATCCATTACTAAGGAAAAAGATATATCTAATAATATTGTAACAATGTCTAATGGCATTACTCAACCGATTATACTACTAGGATATTTTCTAATAAAATGTCCTCCATTTTATTTCCATAATATCGGACAAGATGTTCTATTAGGAAACAACTTTTTAAAAATGTTTCATATTGTTTTATATGATAGAGTTTTATTTCAAATAAAATTCAAAACTCCTTGCCAACATATTATTATGGTAAAATGATTTAAAATTTCTTACTCCAAAAGACTACCTATTCACTTTAAACCCCACACAGCCCACTGTGATGATATAGGATATCAAAATAAACCAATTTTTCCAAAAAGTACTCCTTTAATTCAATATGATACAGATTGGGACAACCTCAAACAATTAATCAACGATCTAACAATCTGTTAGAATACCAAATAACTTTTAATAAATTAAAAGAAAACTTGGATATGATCAAACAAAAAATAGAACAATGTTTTTTCCAAAAATCCCTTAGAATTTTGGAATAAAAATAAGATAGAAGCCAAGCTAGAAATGAAACATAAAGATAAAATTATTAGGGTAAAACCAATGAGATACAGTCTGGAAGACCAAGAAGAATTCCAAAAACAGATTAAGGAATTATTAAGTCTTAGAATAATAAGACCTAGTAACTCTCCTCATAATTCATCCGCCTTCATGGTTAGAAACCATGCAGAGATATTGCTGATTTATTAACTAAGGGTTGTCCAAATCAGTATCATATAATAGAAATGGAGTGCTTTTTGGAAAAATTAGTTTGGTTTGGTATCCTATACCACCACGCTGGGTTGTGCGGAGTTTAAATTGAATAGGTAATCTTTTAGAATAAGCAGTTTTAAAACATTTTACAATAATCATATGTTGACAAGGAGTCTTAAATTTTATTTGAAATAGAACTCTATCATATAGTACGCTACGAAACATTTCTAAAAAATCATTTCCTAACAGTACATCTTGTCTTGTATTATAAAAATAAAATGGGGGACATCTGCATTCTTTTGGATTTTTTCTTTTATCATTCCTTTTGTAAAAAGGTTTGTTATATCTAGTATATCCTTTCTTTTTTGTAATTTCTAGCCATTATCTTTTTTAAATATTTTTTCTTAAAGAGTTTCTTTTTCTTATATTTTCTTTTAATCTTTTTATAATAATAGAGACTTTCACATCCAATCATTATAGCATTTTAGGATTATCACGACATAAACATACTTTCTTTCTTAATCCTTTTGATGCCTTAGCTAATATGACATGTGCACACCAAGTACTAAGCTTATCTTTTAAATGAGTTATTCTTTTTCCTAAAGTATCGTCTATTCCAGAATTATAAGTATCTATTAACTTTTCACCCCAAGGGTCTGATATCTTAGTGAAAAACATCTGTAAATACATTTCTATATTTTTAACTCTGTTATAAATATAGTAATAATAATCTTGAAAGATACAAATGTAATTATCTATTTCACACATATCACATAATTGTAATCGTAACAAAGCAATTTCATATTTTTTAATCGTTGCAGGGTCTTTTAAAATATTACCTTCTCTGGCAAATTCTAATCATATCGCTTCTGTATCTCTTGTAATTAAATTAGCATTATTATCATCGGTACCAAAGATATCATTTCTAGTGGCATCATTTAAGTTTTGCCAAAATCTTAGCACACTATTTAATAGACTTCGTTCTATAAAATATTTAGTGGTGTTATAATCTATTTTGTTTACTATTACTGCTATCCTTAAAGAACTTTTCCATTTATCTATAGGTTTTTCAATATTATTAATATAATCTAAATCTCGATATATTTTTCAAACAGATTAATCGCTTCGCTTTTCATTGATCATATGGGTGTATGACTATCTTTTGATCTTAACGCAGAGTTTATACCTGCATAAGTCCTAGTGGGTCTATTAAAACTTGTTCGACTGGTTTCAGCCTGAGTAGGGAGCTTAGTAATATTAGGATTAAAATCTACTTCTTCTGGTTTGATTGTATCCATTTTTAAGTTTATCATATCACCTTTATTTTTTAACTGGGTTTCTTTTATAGTTATTCTAAGATTATCTAGTTCGGAATTTTCTGAGTCAGAGCTTACTATTTTAAATTGTTTCCTCCATATCCTTCAGGTATTTTTATTTTTGAAATATGGGATCCTATGATATCTAAGGTTTTATTTATAGGTTATTTATCAACATTTATTTCTTTTTGATTTAGTATATCTTTCAAAGTTTGAATTTCTTTAACTATTAAATTTCCAAAGTAAATTATCATTTTTTGTATTTCGTACAAATCTCGTTCTATTTTTAGAGGATCTTCTTCATTAAGTAATTTATAATTGGATTTATTTTCCATTCTATCCTAAACTAGATAGATGCTTTTTGAAATAATAGTTTTGAAGAAATTTATATTATCTCGTTCTCCTATTATATTATCTTCATTAGAATGTATTATATTTTGGACTCTTCTTATCTGTTCAATTTTATCAGGGTCTAATCTTATTAAATATCTTTTATAAGATCCGTCTTTTATCTTAGCAACTTTTAAGTTTTTCTAAAAGGATCAATATAGATGGTTATCTAATCTTATTTCTGTAAAAGAAGGTAATCTATTCACTATCCCATGCTAGAAGGATGGGTATTAATTTTGAGTTGAATGAGTTATATGTTATCAGTTAGTCCTTCTATGACTCTATCATAGTCATCTCATATTTTTTTTGTTTTAATAATAGAATCTTTCGCATTTTCGTTATTATCTTTTAGAAGTAAATGTAGCAATTTTTTGCATTTTCTTTACCGTCTTGGGTATCTTTTAAATATTTTCTAAACTTCCATAGATAATTATTATCTATTTTTATATCTGCAAAAGAGGGATGTCACAACCCAAATCCGGGTGTGATGGCACATCTTAACCCACCGAGATAAGTCATCCTAATACCCAATGGAAAGTAAATGCGAAAGTAATTGAGATAAAGTGAGGTTTAACTTAGTCAAAAACAAATAAATAATCTCAAAATTCCCCAAGACTGGTTGTCACGTATACAAGCCACTAATACATTACCGAAGTATGAAAGAAAATACAGTCACAATGTCTTTGTCTCTAGAATAGGACTAAAACATGATAAAAGAATAAGAGGTGTCCGCTAGATGGATGTAACAGCTACCTCAACACTTAAAATAATAGCCTCAGATATGGTAGAAAATAGTAGGAGATCAAGCAGGCCCTGGCTCACAACCTACACAAGTATAGAAGCAAGGGGTGAATACCAAACAACACGGTACTCAGAAAGTGGATAACTAAAACTAAGCAAAGCTCAATAGATACAAGTACTCCTATCCTCCCAATCAAGTCTCCTTAACTACATCCTACATAAAACCAACCCAACTCTACACTTGTACAATAATAACAGTAATATAGTCCACGAATACTCATCAATAGTCTCGTCAATGAATAATATCAAGTCAAGTTCAGCATATACAGAGCAATAAAGGGATAAACACGAATTCACATATATCACCAAAATGTGATGCAATGAAATGAGATGATGCATGTCTTTCCTATTGGTACACACCCACTGAATTATAGTCTGAAACCCATGGGGGGCATTTCTGTCCATGTAACCTGCCACGGAGCATATGGCCCGACACCTTTGTTTCATAATACCTATCACAAAGCGTGTGGCCTGACTCCTTTTATTTCATATCATTTCAATCTCAACATAATATGTCAGAACCAATGCAATCAATTCATATTCATATAATTCACGATAATAAAATAACAAAAATAATATTTTTCCTATCTCACATCAACAAAGACATTTCACATGTACAACATAAATTCATAATCACAACATATCAATTCCACCAATACATGTCATTAGATCACCATTTTATACCCCTCATCTCTATTTTTAAGGTCAATCATACAGTCAATAATCCAGTCTAATTCTTATTAGTCTCCAGTACATATAACACAGAAATATAAGCATCTACAAGCTTATACTGAGGTTTAGAAATTCACTTGCCTCAATTAATCAAGCAATCACTCCGGAACTTGAGCCTTCCCTTTTTGTTGGGCCTCCAAATCAACGTAATCTAGTCAAATAAATAATCACAATAAGATTTTCAAAACTAACAACACCCTTATTACCATATGTCTAGCCTAGACGCAAAAATTTAAGCAAATCTATAAACACGTTCCTAATCTTGATGCCACTTAACATTTCAACTCCTAGATTTTCTAATTTCAAAACTAGGGCTAAACCTCAATTAAATTGAATAATCACTTTAGAACTTGGGCCTCTTTTCGTAACACTTCCTAATGATTAAAATATATTCGAATACATAATATTTATAAGAATACGAATTCAATGACACACATATTGCTATATTTATTTTCGAATCAAAGAATTGGGTCAATAAGTCATCCCGAGTCATTGAAGTCAAATCTGAAATTTTCTTTCCGATTATGTTCATTCATGATAAAATAAACTCACATGTCAAATTTCAGCTAAAACGGATCGTTATTTGACCCCCAAATCAAGATTTTATGTAAAAAAACCTAGGGTCATATTTTCTTATTTCAGCGTTGTTTCTCTACCAATATACCCTTAAAATATGTTCATGATCATATAAAAATTTAATGAAAAGAATGAGAATAATTACCTTGATGCTTTGAAATGAAAATCCCTATTTTTTCTCTTCTCCTTTATTTTTTTTCCCCTTTCTTTTCTTTCTTCCTCTATATTTTTTTTCTCCAGTGTTTGTGTTCATCATCGCTGTTCTTTCTTTCTCATTACATTTGATGGCATTAAGCCATCATATTATATATATATATATAAATTTATTTATTTTCTTTTCTTTTATTATTATTATTTTTTCTTTTTCAAACTAATTATGTATTAAAATTTACAAACCCTACTAATCTATTTTAATAAATACAAGAAAAGTGGTATAGGTTATTAAATAAATTAACACTTTAGCCCATCAATTAAATTAATTCTCTAAAATTACCCTTCAACTAATTAACCAAAGTTACCGAAAGGTCTAAAATTTTTCAACTTAAATTTACGAAAAGGGTCTTCAATAAAAAGAGGAGGACTCGTTTTCAAAATTACCTAACGGGTCATTACATCATTCACCACTAAAAATCATGTTCATCCTCGAACATAAAGAAGGAGAAAGGAGAATAACCAGCGTTACCAAAAGCCTGAGTTATAATCTTCAAAACTCAGTTTTCACTCCTTCAAGTGAGCTCCTCATTAAAAATATTCCATCAAGATCAACTTCTAAAAACTGAACTTTCGAATCAAACTTTGGCAAATCTATAAATTATGGATAATTTAGACGTCACAGATTAACCCATGAACCAAACCTTAACCAAAACCCTCTAAACCCCATCATAACCATCAAGACAATCTTTTACCATATAACCATGAGAAAATTTTAGACTAACACCGGCTACAACCAGAAGTGAACCTGAATCAGTCACCACACTCATAATGCACAAACTATCACAGATCTTGTTAAGATTTCATTCTCACTACCAAAGCTTCCCACGAGCTTAAGCTATACAAATCTCATCTTTAGACATTAGATACTCATTACTGGAGAATATGATTTATCTAACCCAAAGAATGAAATGATCAAATACCCTCCTAGCGAGCGATACACCCAAGCATACAAAACTTCTAATAAAACTATCAAAAATGGTAGATAAGTAGTTGCGATTCTAAACAACCCTTAAGAGCGGTAACACTAGATCCATTGGCCCCCCGAATTCTACCCTACATAGCCAGAACGAGACCCCGACGAGAGTTGAATCTTAAGACTGTCGGACAATTGTAAGTATTCATGGTAGCTCTTCTACAAATTCTTATAAAAAGAATTGTGCATGTAAAATCACTATTATACTTCAACAATCCCTAACAACACCAAATCTATCACAACTGAAATAACCAAGTTTGCAAAAGTATCCTACCCTACCAAAAGGATATCGTAGGATCGGTACACCGATCAACCACTAGGGATCCATCCATCGAAGTAAAAACACGTGTGGGCATATGCAGCGAATCATACTTTAAATCATGTCCGAAACTAAATAGGTAGTTACATAAGAATGTACGAAATCAAGATCGAATAACACAAGAACTCCTCCCAGAGTGCTTATATCAAACATTTTCATTCATCATACTCCTTCTCTTTGATTTTTAGTTACCCACAATCAACCAGTTTGTTCCCCATTGCAATTGTACACACTACTCGATTTATCAAACCCCACATATTTCTCACAATATTCCAGTGAAATAAACTCTCTTAGTACTAATAATACATCATAGCCACACCAGTCATTTACCTTACTCTTAAACCATTATTAGTATCAAAGTTTTCTTAGCTACAGATTGTCACCTCCAAATATTTCAAACTATGGCCTCCTGTCTTTCCATTTAAACATTCCATGATAGGTAAGGGTCACATCCAAAGCTGATAACACTAATTTCAAATCTGATAATACTTTTCCATCTAGGTAAAGATGTTGAATCAGACCTAATGTCAACTCCACACAATCTTTTACATACCAAGTTTCAACTACCATTCAAACCATCATATACCCCATACCAAAACTTATAGAAATTCTTGGTCACCTAAAATAATTCTATATAGTAAGAGCACATAGCCTCTATTTACCCTCTAGTGCCTATGTAACGCATCACAATAGTTCGTATAACCCATCAACAGAGTAATATCAATCCAATTTGAAATCCTTAATAATCATGAAGAACTATATCCCATCTTGTAGTGCATCCATAAGTCATTTACCATAATTTGAGAGTCTAACCCTACAGAAAATACATAATCTTCAACACCTCACTATTTCTCATTCAAACCAAAATCAAACCTTTAGAAAAGTCGTTGTTACATCCCTCATAAGTCTGTGTTGAACCAATCGACATTGTATAGTCATATCTGAAAACAAGGGCAAAAATTCATACAATCTTCAACTTTGAACTAAGGATCTACACATGGTGTCTTATTTCTTATCATTTCTTAGATGCTTCCCATGAAGCAAATTCCAAATACCTTGAACTATTTAATATACCAGACTCTTATTCCTTTTGCTAGTCATTTACCAACCTTATTCTTTGACCAATAACTCATGACATTTCACCTCATCTTTTGGATCAAAACTTTAAGTGAAGTCGTTTCTTAGGCCTTTTAATGATCAAAAGCAATAAACTATACAATCCAAACCCTGCACAAGTTCTTTCAACTGCTCAATACCCCATGTGATCGATCAATTTTCATCTTGCCGATCTATACTTTGACGAAACCTACCGCCATAATGTAGACTTAAAATGAACAACTTGAATTTTGAATTCCATCCATGTAACCTAATCCCATTATCTATCAACATTAGCTCATATATTGAAGACCTTTATGAATTCACGTATCTTAGCTATCATTGATCACCTCTCCATTGATCTTATTGTATCCTTCGTTAAAATTTAATTATACCAATTACCAAACTCGAAACCACAAAAGAATTTATTACCACACTTGAGTCAAACACCTATAGAGTTATTTCTCAAATCTTATCCAATAATCGTTAACCCATAGGAATAACACATAACACTGCCACCATAAATAGAGCAAAATAAACAGAATCACTGTCACTAAATTTAATTCTCCACTATCTCTGAAGATACATTCAACCCTTACAATCAGAGTAAATATAATTATTCTTGCCTTGTTTCGAAGACTAAACTACATTTCACTAATTATTTTCATTTATGAATCTAGATTCTTTCAATTCTATTTGAGCGGTGTCTCAACACATTCTACAAATTTCCATACAACCAAGCCACTCACCAAATAGTAGAAAATCGTAATTTAGATACTTGCAAGTCATTATTATCATATCGAATCTATTTAACCCAAAATCCTTAAAGTATGGTTGTGTCCCGATCATAATCCATCACAAATTCTTATTATCGTTTTGCTCAATAACCATTGCCATCATCTCGAAGTCAATCTTCTCAATCGACAAGACACTTTAAACCCAGTTATACCAACCAAATCCAATAGAATAACCTAATTTTATGTGCACTCTCACTAAAATTCTTAATTGCATTCACACATGTATACTCACTACTACTTTCTTTATCCATAAGCTTATCATTCTGATATCGATCCACTCCATTAGAGTTTATGGTTAAACTACAAGTCCGCACTTAGAATTTTCGGGATACACTTCACAACCTAAATGCATTAATCATACCAAAATCCACCGCTAAGATCTTTCTTATAAACAATACTTATCACAAGCATCCGTAGTAACAAACTAGTTAGATTTTCAAATGTGAATGCAACATCAAATCTCATCATATGAGAAGATGATACAATTAATAACTCCTTAAGTAGTTAGTAATCACACTTGATAATCGATGTATTTGTTTTTGTATACCAATAGTACCCCACCATGAAAGTTTGATAGATCCACCACTAGAATATATCATACCCACCGTAAAGATCATGCCTAGATAGTCTACACCTTCCTATCCATTATGTATCTGTCATAAATTACCAACGCATTTCAGTCTCTAGTAAAAATTTATATCACCCTTCAGTAGGTAAGGTCAATAGCAGAAGCAACACAATCCGTAACCCTAACCAAAAAATCACAAGTACCTTAGTAGTAGACTTATAATAACCCTTCCTAAATCCACCATATCAAACCGCTGTAGAAATTCTGATCTCAATTAGCACAAAATCATCCTCATCACATACTATGTAACTTATTCTTTCACATGAACTTCACGGTCTGTAGTCTCTGAGGGCACAAGGCTCACAACAGAGTTATTCCCCTAATTATATCATTCTCAATTGTAGAGCCACTTCAAACATCGGGTAGACCAAACAAGCATTATTCTCGATTCTTAACCACTATCCAGAAATATAAGACGTTCATATAATCCTCCAAACTATTGTTCCTCTTCCTATACCACATCCTCAAAGTACATTATTAAAACATAACCTTACTTACTCTATTAAAATCACCGTGCATTACAAGTCTTACCATACACCCATTCCATAAGTTAATTACTTCCACCTCCAAATTAGATCTAGACCACGTGATAATATTTCAACTACACGAATATAGGATCAAGCAAGAGTCACCACTAATATATTACCAAAGTATGATAGAAAATACAGTCATAATGTCTTTGTCTCTAGAATAGGACTAAAACATAATAAAATAGTAAGAGGTGTCCGTTAGTTGGATGTAACAGCTACCTCCACACTCAAAATGTTAGCCTCGGATATGGTAAAAATAGTAGGAGATCAAGCAGGTCCAGGCTCATAACCTACACAAATGTAGAAGCAAGGGGTGAGTACCAAACAACACGATAATCAGCAAGTGGATAACTAAAACTAAACAAAGCTCAATAGATACAAGTACTTTTGTCGTCCAAACCAAGCCTCCTTAACTACAACCTTCATTAAACCAGCTTAACTATATATTTGTACAACAATAATAGTAATACAGTATACAAATACTCATCAATAGTCTCATCAATGAATCATATCAAGTCAAATTCAGCATATACAGAGCAATAAAGGGGTAAACACGAATTTACAATTATCAACAAAATATGATGCAATGTAATGAGATGGTGCATGTTTGTTCTATCGGTACACATCCGCTGAATTACAGTCTGAAACCCATGGGGGATATTTCTGTCCATGTAACCTGCCATGGAGCGTGTGGCCCATCCCCTAAATATATATATCCTGCCACAGAGCGTGTGGCCCGATCCCTTTGTTTTATAATACCTGTCACGAAGCATGTGGCCCAACCCCTTTATTTCATAATACCTATCATGGAGCATGTGGCCCGACCCCTTTTGTTTCATATTATTTCAGTCTCAACACAATATGTCAGAACTAATGCAATTAATTCATGTTCATATAATTCACGATAATAAAATGAAAAAAAACAATAATTTTTCCTATCTCACATCAACATAGTCATTTCACATATCCAAAATAAATTCATAATCACAACATATCAATTTCCCCAATACATGTCATTAGATCACAATTTTATACCCCTCATCTCCATTTTTAAGGCCAATCATATAGTCAATAAGCCAGACTAATTCTAATTACTCCCCAGTAGACATAACACAGAAATACAAGTATCTACAAGCTTAAACTAAGGTCTAAAAATTCAGTTGCCTTAATTAATAAAGAAATCACTCTAGGACTTGAGCCTTACTTTTTTGTTGGGCCTCCAAATCAATGCAATCTAGTCAAATAAATAATCACAATAAAATTTTCGAAACTAACAACACCCTTATTACCATATGTCTAGCCTAGACCCAAAAATATAAGAAAATCTATAAACACACTCCTAATCTTGATGCCACTTAACATGTCAACTCCCATATTTTCTGAATTTCAAAACTATGGTTAAATCTCAATTAAATTGAACAATCACTTTAAAACTTGAGACTTTTTTCGTAATGCCTCCTAACGATTAAAATCTGTTCAAATACATAATCTTCATACGAATATGAATTCAATGACATCCATATTGCTATATTTATTTTTGGATAAAAAAATTGAGTTAAAAAGTCATCCCGAGGTATTGAAGTCAAATCTGAAATTTTCTTTTCGATTATGTTCATTTATGATAAAATAAACTCACATGTCAAATTTCAGCTAAAATGGATCGTTATTCGACCCCCAAATCAAGATTTTATGTAAAAAAACCTAGGGTCATATTTTTCTTATTTCAACATTGTTTCTCTACCAATATATCCTAAAAATATGTTCATAATCACATAAAAATTTAATGGAAAGGATGAGAATAATTAGCTTGACGCTTTGGAATGAAAATCCCTATTTTTTCTCTTCTCCTTCATTTTCTTTTCCCCTTTCATTTCTTTCTTTTTCCGTATTTGTTTTCTCCGGCTTTTGTATTCATCGTCGATGTTCTTTCTTTCTCATTACATCTGATGGCATTAAGCCATCAGATTATATATATATATAAATTTATTTATTTTCTTTTCATTTATTATTATGTTTTTCCCTTTCCAAACTAATTATGTATTAAAATTTACATACCCTACTAACCTATTTTAATAAATACAAGAAAAGTGGTATATGGTATTAAATAAATTAATACTTTAGCCCATTAATTAAATTAATTCTCTAAAATCACCATTCAACTAATTAACCAAAGTTACCGAAAGGTCTAAAAAATTTCAACTTAAATTTACGAAAAGGGTCTTCAATAAAAAGAGGAGGATTCATTTTTAAAATTACCTAACAGGTCATTACATCATTCACCACTAAAAATCATGTTCATCCTCGACCATAAAGAAGGACAAGGGAGAGTAACCAGCGTTACCAAAAGCCTGAGTTATAATCTTCAAAAGTCGGTTTTCATTCTTTCAAGTGAACTCCTCATTAAGACTATTCCATCAAGAACAACTTTTAAGAACTGAACTTTCGAATCAAACTTTGGCAAATCTATAAATTAGGGATAATTTAGACGTCACTGATTAACCCATGAACCAAACCTTAACCAAAACCCTCTAAACCTCATCATAACCATCAGGACAATCTTTCACCACATAACGACGAGAAAATTCTAGACTAATACCGGCTACAACTAGAAGTGAACCTGAATCAGTCACCACACTCATAATGCATAGACTATGACAGGTCTTGTTAAGATTCCATTCTCACTACCAAAGCTTCCTACGAGCTTAAGCTATACAAATCTGATCTTTAGACATTAGGTGTAACGACCCATTAGGTCGTTTTGAGTATTAGGAATTTTTAGTTCATAAAAGACTCATCCCGTAAATTTTTAATTGGGTATTTTAGACTTTTTGATAATTACGGTTATTTAGTTGAGGGGAAAACTTCGATAATTTATTTAATTAGTGGGTTAAAGTGTTAATTTAATTAATATTCTATTCCAATTATTAAAAGAAAAGGATAGAGTTTATAAATTTTTATACATAATTAGTTGGAGCAAAAAGAAAGAAAAACAAATGAAGAGCACTGCGACAAGAATAGAACGCAGAAACTGGGGGGGAAATACGGAGGAAGAAAGAAAAGAAAGGGGAAAAGAAAAATAAAGGAGAAGAGAAAAATAAGGATTTTCATTCCAAAGCATCAAGGAAATTATTCTCATCTTTTCCATTAAATTTTTATGCGATTATGAACATATTTTTAGGGTATATTGGTGGAGAAATAATGCTAAAATAAGGAAATATGACCCTAGGGTTCTTCACATAAAATCTTGATTTGGGGTCGAATAACGATCCATTTTAGCTGAAATTTGACATGTGAATTTATTTTATCATGAGTGAACATAATCGGAAAGAAAATTTCAGATTTGACTTCAATGACTTAGGATGATTTTTTGACCCAATTTTTTATCCAAAAATAAATATAGCTATATGGGTGTCATTCAATTCATATTCTTATGAAGATTATGTATTTGAACATATTTTGATCATTCAGAAGCGTTACGAGAGGCTCAAGTTTTAAAGTGATTATTTAATTTAATTGAAGTTTAACCCTACTTTTGAAATTCATAAAATATAGGAGTTGACATGTTAAGTGGCATCAAGATTAGGAACGTGTTTATAGAATTAGGTGAGTTATTGGGGCTAGGTTAAACACATATATAATATTGGTGTTTACAAATTAGTTTACTTATAAATATTATATATTTAATAGATTGAGATTGGTCTGAGGCATTGAAGAAGGGGAAAGACATCGATGGATTAGCTTGCTTTACTTTGGTTCTTCGGTTGAGGTAGGTTATGATTTATTTCTATATCATAAATAGACTCTTAATAGTGATTGATATTCATTGAGTAATGTGTGAAGTTTACTACGCATTTAATTGTTGTAGTTTGGATGGTTGATATGTTGTTGTGATTGGTCTGAAATCTCGAGGCCATAAAATCCATAATCTTGAACTTGCCCTATCAAAAATGGTGCCTTGAATAAAGAAGGCTTGATGAAATATTATTAATGAAGTGGAATATAATCATGAAGAATGATAAATTAATTATATTTGGATCGGGTGTCATGTTCCGACATGGTATATTTGGATCGAGTGTCACATTCCGACATGGTATATTTAGATCGGGTGTCACATTCCAACACGGTATATTTGGCTCAGGTGTCACGCTCCAATACGATATATTTGGATTGGGTGTCACGTTCTGGCACGGTAATATTAAAGGAAAACAAATTAAAATGACTTAATATTACCTAATCTCCAATAACTTATTTTCCAAAAGAGTGTGATATAGAGGCTTGAGTCCTCATATGTGATCTTAATATTGTTGAATGGTTATGAAATTGTTCATTGTGTTGTCACTTGATCTTGATCTTGTTGGTTTCCACCTGTTAAGTGCTATGATTGATTTCCCGCTATTACTTATTGCATATTGATTTCTATTTTGAGTCGGCCGATGATACCTACTCAGTACATGTTGTCCTATACTGACCCCTACTTGTATCTTTCCATGTTTTATTTTGTGTGGTGCAGCGAGTGTTCCACCGAATTCTACTCGACCTCAGCTCTAGTTAGTCTCCAGTTCATATGATTTCAGGGTGAGCTATCCTTCTAGTTGGCGATGGAATCTCATGTCATGATATGGTGTCCTTAGTTTTTGGATACGTTATATTATTTATTTATTTGGTGTTTGATAATTCGAGACTTAGTTTTAGAATTTAGATGTCCTTCATGTGATGACTTTCAGATTTTGGGGAAATCGTATTTATTTGAGCTTCCGTGTTATTATTATTAGTTGGGGTTTTATTGTTGGTTCTCCCATCCAGGAGGTTAAGTGTGGGTGCCACTCATGGCCCATTTTGGGTCATGACAAACTTGGTATTAGAGCTTTAGGTTCGGTGATCTCATCACACAAGGACAGGTCTAGTAGAGTCTTGCGGAACGGTATGGGGATGCCTTTACTTTTCTTTGAGAGGCTACAGGACTTTAGGAAAAATCCATTCCTTCTTTATTTCGTGCTATTACTTGAATCCAATTGGTATCTAGGTGATACAAATTGGTATTTGACCTTCTTCACTCTATTTTTGCAAATGTTTGGAACTAAAACAATAGTATCACCTGACCCAGCCATTAGGGCTGTAGTTAGAGGTGGTTAGTAATGAGAGATCGTGGTAGAAGTCGTAGGAGAAAGCCTACTAGGGGCAGAGATTAGGTAGCTAGGCAACATCTTCTGACTTCTTCATAGAGAAGTATATCCCCCGGACCTAGAGGGACAAGAGGGGAGATGACTTCCAAAATATAGAGCAAGGAAAGATGTTCGTTGTAGCCTGTGAGACCAGGTTTCGTGCCTTATCCAAATACGCTACACAACTTTGCTTCAGTCTAGAAGAGCAGATTTTGCCACTTTGTGAAAGGATTATGGTCAGAATCTCTATTGCAGTTTCATAAATTGAGTGTATATCAAAAAGGGTCAGGATATGACTACTACAATGATATCGATGCTTACTTGGTTAGATTATGGATTGTGTTACTTCTGCTAGTGACCTAACCTATGAAAGAATGTATATCGCTTGGGATATAGACAGAATGGGTCGAATTTGACAATGTTTTGTACTTATTCAATGGGTAGGAAGGTGCAGGTCATTTGAGGTACGGTCTTCTCAATAGGTATAATGTGTTCTAGTGGTATATCTTAGATACGATTAATGTGTTTAGGTTGTTGAGTATATTTTAAAGATTCTAAATAAGTATTGGTGACTTCATTGTAAGCTCCAAGAGAGTGGATCATATAGGAATAAAAAGATTATGGGCACAGAAAGACCCAACAAGTAAACTTGGGTAAAGGCAATCGAAGATTTTATTAAGAACGTGCATATAAAATTGGGTTAGACCTTCAAAAGTGGTTGATTTTATGATATAGGTGGAGGGAGTGAAGCTACATAGCTTCTCTACAAAGCCCATTGTTATGCTTTCCCCGAGAGGTCAGAGGCAGAGACATTCGAAGCTATTATCACATGTACTCTTCTGATCTGCGATAGCTTGGCTTTCGTATTGTTTGATCCTGGATCCATATTTTCTTATGTATCTTCCGCATTTGTTGATGGACTCGATTTACATTATGACTTACTTAACATGCCTATTCGTGTTTCTATTACTATTGGTAAGTCTGTGCTAGTTGAGAAAGTGTATAGGTCTTGTCTTATGACTTTTGTGGGAAGTAAAACTTATGTATATTTGATTATTCTATAGATGGTTGACTTTGATATAATCTTGGGTATGACTTGGCTCTCTCCGAATTTTGCTATCTTAGATTGCAATGCTAAGACTATGACATTAGCCAAGCCTGGAATAGATCAGTTGGTGTGGGAGGGTGACTATCTTCCCGCCCCAGTTCGAACTAACTCTGTTCTTTGTGCTAAGAGGTTGGTAAGTAAGGGTTGTTTAGCTTCCTAGCACATCTCAGGGATGATAGTTCTAAATTGCCATCGATTAATTCTATTTCGATAGTGCGTGAGTTTATGGATGTTTTCCCTACAGACTTACCTGGTATGCCACCTGATAGGGATATAGATTTTTGTATCGACCTGGAGCTCGGCACTCGCCCTATTTCCATTCCACCTTATAGAATGGCCCCAGCTGAGTTAAGGGAATTGAAGGCCCAACTTCAGGAGTTGTTGGGTAAAGGTTTTATTAGATCGAGTGCCTCTCCTTAGGGTGCTCCAGTTTTATTTGTGAAGAAGAAGGATGGTAGCCTTCGTATGTGCATAGACTACAGGCAGCTGAACAAGGTGACTATTAAAAATAGGTATCCCCTTCCTAGCATTGATGACTTATTCGATCAGTTAGAGGGTGCTTGTGTTTTCTCAAAAAATGATTTGAGGTCTGGTAATTATTCCAAAGCATCAAGGTAATTATTCTCATCTTTTCCATTAAATTTTTATGCGATTATGAACATATTTTTAGGGTATATTGATGGAGAAATAATGCTAAAATAAGGAAATATGACCCTAGGGTTCTTCACATAAAATCTTGATTTGGGGGACGAATAACGATCCGTTTTAGTTGAAATTTGACATGTGAATTTAATTTATCATGAGTGAACATAATCGGAAAAAAAATTCAGATTTGACTTCAATGAGTTGGGATGATTTTTAGACCCAATTTTTTATCCAAAAATAAATATAGCTATATGGGTGTCATTCAATTCGTATTCTTATGAAGATTATGTATTTGAACATATTTTGATCATTCGGAAGCGTTACGAGAGGCTCAAGTTTTAAAGTGATTATTTAATTTAATTGAAGTTTAACCCTACTTTTGAAATTCATAAAATATAGGAGTTGACATGTTAAGTGGCATCAAGATTAGGAACGTGTTTATAGAATTAGGTGAGTTATTGGGGCTAGGTTAAACACATATATAATATTGGTTTTTATGGATTACTTTGCTTATAAATATTATATATTTGATAGATTGAGATTGGTCTGAGGCATTGAAGAAGGGGAAAGACATCGATGGATTAGCTTGCTTTACTTTGGTTCTTCGGTTGAGGTAGGTTATGATTTTTATTCTATATCATAAATAGACTCTTAATAGTGATTGATATTCATTGAGTAATGTGTGAAGTTTACTACGCATTTAATTGTTGTAGTTTGGATGGTTGATATGTTGTTGTGATTGGTCTGAAATCTTGAGGCCATGAAATCCATAATCTTGAACTTGCCCTATCAAAAATGGTGCCTTGAATAAAGAAGGCTTGATGAAATATTGTTAATTAAGTGGAATATAATCATGAAGAATGATAAATTAATTATATTTGGATCGGGTGTCACATTCCCATACGGTATATTTGGATCGGGTGTCACATTCCGACACGGTATATTTGGATCCGGTCTCACATTCCGACACGGTATATTTGGATCAGGTGTCACTCTCCTATATGGTATATTTGGATCGGGTGTCACGTTCTGGCATGGTAATATTAAAGGAAAACAAATTAAAATGACTTAATATTACCTAATCTCGAATAACTCATTTTCCAAAAGAGTGTGATATAGAGGCTTGAATCCTCATGTGTGATCTTAATATTGTTGATTGGTTATGAAATTATTCATTGTGTTGTCACTTGATCTTGATCATGTTGGTTTCCACCTGTTAAGTGCTACGATTGATTTCCCGCTATTACTTATTGCATATTATTCCTATTTTGAGTCGCCGATGATACCTACTCAGTACATGTTGTTCTGTACTGACCCCTACTTGTATCTTTTCATGTTTTATTTTGTGTGGTGCAGCGAGTGTTCCACCGACTTCAACTCGATCTAAGCTCTAGTCAGTCTCTAGTTCATAAGATTTTAGGGTGAGATATCCTTCTAGCTGGCGATGGAATCTCTTGTCATTACATGGTGTCCTTAGTTTTTGGATACGTTATGTTTTTTATTTATTTGGTATTTGATAATTTGAGACTTAGTTTTAGAATTTAGATGTCCTTCATGTGATGACTTTCACATTTTGGGGAAAACATATTTATTTGAGCTTCCGCATTATTGTTATTAGTTGGGGTTTGTATCATTGGCTCTCCCACCCAGGAGGTGAAGTGTGGGTGCCACTCATGGTCCATTTTGGGTCGTGACATTAGGTACTCATTATTGGAGAATATGATTTATCTAACCCAAAGAATGAAATGATCGAATAGCCTCCTAGCGAGCGATTCACCCAAGCATACAAAACATCTAATAACGCTATCGAAAATGGTAGATTAGTAGTTGTGATTGTAAATAACCCTTAAGAGAGGTAACACTAGATCCATTGGCCCCCCCACATTCTACCATACATAGCCAGAATGAGACCCCTACGAGAGTTGAATCTTAAGACTGTCGGACAACTGTAAGTGTTCATGGTAACTCTTCTACAAATTCTTATAAAAAGAATTATGCATGTAAAATCACTATTATACTTCAACAGTCCCTAACAACACCAAATCTATCACAACTGAAATAACTAAGTTTGCAAAAGCATCCTATCCTACCAAAAAGATATCGCAGGATCGGTACACCGATCAACTACTAGGGATCCATCCACCAAAGTAGAAACACGTGTGGGCATATGCAGCGAATCATACTTCAAATCATGTCCAAAACAAAATAGGTAGTTACATAAGAATGTACAAAATCAAGATCGAATAACACAAGATACTCCTCCAATAGTTCTTATATCAAACATTTTCATTCATCAGACTCCATCTCTTTGATTTATAGCTACCCACAATCAACCAGTCTGTTCCCCATTGCAATTGTACACGCTACTTGATTTATCAAACCCTACATATTTCTCACAATATTCAAATGAAACAAACTCTCTTAATACTAATAATACATCATAGCCACACCAGTCATTTACCTTACTCTTAAACCATTATTAGTATCAAAGTTTACTTAGCTACAGATTGTCACCTCAAATATTTCAAACTATGGCCTCCTGTCTTTCTATTTAAACAGTCCATGATAGGTATGGGTCACAAC
Source organism: Solanum dulcamara (assembly GCF_947179165.1). Lineage (NCBI taxonomy): Eukaryota > Viridiplantae > Streptophyta > Magnoliopsida > Solanales > Solanaceae > Solanum > Solanum dulcamara. The sequence goes on along the minus strand of NC_077238.1, from coordinate 56,140,121 downwards.
CAAAGCTGATAACACTAATTTCAAATATGATAGTACTTTCCCATCTAGGTAAAGATGTTGAATCAGACCTAATGTCAACTCCACACAATCTTTTATATACTACGTTTCAACTACCATTCAAACCATTATATATCCCATAACAAAACTTAGAGAAATTCTTGGTCACCTAAATAATTCTATATACTATGAGCATATAGCCTCTATTTACCCTCTAGTGCCTATGTAACGCATCACAATAGTTCGTATAACCCATCAACAGAGTAATATCAATCCAATTTGAAATCCTTAATAACCATGAAGAATTATATCCCATCTTGTAGTGCATCCATAAGTCACCTACCATAATTTAAAAGTCTAACCCTACATAAAACACATAATCTTCAACACCTTACTATTTTTCATTCAAACCAAAGCCAAACCTTCAGAAAAGTCCTTGTTACATCCTTCATAAGTCTGTGTCGAACCAATCGACATTGTATAGTCATATCTGAACACAAGGGCGAAAATTCAAATAATCTTCAACTTTGAACTAAGGATCTACACATGGTGTCTTATTTCTTATCATTTCTTAGATGCTTCCATGAAGCAAATTCCAAATAGATTGAACTATTTAATATACCAGACTCGTATTCCTTTTGCTAACTCATTTACCAACCTTATTCTTTGACCAACAACTCATGACATTTTACCTCATCTTTTGGATCAAAACTTTAAGTGAAGCCCTTTCTTAGGCCTTTTAATGACCACAAGCAATAAACTCTACAATCCAAACCCTGCACAAATTCTTTCAACAGGTCAATACCCCATGTGATCGATCAATTTTCCTCTTTCCAATTTATACTTTGATAAAACCTACCGCCATAATGTAGACTTAAAATGAACAACTTGAATTTCAAATTCCATCCATGTAACCCAATCCCATTATCTATCAACATTAGCTCATACTTTGAAGACCTTTATGAATTCGTGTATCTTAGCTATTATTGATCACCTCTCCATTGATGTTATTGTATCCTTTATTAAAATTTAATTATACCAGTTACCAAACTCGAAACCACAAAAGAACTTATTACCACACTTGAGTCAAATGCCTCTAGGGTTATTTCTCAAATCTTATCCAATAATCGTTAACCCATATGAATAACGCATAACACTGCCACCATAAACAGAGTAAAATAAATAGAATCACGTGTCACTAAATTTAATTCTCCACTCTCTTTGAAGATAAATTCGGCCCTTACAAATAGAGTAAATATAATTGTACTTACCTTGCTTCGAAGGCTAAACTATATTTCACTAATTATTTTCATTTATGAATGTAAATTCCTTCAATTATATTCGAGCGGTGTCTCAACATATTCTATGACTATCCATACAACCATTCTTTCATGAAGAACATCACGTTCTGTTATCTCCGAGGGCATAGTGGTCGCAACATAGTAATTCCCCTAATTATACCATTCTCAATTGTAGAACCACTTCAAACATCGGGTAGGCCAAACAAGCATCATTCTCAATGCTTAACCACTATCCAGAAATATAAGACGTTCATATAATCCTCTAAACTATTGTTCCTCTTCCTATACCATATCCTCAAATTACATTATTAAAACATAACCTTACTTACTCTTTTAAAATCACAATGCATTACAAGTCTCACCATAAACCCATTCTATAAGTTTATTACTTCCACCTCCAAATTAGATCTAGACCACGTGATGACATTTCAACTACACGCAGATAGAATTAGGCAAGAGTCACCATTATATGTCAGAGAACGGAGTGAGGCAATAGAAAATAGATCAGATCAAGGACGCACGATAGAGAATCAAAAGGTGAAGATATTTCCTAAAAGCCTCCATTGCCTCTCAAAAATAAGTACAGATGTCTCCGTACCGATCCTCAAGACTCTACTTAGACTCGGCTTGTATACACGTGCAATCGATGAACCTGGAGCTCTGAGATAAGTCAGCCTCATATCCAACAGAAAGGAAATGCAAAAGTAATTAAGATAAAACAAGGTTTAACTTAGTCAAAAAAGATAAATAATCTCAAAATCCCCCAAGACTGGTTGTCACGTATACAAGCCACTAATACATTACCGAAGTACAAAAGAAAATACAGTCACAATGTCTTTATCTCTACAATAGGACTAAAATATAATAAAAGAGTAAGAGGTGTCCGCTAGATGGATGTAACAGCTACCTCAACACTAGAAATGATAGCCTCGGATGTGGTAGAAAATAGTAGGAGATCAAGCAGGTCCAGGCTCACAGCTTACACAAGTGTAGAAGAAAGGGGTGAGTACCAAACAACATGGTACTCAGCAACTGGATAACTAAAACTTAGTAAAGCTCAATAGATACAAGCACTTCTGTCTTCCTAACTGAGCCTTATTAACTACAACCAGCATAAAACCAGCTCAACTCTAAACTTGTACAATAATAACAGTAATACATTCCACGAATACTCATCAATAGTCTCATTAATGAATCATATCAAGTCAAGTTTAGCATATACAGAGAAATAAAGGGGTAAACACGAATTCACAAATATCAACAAAATATGATGCAATGCAATGAGATGATGCATGTCTGTTATATCGGTACACATCTGCTGAATTACAGTACAGAACCCATGGAGGATATTTCTATCCACGTAACCAACCACGGAGCGTGTGGCCCATCCCCTAAATATATATATCCTGCCACAGAGCATGTGGCACGACCCCTTTGTTTTATAATATTTGCCACAGAGCGTGTGGCCCGACCCCTTTGTTTCATAATACCTGTCACGGAATGTGTGTACCAACCCTTTTTGTTTCATATCATTTCAGTCTCAACACAATATGTCAAAACCAATGCAATCAATTCATGTTCATATAATTCACGATAATAAAATGACAAAAATAAAATTTTTTCCTATCTCACATCAACATAGTCATTTCACATGTCCAAAATAAATCCATAATCACAACATATCAAATCCACCAATACATGTCATTACATCACCATTTTGTACCCCTCATCTCTATTTTTAAGGTCAATCATACAGTCAATAACCCAGTCTAATTCTCATTACTTTCCACTACACATAACGCGGAAATACATGTAAATGCAAGCTTAAACTGAGGTTTAAAAATTTACCTGCCTCAATTAATCAAGTAATCACTCCGACACTTGAGCCTTCTCTTTTTGTTGGGCCTCCAAATCAACGTAATCTAGTCAAATAAATAATCACAATAAGATTTTTGAAACGAACAACACCCTTCTACCATATGTCTAGCCTAGACCCAAAAATTTAAGCAAATCAATAAACGCGTTACTAATCTTGATGCCACTTAACAAATCAACTCCCATATTTTCTGAATTTCAAAACTAGGGTTAAACCTCAATTAAATTGAATAATCACTTTAAAACTTGAGCCTCCTTTCATAACGCTTCCTAACGATTAAAATCTAATTAAATACATAATCTTCATAAGAATACGAATCCAATGACACCCATATTGCTATATTTATTTTCGGATCAAAAAATTGAGTCAAAAAGTCATCTCGAGTCATTGAAGTCAAATATGAAATTTTCTTTCCGATTATATTCATTCATGATAAAATAAACTTACATGTCAAATTTCAGCTAAAACGGATTATTATTCAACCCCAAATCAAGATTTTATGTGAAAAACCCTAGGTTTATATTTTTTTATTTCAGCATTGTTTCTCCACCAATATACCCTAAAAATATGTTCATAATCACATAAAAATTTAATGAAAAGGATGAGAATAATTATCGTGACGCTTCGGATTGAAAATCTCTATTTTTTCTCTTCTCCTTTATTTTTCTTTTCCCCTTTCTTTTCTTTCTTCCTCCGTATTGTTTTCTCCTATTTTTGTGTTCATCGTCGTTGTTCTTTCTTTCTTGTTACATCTGATGGCATTTTATATATATATAAATTTATTTATTTTTCTTTTCTTTTATTATTATTTTTTTCCTTTTTCAAACTAATTATGTATTAAAATTTACAAATACTACTAACTTTTTTTAATAAATATAAGAAAAGTGGTATAGAGTATTAAATAAACTAACACTTTAGCTCATCAATAAAATTAATTCTCTAAAATTATCCCTCAACTAATTAATCAAAGTTACGTAAAGGTCCAAAATTTTTAACTTAAATTTATGAAAAGGGTCTTCTATGAAAGGAGGAGGACTCGTTCTCAAAATCACCTAACGGGTCATTACAAGGGATGCCTTTTCATTCTATATCTATGTCATTAAAATTTTTATCACATCTTAAAGAGTTAGTTATTTTATCAAATTTATCTTCACTATTTTCTTGTCTAATATTAATATCTAATGAGGACATGGACATGTTTTGAGTAATATCAACTTCTACGCCTGTAACATCTGTCATGGCTCTGATACCAATAGGGTGAGGGGGTCCAAAAAATCACTGCTTCGATAAGTCAAGTATCCGGGTAGGTATATTTTCATATCTAATAACATTATCATCTTGTTTAACAAGTAAAATAAAGCCTCTTGAGGAGGAATATGTTATGTCTAAAATTAACATAATTTTTGAATTAGAGTAATTTTTCAAAGCAACAGGATATTATAACAGCATAATATCTTAACTTGAATAAAAAGATAAGGGTCCAACATGCTTCCATACCTGTCCCGTTTTGACCAAAATTACATCGGGTATCCGTCGAGACTTTTACCGAATATTGCAATCCCAACCTAAAAATAGGTAACTTCTCTGATGTTCCTTCAGCATAACTTAGCACAACCTTAGTTCATTTTCTACTCTAAGGCGTAAGAGTGATATGGAATGGGAGACTATTCTTTTTATAAAAGAAAAGTAATTATAACAGAAATAATAATTTTTTTCTCTAGAAAATACTCACAAACTTTTTAGTTATTATTCATAGTGAAAATGTTTGTACAAAGAAAAAGAAGGCTGATGATTTCTCAATGCCCCCTTTCTTTACAGACTGTCTCCTTTTATAGATGAAGGAGACGGACTTCAAACTATGGACTTTAAAATTGAAAATAACTTGATAATGACCTTATACCTATCCTAAACATCTAAAGAAAGAAAAGACTTTTCTATCTTACAAAATGACAAAAGTGTCATCTTTTTCTTATCTTCTACCTATATTTTTTTATCCTCTTAAAACTATTACAAAATGAAAAAAATGTTAGCTATTAGTCACTATCATATCTTATTACAAAATGACAAAAAAGGTCTTTATCATCTTTTTCTAATATTATCTTCTTTTCTTGTACATCCTTATCTTTTCCTTTTTATCTTTAATCTCCTCTCGCATCTTCCTTATCTTCTGCTTCTGTCACTATCAGTCTCTATCTTTTATCCATCTATCCTACTTATCTTTTTATCAGCCGTCTATCTATCCTGTATTTATTCAGATGATATTGACATGGTATCTTCAATTATCTTTTCTTTTCTCGGAGAGCAGAATTCACACGTCTCTTTGGCGTGCTTTCGCATCTTGCTTAATCGTTGTTGTGTCTGTGGACTAGATTTAATGATTCCTTTGTTAATTAGGTTTATTTTGGCTTCCATATACCTTTTAGCCGATGGTGGAGTATTTTTTTTCGGGGCTATCAAAGTAGAGGAATGCATTTTTGTTCCTCTATATGTTCTAAATCCACATTTAAAACTGTGTTCCATGTTTTGAAGCACAATCCTTACTTCGATTGCACGTCTGTAGTGTATATCTTTCTCTGTAAATCTTACAAAAGATCTATCTTGAAAATTATTAATAATATTAAAGTCATCAGCTTTGTCAATTTGCATAAAATGATATGCTGGGTATCTTTCTTCTTTGTAGAAGTCTAGTCCTGTAGAAATGAATTTTAGGACTAGAATATCTTTGACTGTAATCGTAGGGTTATTAAGATAACAATCTTTTACTCTGTCATGACCCAATTCCTTAGGTTATTATGGCACCTACTATAACCCACCAGTAGGTAAGCCAACTCGTCAACCCAAAACTTCAAGTAATGGATTTGAGGGCAGAAACTAAACAAGAGTGATGAATTATAAAGATAAGCTGAAAGAATAAGAGGAAGTAAACCAAAACATGATATAAACAACTAAAGATTCCTTCCAAAACCTGGAAGTCACAAGTACAGAGCTGCTACAAAATAAAATATAAGTACAAGTCCTGAAAGTGCACCAAAAATATATATAACAACTGACTAGTCTCAAAAGGCAAAAGATGGGCCATCTATACTGAAGGAGACAAGAAGGATCCAAAAACGCCAAGTACTCACCCTAGTCTCTGAAGCTGACTGCAATAGGCTCAATCTATCCATGGTGGTAGCTAGTGCTCGGTCTTGTATCATGAAAGTAGATACAGAGTGTAGTATGAGTACCAAAACAACAGGTACCCAGTAGGCATCATAGGCCGACTGTGTAGAAAAGGTAAAAACAATATGAAAAAATGAATAGTCTAAATAGGAGTCAACATAAGCATCAAAAGGGGGCAAGAGTACTACCTAATACAACTACAGCTAACTATACCGAACTGGGCCCCCATAAGCCCAGCCGGGACACTAGTGCGCAAGTTAAATAAAAACCCGAACGAACCTCCATAAGCCCGCCGAGTACAATAAATAGCTACAACTACTAAGGCTAGGAACGAAGAATCTGCGATGTTAGGAACCGAAGTACTATATCATTTCCAAACCCAAAATCTCCAAGAGTCAATCGATCTAGGGTGACTTAGGGGTCGAGGCAGGGACTGGGACCCAGATGCTCACCCAAATGTTCAAAGTGGCCAAGGCCAGGACTGGGTACCCGGATGCTTGCCATAATACATAAGTGTGATCGAGGCTGGGACTAGGCACCTGGATGCTCGCCGTAATACATTGGTATGATCAAATTTGAGACTGGGTACTCGAATGCTCATCATACTAGCAAGCCGGTAGAGGCCGGGGCTGAGTACCCGAATGCTCCCGATAATTCAAAACGGAGGTCGGGACTTGGTACCCGGATGCTCACAGATAATTTATCCCATGATGCCAAACATTCTACTTCCTAACTAGAATATAATAGTACCAAAAATCTTTTTCGAAATGAGTCAACCAATATGCCGTCAAAACTGGAATTAGAGCCAAAGTCAACGATCATGAAATCTAGTGTTGCCGACGTATTATGAAAGTCATGATTATATCGATTTATGAATGAGTATATTTTTTAAGAGAAAGGGTAATGCCTAACTAAGGCCAAACTACTAAGCACTAGCCAGCTACACCATTCTACAAGGATTTAAGTCCATCGGAGCGACGCCGGAACATCGAAAGCAAGTTTACATCCTATACTAAGGCCAACATACCCCACAGTATCAAGAATATGCCCATTCAACTCTCTATATAATATTAATAAATAACTATAAGATACACATGCTTCTAAATATCCAAAAAATCCGATAATAAGCCTAAAGCATGATTTCTAACACCTAAAATATACAATCAAACTACCCAAATCAAATCCCACCTATTTCAACATTCTTTCACACATTCCATCTTAATCTAAAGAAAGGTAAAATCGTAGTCTACCTGTAGGCTAAACACGTGGGCTCCAAATCACTGTGTCAGAGCTTTTTCCTTCTAAACTATCTCAGAATGATGTCACGCTATCAAAAACAGAACCGCGACGTCAATACAATCATTTAGATACTAATTTCATAATTTTTGGAGATGGACCAATTTTGGGCTCTAAAATGGGAATTGTGGGACCCGCATATAAAATTCTAGATTTGACCCCCCAAAATAAGTTCCAAACATCACCCCGAGCTCACACATCAGATTTACAATATAATTTGGGGTGGAAAACTATGCGGGACGAGCATGCAACCAAAACTCATAAATTCCGACTGAAGGACAAAAAATGGCAACATCAAAATCAGTAAATTCTAAAAAACGAGACTCTTTCAACCCAAAAAAATTACACTATGACGATTCTTGCAAAAATACCCACAATCTAGCCTCAAGAATCACTCAAAACAGAGTTATATTGACCAAGATACACTCTTTCAAAATTCCATAAAATTTCATAAAATGCATTTTTATCTCAAACGAAGCTTTTCCTCATGTTTCTGAGATCACCACGAGATTCCTCATGGAATTCTCTTGAATTTAGACCCTTGAATCACCAAAATCAAGTTTATATAGGTCAAAAAATAATTACTCAAAATTCTTCCAAAACTCAATCCTAAAATGGACACAGCTGCAAATAAAATCACTATTTCTACCTACATCGAGTGCTCCAAATCAGTTTTCAAGCTCTTCAATGCATTTTCCACGACAAAACTCACAAGTTTACCTTTTGAATTACCCAATTTGGAGCCCTAATGCTCAAGTTATGGAGTTTTAAAGTTGGAGAAAAACACAAAAAAAACAAAAGGGGCTGTTGCTACATTTTTTTTTTCAAATTTTGGATTTTTCAAAATCTTCGATGGGGTGCTCAGAATTCGTACGGAATCCGATAAAAATAAACTAGATATGCTACCCCACTAAATTTGATGTTTCGGACTCAATGGCGCATTTAAAATTTCCATACGATATTATTTTAATAAAAAGTGGGTCCCAAACCTAAGAGTAACTTTAAACCACATTCCACAACGGGCCTCGATATTAGTTCGGAAGCCTCAGAAAGGGAACGAAGGGCCGTTCGAGTGCGTTTTCCAAGAATGTTGAACAAAGTCAACCATAGGCTAACTTTCTAAGTCAAAAGCGTCAAATGGCCTCATACTCGTATCGATTGCCTCGATAGTAATTCCAACAGTGCTACTAGCTTAATTTGGTCATTCCAGAGCTAATGGAACCATCAGAATTTAAATTCGAGATCTCGTTGACCCAAAACTCCAAAAGTCGCAACTAAACCAACTTAGGCCTTTAAAATACCAAAATGGACTCAGGACCTCTAAAAATTCAACCAACACTTCTTCTAGACCAAAACCCATCTCCCAAATCCAACTGAGTTGTCGGAATTCCATTCCGAGCATCAAAACATCAAAAGTTGACCAAAGTCAAACCTTGGCTTAAAGTTCCTCAAATTCTCAACTCAAGGCCTCAAATCTTCGTCACAACTCCAAACTGATTCTGTAAAGTCTCATAAGCCGATTTCGACATTTCAGAGCTGCTAGAATTGATGGAATTCCATTCTGAGACCCGTAGCTCCGATTGACCTCAAATACCACTTTTTAATACTTAAAGCTTATTAAACTCAAAATTTCCAAAAACTTAGCTTTTCATAGGATTTTCTAAAAATCAACACCCGGTACCAATAAAAAATGACTCATGGAAACTAAAGGGAGGAGTAAAATGGTCATTTTACAAAAATTTCAAAAATGACCTTTTGGGTCATTATAATATCCACTACTAAAAGAATTTTCGTCCGCGAAAGTAAAGACAAGGGTATATACCTAGATGGACAAATAAGCTGGGGAACTACTCCCGCATCTCTTGCTCAGTCTCCCATGTAGCCTCCTCGATCGGACGATGGTGCTACTAGACTTCAATCACAGGGATGGACTTAGAACGAAGCTGGCGAACATCTCTGGCTAGCATAGCAATTGGCTCCTCAATAAAATTCAGGCGATCATCCAACTCAACAGAGTCATACTAAAGCATGTGAGACTCATCTGGGATGTACCAGCGCAGCATAAAAACATGAAAAATAGGGTGTATAGATGAAAATGCTGGTGGCAAAGCCAACTCATAAGCAACCTCGAATCTAATCACACCCTTCAAGGGTGACACCCGCAAGAACACCTGATATCCTACCTCAAAGTGCAAGGGCTGACGCCTGCGATCAGCATAACTCTGGTGCCTACTCTAATCTTTCCTCAACCTATCCTGAATAACCTGAACTCTGGCTATGGCATACTGAAGTAAATCGGTACTGTGTGACCCAGGCCCTGAAGACTCAAACCAACCAACCAGAGTGCGACAATGCCTTGCATATAAGGCCTCAAATGGGGCCATCTGAATACTAGAATAGTAGCTATTGTTGTATGCAAACTCTGCCAAAGCTAAGTACTACTCCCAATGACCCTTGAACTCTAATACATAAGCTCGTAGAATATCCTCCAGAACCTGACTAGTATGCTCTTACTGACTATCGGTCTGTGGATGAAATGCCGTACTAAGATCAACTCGGGTGCCCAACTCTCTCTGAAAGGCCCTTTAGAAACTAGAAATAAATTAAGATCCCTTATTTAATATAATGGATATCGGTACCCCATGTAGATGGACTTCCTCCTAAATACATATTTGAGCTAGACGATCTACAGTAAAAGTGGACCGTACTAGCAAGAAATACACTGACTTTGTCAACCAATCAATGATGACCTAAATACCATTATTACCTCTGGATGTTCGAGGAAATCTCATCACGAAGTCCATGGTAATCCATTCCTATTTCCACTCGGGAATAGGTAATCTCTGAAAGACTCCACTAGGTTGTTGATGCTCGGCCTTAACCTACTGGAAACTTAAATAATGGGATACATACTCAGCTATATCTCTATTCATACCACACTACTAATAATGTTGTCTCAAATTCCGATACATCTTTTTGGTGCCCGAATAGATAGAATATATGGAATCGTGGGCCTCGTGAAGGATCAACTGAATAAAGTCTCCAACTCTAGGAATACAAAGGCGACCATCGAACCGTAGTATGCCATTTGAATCTATAGAATCCTGGCCACCCTTGCCTCATAATATGAACTCTCAAAGCTCTACCAATGCCCCATCCTCAAACTGCCAGCCACGAATCTAGTCCAGTAAAGATGATCGAGCTCCCATAATATCCAAAATCAGTTCAGAATCTAAGATTTCCAACCTGACCACCGATTAGCTAAATACTAGATGTCCAAGGCTAGGGGTCGCTCCGCAGCAAACAAGTAAGCTAAACTACCCATACTCCCCGTCTTCCGGCTCAAGGCGTCCGCTACTATATTTGCCTTGCCTGGGTGGTAGAGGATAGAGATGTCATAATCGGCCAGTAGCTCAATCCAACGTTGCTGTCTATAAGGATCCTTCTGACTCATAATGTACTCTAAGCTGCGGTGATCTGTATATATCTTGCAATGGACTCTATATAAGTAGTGCCTCCATATCTTGAGCGCAAAAACTACCATCGCCAGCTCCAAGTCATAGATGAGGTAGTTGTGCTCGTGCACTCTTAATTGTCTGGAATCATAAGCAATAAATCGGCCACGCTACATCAGTACACAGCCAACACTTACACCAGAAGCATCACAATATACTAAAAAGATCTCTCCCTCAACTAGTAGAGTCAGAACAGGAGCGGTGGTAAGCAACTTCTTAAGCTTCTGAAAGCTTGACTCGCACACCTCGGACCACACAAAGGGAATATCCTGGCGGGTCAAATGGGTCAATGGGTTGCAATGCTAGAGAAACCCTCAATGAATCATCTATAATACCCAGCCAATCCAACGAAACTCTGAATCTCTATAATAGATGTGGGCCTAGACCAACCACGAATAGCCTCAATCTTCGCCAGATCCACTCTGATACCCTCTCTGGATACCACGTGTCCCATAAATGCCAGAGACTCCAACCAAAACTCGCACTTTGAGAATTTAGCATAAAGCTGCTGATCTCTCAAAGTCTGGAGCACAACCCTCAAGTGGTGCGCGTGCTCCTTCCTACTCCGCGAGTATACCAGTATGTCATCGATGAATGCAATCATGAAAGAGTTAAGATAAGGCCTGAATACTCGAGTCATAATGTCCATAAAAGTTGCCGGGGCATTAGTAAGCCCAAAAGATATCATAAGGAACTCATAGTGGCCATAGCGAGTCCGTAAAGCAGTCTTAGGAATGTCGGCTGCGCTAATCCGCAACTGGTGGTAGCCAGACCTCAACTCAATCTTATAAAACACAGTCGTACTGGGGTAATGGTTTTTTACCGTTACCTTGTTCAATTGTCTATAATCAACACACATCCGCATAGTCCTATCCTTCTTCTTAACAAACAAGATGGGCACACCCCACGGCAACAAACTAGGCAAATAAATCCCTTACCTAAAAGATCCTCAAGCTACATGCTGAGCTCTTTGAGCTCTGCAAGGGCCATACGATATGGTGGTATAGAAATAGGCTTAGTTCTCAGCTCCAATTCTATGGCAAAGTCAATATCTCTCTTTGGGGGTAGACTAGGTAGGTCAGTGGGGAAGACATCAATATACTCCCTAACCACAGAGACTGAATCAATAGTAGGGGCCTTGCTGGACACATCATGGACATATGCTAAGTACGTCAAGCACCCAGATGCAACTAGCCATCGGGCCCACATAAAGGATATGATCCTAATCGGTGAGCGACTATAAACACCCTGCCACAAGACTAGGAGAATACCAGGCATGGCTAATGTAACGATCTTGGCATAATAGTCCAAAACTGCATGATGAAGGGATAGCCAATCCATGCCTAGAATAACATCGAAGTCCAGCATATCAAGTAAAATAAGATCTGCCCGAGTCGCATGCCTATGAATAGTCACCACACAGGATGTACAAACCTGATCCACTACTAAAAAATCTCCTACTGAGGTTGAAACATGAAACAGGACCTCAAGTATCTCATAAGGAATACCCAAACATGGAGCAAAATATATAGACACATAGGAATACGTGGAATTAGGATCAAATAAAGTTGATGCAGTCTGCTGACAAATAAGGATAGTACCTGTGATAACATCATCTGATGCCTTAGCCTCTTCCCTCATCGGAGAAGCATAGAAGTGACCCTATCGGCCTCTCCTATGAACATTCGCCCTACCACCTGACCTGCCTCCCCGAGAACCTCCCTGGACACCTTGCTGACTATTTTCGTAGCCATGACCCCAATCTATACCTCCTGGTAGAGGTGGTTCTACTACCAATGGTCTAGCCCAATCGGGATACTCCCTAGCTCAGTGCTCTAATAAGCCACAATCGAAGTATCCTGAAACTGAGCGACCCGTGATAACTCGTCCGCGGTAGGAAGAAAGTGGACCTAATCCCTTTAATCTCTATCCTGCGGTGAAACCCCCCAAATGGGGTTGACTACCCTCAACTACTGGAAGGACGACCTAAATTGACCGGCTGGACTGACCCTACTGGTTCCTATCCTGCTGGAACTGCTGGTAGGGCCTGTCATAATTATCATGGCCTCTAGAATAGGACCCACCATAGCTACCCTAATGCCTAGGTCTCTTATCACTGCCCCTTTAGGCCTGATGATGAAATCTAGCCTTGTACTCTGCAATTGTCATATGGCCCTGCTCTAACCGAGTAAAATGATCCCAAAGTCAGTCCTAAACACTCCTATGGATATATTGATCCAAGTAAGCCTTTGAGAATTGGGCCCATGTCAATGCTGGTCACCCAGCTGGTTTGGACAGCAAATAAAAGCGCCACCACTATCTGGCTGCCCCTTTAAACTGGTGAGCAGTGAAGTCAGCGCCTCTAGACTCCACAAGACCCAAGGAATAGAGCTGCTCTTGACAGGTAGTCAAGAACTACATGGCATCCTAACCAATGACTCTAGAAAATATCGAGGGTGACAACCTCTAAAATACTCCTAACATCTTCTTATCCTGTAATGACATCATATCCTCCAGAACTACTAGCGGGGGTGAAACAACTGGAGAGAAAGCTGAACCTTAGGTGCTGGATGGACGGGTGGATCCCACAGTGCTGGTATGCTCGCTACTAGGGTCGAGGCCTGTGGTACAACCCCAATAGCCATGAGGAGTTGCACAATTGTTGCCTGTAGGCTAGGGTCATAACTGGTGCAGCTAGAGGCTATGCTGGTGGGGGTGGTCCCTCTGGCTAAGTAGGAATAGGAGCATTTTGATTCTTCTCTACCAACTCCAACACTATCATTGAGTCGGGAGATGGTGCTTCTCCCCTACCTGTCCCATGAGGATGACCTCTAGGCATGTCAATCCTTAGTGCGTTATCACGATTGGTGGTACCGCGCGTACGAACCATCCCTGCGAAAGAGTGGAACAAATGAGATTTTATGAAATTAATAAGACACAATACTACACGAAATGATACAACATAGAGAATATTCCTAAATACATCTTGTAGCCTCCCGAAGATAAGTTACGGACGTCTCCGAACCCATCCGCGAAACTCTACTAGACGTTAGCTCTATACAAATAAGACCAATGAACCTGGGGCTCTGATACCAACTTGCCATGACCCAATTCCTTAGGTCGTGATGGTACCTACTATAATCCACCAGTAGGTAAGCCAACCCGTCAACTCGAAACTTCAAGGAATGGGTTTGAGGGCAAAAACTAAACAAGAGTGACGAATTATAAAGATAAGTTGAAAGAATAAGTGGAAGTAAACCAAAACATGATATAAACAGCTAAAGATCCCTTCCAAAACCTGGAAGTCACAAGTATAGAGCTGCTACAACATAAAAGATGAGTACAAGTGCCGAAAGTGCACCGAAAATATATATAACAACTGACTAGTCTCAAAAGGCAAAAGATGGGCCATCCATACTGAAGGAGACAGGAAGGATCCTAAAATGCCAAGTACTCACCCAAGTCTATGAAGCTGACTGCAACAGGCTCGATCTATCCACAATGGTAGCTGGTGCTCGGTCCTATATTATGAAAGTAGATGCAGAGTGTAGTATGAGTACCAAGACAATAGGTATCCAGTAGGCATCATAAGCCGACTGAGCAGAAAAGGTAAAAATATTTTGAAAAAGATGAATAGCCTAAATAGGAGTCAACATAAGCATCAAAGGGGGGAAAGAGTACTACCTATGAGAACTACAGCTAATTATACCCAACTGGGACCCCATAAGCCCAGCTAGGACACTCGTGCACAAGTTAAATAAAAAACCAGACAAACCCCCATAAGCCCGCCGAGTACACAGAATAGCTACAACTACCAAGGCTAGGAACCAAGAATCTGTGATGTTAGGAACCGAAGTACTATATCATTTCCAAACCCAAAATTTCCAAGAGTCAATCGATCTAGGGGTAACTTAGGGGTCGACGTCGGTACTGATACCCAGATGCTCACCCAAATATTCAAAGTGGTCAAGGCCGAGATTGGGTACCCATATGCTTGCCATAATATATAAGTACGGTCGAGGCCGAGACTGGGTACCCAGATGCTCGTCGTAATACATTGGTATGCTCGAGGCCGAGACTGGGTACCACAATGCTCGTCATACTAGCAAATTGGTAGAGGCCATGGCTTAGTACCCAAATGCTCCCCGATAATTCAGAACGGAGGCCGTGACTTGGTACCCGGATGCTCACAGATAATTTATTCCATGATGCCAAATATTCTACTTCCCAACTAGAATACAACAGTACCAAAAATCTTTTCCCAAATGAGTCAACCGATATGCCGCCAAAACTAGAACTGGAGCCAAAGTCAATGATCACAAAATCTAGTATTGTTGATGCATCATACAAGTCACGATTATATCGATTTATGGATGAGGATATTTTTAAGAGCAATGGTAATGCCTAACTAAGGCCAAACTACTAGGCACTAGCTCGCTACACTATTCTATAAGGATCTAAGTCCACCGAAGTGACGCCGGGACATCAAAAACAAGTTTACATATTATACTAAGGCTAACATACCCCACAGTATCAACAACATGCTCATTCAACTCTTCTTATAATATTAAAAAATAACAAAAAGATACACATACTTCTAAATATCTCAAAAACCCGATAACAAGCCTAAAGCATGATTTCTAACACCTAAAATATACAATCAAACTACCCAACCCAAATTCCACCTATTTCAACATTCTTTCACACATTCCATCTCAATCTAAAGAAAGGCAAAATTATAGTTTACCTGTAGGCTAAATAGGCGGGCTCTAAATCATTGTGCCAGAGTTTTTCCTTCCAAACTACCTCAAAATGATGCCACGCTATCAAAAATAGAACCACGACGCCAATACGATCCATTAGATACTAATTTAATAATTTTTGGAGATGGACCAATTTTGGGCTCTAAAATGGGAATTATGGGACCCGCATATGGAATTCCGAATTTGACCCCCTAAAATAGGTTCCAAATATCACCCCAAGCTCACAAATTAGATTTATAACATAATTTGGGGTGGAAAACTATGCAGGACGAGCATGCAACAAAAACTCATAAATTCTGACAAAAGAACCAAAAATAGCAGCATCATAATTAGCAAATTCTAAAAACATGAGACTCTTTCAACCCAAAAAAATTGCACTATGACAATCCTTGCAAATAAACCCTACAATATAGCTTCAAGAATCACTCAAAATAAAGTTATATTGACCAAGATACACTTTTCCAAAATTCCACAAAATTTTATTCCGAAAATGACTAAATCAGTAACTAAAAATGAATTTTTACTCAAAAGAAGCTTCTCCTCGTGTTTCTAAGATCACCACGATATTTCTCACAAAAGTCTCTTGAATTTAGACCCTTGAATCACTAAAATCGGGTTTATATAGGTCAAGAAATAACTACTCAAAGTTCTTCAAAAACTCAATCCGAAAATGTACACATCTGCAAATAAAATCATAATTTTTACCTGAATTGAATGGTCCAAATTAGTTTTCAATCTCTCCAATGCGTTCTCCATGAAAAATCTCACAAGTTTACCTTTTGAATCAACCAATTTGGAGCCCTAATGCTCAAGTTATGGAGTTTTTAAGTTGGAGAAAAACCCCAAAAAAACAAAAGGGGTTGCTGCTGCTTTTGTTTTCTTCAGATTTTGGATTTTCCAAAATCTCTGATGGGGTGCTCGGAATTCATTCGGAATCTGATAAAAATAAACTCGATATGCTATCCCACTAAATTTGACGTTTCAGACTCAATGGCGCATTCAAAATTTCCATACGAGATCATTTTAATAAAAAGTGAGTCCCACACCCAAGAGTCACTTTAAGCCACATTCCACAACGGGCCTCGATATTAGTTCGGAAGCCTCAGAAAGAGAATGAAGGGCCATTCTACAGCAAAATAGACATTTCGGAACTAACCGCATTGTCAGAATTTTCATTCGAGCGCATTTTCCAAGAATGTTGACCAAAGTCAACCATAGGCTAACTTTTGAAGTCAAAAGCGTCAAATGGCCCCAAACTTGTATCGATTACCTTGATAGTCATTCCAACACTGCTACCACCCTAATTTGGTCATTCCGGAGCTGATGGAACCATAATAATTTGAATTCGAGATCTCATTGACTCAAAACTCGAAAAGTCGCAACTAAATCAACTTAGGTCTTCAAAATACAAAAATGGACTCAGGACCTCTAAAACTTCAACCAAAACTTCTTCTAGACCAAAAACCATCTCTCGAATTCAATGAAGTCGTCGGAATTCCATTCCGAGCATCGGAACTCCAAAAGTTGACCAAATTCAAATCTTGGCTTAAAGTTCCTTAAATTCTCAACTCAAGGCCTTAAATCTTCGTCGCAACTCCAAAACTGATTCTATAAAGTCTTCTCAGCCAATTTTGACATTTTGGAGCTACTGGAATCGACAGAATTCCATTCTGAGACCCATAGCTCAGATTGACCCCAAATTCAACTTTTTAATACTTAAAGCTTATGAAACTCAAATTTTCCAAATACAGCTTTTCATAGGATTTTCTAAAAAATCAATACCCGGTACCAATCAAAATGACTCAAGGCAACTAAAAGAAGGAGTAAAATGGTCATTTTACAAAAATTTCAAAAATGACCTTTTGGGTCATTACATACTCCTTATTGAATCCATGAAGGTAATCGACTTATTTTTGGGAAATTCGGAATTGTAAGATACATCGAGTTTATTGCTCCGAATTTATACCAGTATCTGATCTCCTGGGGAGATGAATCCTGTAGGTAATTAATTTGGGGTATATTCTCGAGAAATCCATATATCAGTTTGGCATTATTTTGAGAAATTAAATCTCTCATTATTTGTTCCTGTTTTTCCATATCAATCATATTTTTTACAGATCCCAAAAAGATTCCTTTTTGAGGTAATTGGAGTTTGAAAGATAATCTTTCATATTTGTCTGATACCTCAGTAGTAGCAGAGGTATTATCGCCTTTTTGGACTTTAAAGAAATTATTAATAATATTATATAAATCACTTCAATATCCAATTTTTGAGGTTATCGGGGCACATATGCTGGTTAACTTATCAGCAATCTGTTGTTCATAACCGAAATTAATGATTTTGATAATATCTAAAACAATTGTTTGGATATCTTTGAATCATTTATCAATATCTTGAAGATGGTCCTTAATTTTTTTCATTTCTGGTGAGAAAATCTTCTGCAATATTTTTGTCAGTTAGAATAATTTCAATATCAAAAGAGTATTCAGACAAAAGCATTTACCATCTGATAAATCGTTTGTATTGCGGTTTTGACGGAAGATTATTATGAACAAAAGCCTTTACATGAGTATTATCAGTTCTAAGAGTAAATCATTTTGGTAGTAAGAAGTAATATAATTTTTGACAACTTTTTACTACGGCTAACAATTCTCTTTCGTTAATATAATATCTAGTTTGTGTATCTGAAAAGGTTCCGGAACAATATCTACATAAACTTTTTCCTATCTTATTTTTATTAAGATCATAATCTATCTTTTTTAATATTCCGCTCCAGCACTATTTCGAAGCATCCATTTCTAAAATTAAATCATCATTATCTTTTGGTAATTGTAATTTTGGTAAATTTTTACAAATATTTTTAATATCTTTTACTTTTTCCATTAAGACTTCATTAAATTCAAAAATCTTATTCTTTTTTAATAATTCCTGGAATGGCTTTCTTAGTTCAGCCAAATTTTGGATATATTCTAAGGCATAGTTAAGGATTCCTAAAAAGCTTTGTACTTGCTTTTTATCAGTTAATTTATCTGGAAAAACGGATATCTTTTCAACGATGTGGCTTCGTAATTTTATGCTATTTTCATCAATTATCATTCCTAAAAATTCTATCTCATTTTTTTAATAGGCCCTCTTTCTTTTTAGAAAGTGCTAATCCATTTTTTAAGCATAATGTCACGCCCCGAGAGGGTACCCTAGGCGTGGCCGGCACTCAAAAACCATTTTTGGCTTCTGAGAGAACCACTTAGTCTCATTTCTTATTTATTCATCAGCGGAAGACTTAAGAATACTAATGTGGGCTTGTCATAATCAAAGGAAAAATAGATAATTCTTAGAAGAAGTAGTTTTTAAGGAGAACTACTCCGATTACATCATCAGACTCTGTCTATGAAGCCTCTACTACTCTTAGATGGTGCCAATGACATGTCCATGGCTACCTCAAAAGAAACATCACACTCAACAATAATAAAAGGATAAGGAGTTCCTTCGAATACAAGGACTCACCAAATAGCCGAAAAGAAATAATCTTCAATAATGCACCTGTTGAGGATCTCTAACACCTGTATCTGCATCATAAAATGATACAGGTCGAATGACGTCAGTACATAGAATGTACGAGTATGTAAAATGGCAGGAAGGTAAGGACAGATATCAAGATACTCCTCTCAATTAAACTCAGCTCAGAACTCAACATTATCTCAACATCAATATGTAATGCAAGTTTAAAATATAATAATAAAAATAATAGTAATAAGCAATGCTTACTCAGTTGGGAGTTTCTCTAACCGACAACCATCATTTATGAGCTAGAGATGATACAACGAAGCGATGTCGTTGCCACATCCATCCAATACCTTGCCAGGGTAAAGGACATCACCATCTTGGATCCACTCATCAAAGTCCTCTTTTGGGAACTTAAGAGGCATAGCCTCCATCCTACGCTGGCTACGTAGTTCTGGGGTTTGAGTCAATTAAACTCTTACCCAACTCGGTGCTCAATACTACTCCCAAAATATGTGCTCATATTAAACTCATCATCTAGTCTCATTGGACATTAATTTAAATCATCAAACTCATCTCATTTCATGTTCATCAATCATTCTACTTCCAAAAACATCATTTACATCTCATCAAAACATCTTGCTCAAAATATCATTTGCTCAAATTCATTCAAACTCAACTCTTTTGCTCTTTCAAAACTCAATAAAATACATATATAGTATTAATTCATATAACTTTCTTTTTATCAATGAAAATAATAAAAAGCCAACATCTTTACTCAAAACATGTATAAAAATATTCATGAACATCAAATCAATTAGGATTTATGGGAAAGTAGACATGAATAATAATTCCAATAATATGAGAGATAACAATAATAATATTAATGCATAAAATATCAAACTCAATAAAAGAAGAATTAATTTACTTAGAATTCAAGATTTGGATAAAACTCAACTATAACTCAATTATAATGAATTTAAATATTGGGCGCAATGGACGAACTCAATCCAATGCTATGAAAGCCTTATATACCTTAAATCCGAAGGTTTAATCCGAATTGGAACACTCTTGGACCCCTAGCTTTTTCTTCTCGCCGGAGCGTTTTGTGTACTACCCAGAGTATAAGAATAACCGGAGTAGTATTTTTATACTACTAAAACTAAAACTATATTTGAGAAGAAGTATATAGAGAGAAGAAATGCTTAAGAAAGGTTGATGAATAAAATGAGGAATAAGGTGGATATTTATAGGTGGGAAAGAGGGACCTAACAATAAATAAAATAATTATAAAGAAAAATCTGAAAATTTAATGGAATATATTGATGTCATGGATGATGTTAAATGGAGGACAATTTATGTCATGAAAGATGTCAAATGTATCTAGATGTTTTCATGGTAGGTAAGATGAGTTCTTTTTAACAGAATACTCTTTTTTGAAGCTGCATTTGAATAAGATAAATTCCTTATTAGGATTTGGTGTCTCCATAAGAATTGTAGATATGGAAGTCTAGTTTTATATCGTTCAAGAATCAACCAATTTGGAGCAACCTACAATGAGATATAAATTTTCTTCTATAAATATTCAATTCTGTCACAGCACTATATCTTGCAAAGATTAATTTATTTGATCTACTTATACTCCAAATATTAAGATGTGTTCTTCATGAAAGTTGTAGGTAATGATGTTGTGGTTACTCAAAAATTTGAATCGCCTAATGTGGACGAACCTATGAAAAGTTATGCCCAAAATACAGATGCTGTATTTTTTTGTCCAGAATTGAAATACCGATATACAACATTTTAGGGGTTGTTACACATAAGTTAGTAAACTTATTTAGGTGTATCATATGTTCTTCAAAGCTATCAGACAAGACTAAAATATCATCAATATAGACAAATATATAGTCATAATCTTTAAAGATATTATCCGTTTTTCTTCAAAATATCTGTGGGGCATTTTTTAATCCTAATGGCATGACTAACCATTAATACTGCCCTTGAGGGATAGAGAATGCAGTACAATGAATACTATCTTTATTTATTTTTATTTGCCAAAATCCGCTCTTACAATCAAACTTAGAAAATATCTTTTGTTAGTAGTTTTATGTAACAACCCCTAAAATGTTGTATGTCGGTATTTCAATTCTCGACAAAAATAATACAGCCTCTGTATTTTGGGCATAACTTTTCATAGGTTGGTCCAAATTAGGTGATTCAAATTTCTGGGTAATCACAACATCCTTACCTACAACTTTCATGAAGAACATAACTTCAAATTCGGAGTATAAGTAGGTCAAATAAATTAATCTTTGCAAGATATAGTGCTGTGACGAAATTGAGTGTTGATAGAAGAAAATTCATATCTCACTGTAGGTTGCTCCAAATTGGTTGACTCTTGAACTATATGAAACTAGACTTCCATATCTACAATTCTTATGAAGAAACCAAATCCTAATAAGGAATTTATCTTATTCAAACGTAGCTTCGAAAATGAGTATTCTGTTAAAAAGAACTCATCTTACCTACCATGGAAACATCTAGATGCATTTGACATCATGCATGACATAAATTGTCCTCCATTTAACATCATCCATGACATCAATATATTCCATTAAATTTTCAGATTTTTCTTTATAATTATTTTATTTATTGTTAGGTCCCTCTTTCCCACCTATAAATACCCACCTTATTTCCTCATTTTATTCATCAAGCTTTCCTAAGCATTTCTTCTCTCTATATACTTTTTCTCAAATATAGTTTTAGTTTTAGTAGTATAAAAATACTACTCCGGTTATTCTTATACTCCGGGTAGTACACAAAACGCTCCGGCGAGAAGAAAAGGCTAGGGATCCAAGAGTATTCCAATTCGGAGTAAACCTTCGGATTTAAGGTATGTAAGGCTTTCATAGCATTGGATTGAGTTCGTCCATGCGTCCAATATTTAAATTAATTATAATTGAGTTATAGTTGAGTTTTATTCAAATCTTGAATTCTAGATGAATTAATTCTTCTTCTATTGAGTTTGATATATTTATGCATTAATATTATTATTATTGTTATCTCTCATATTATTGGAATTATTGTTCATGGCTACTTTCCCATGAATTCTAATTGATTTGATGTTCATGAATATTTTTACATATGTTTTGAGTAAAGATGTTGGCTTTTTATTATTTTTATTGATAAAAAGAGAGTTATATGAATTAATACTATATATGTATTTTATTGAGTTTTGAAAGAGTAAAAGAGTTGAATTTGAATGAATTTGAGAAAATGATATTTTGAGCAAGATGTTTTGATGAGATGTAAATGATATTTTTGGAAGTATAATGATTGATGAACATGAAATGAGATGAGTTTGATGATTTAAATTAAAGTCCAATGAGACTAGATGATGAGTTTAATATGAGCACATATTTTGGGAGTAGTATTGAGCACCGAGTTGGGTAAGAGTTTAATTGACTCAAACCCCAGAACTACGTAGCCAGCGTAGGATGGAGGCTATGCCTCTTAAGTCCCAAAAAGAGGACTTTGATGAATGGATCCAAGATGGTGATGTCCTTTACCCTGGCAAGGTATTGGATGGATGTGGCAACGACATCGCTTCGTTGTATCATCGCTAGCTCATAAGTGATGGTTGTCGGTTAGAGAAACTCCCAACTGAGTAAGCATTGCTTATTACTATTATTTTTATTATTATATTTTAAACTTGCATTACATATTCATGTTGAGATGATGTTGAGTTCTAAGCTGAGTTTTATTGAGAGGAGTATCTTGATATCTATCCTTACCTTCCTGCCATTTTACATACTCGTACATTCCACGTACTGACGTCATTCGACCTGCATCGTTTTATGATGCAGATACAGGTGTTAGAGATCCTCAACAGGCGCATCGTTGAAGATCATTTCTTTTCAGCTATTTGGTGAGTCCTTCTTGTATTCGAAGGAACTCCTTATCCTTTTATTATTGTTGAGTGTGATGTTTCTTTTAAGGTAGCCATGGACATGTCATTGGCACCATCTAAGAGTATTAGAGGCTTCATAGACAGAGTCTGATGATGTAATCGGAGTAGTTCTCCTTAGAAACTACTTCTTCTAATAATTATCTATTTTTCCTTTGATTATGACAAGCCCACATTAGTATTCTTAAGTCTTCCGCTCATGAATAAATAAGAAATGAGACCAAGTGGTTCTCTCAGAAGTCAGAAATGGTTTCTGAGTGCCGGCCACGCCTAGGGTACCCTCTCGGGGCGTGACAAACTTGGTATCAGAGCACAGAGTTCAAGAGTCCTAGGGTATCTATGAATCCGTGTCTAGTAGAGTCTTGTTTATGGGTGTGTCGTGCACCACACTTATAATC
This sequence comes from Solanum dulcamara, assembly GCF_947179165.1. NCBI lineage: Eukaryota > Viridiplantae > Streptophyta > Magnoliopsida > Solanales > Solanaceae > Solanum > Solanum dulcamara. The sequence continues at coordinate 56,116,344 of NC_077238.1, read as the reverse complement.
AGGAAGCTATAGGACATTAGGAATTATTTCACTTCTTTCATAATCTGAGTTCGTGCGATAGAGTTTAACTCTATAAAATCTTTCTTTCTAATTCGTGCGTTTACACATTTCAGACATGCGTCCTAAACGTTCAGCTAGTCAGAGGAACGCTGCCAGCACTGAGGTTCCACAGTCAGTGATGCCGCCACGGAGAACTAGGGGCCGACCTGCAAGGTCTACTGAGGTACCCCAAGTACCTACTGTTCAGACCACTCCTACTTCTGAGGATGATTTTCGAGGAGCGATTGCTATGCTCACCCAGTTGGTGGCTGCTCGAAATAGTAGCCAGAGTTCACCAACTCCTAGCTCTAGTTATCAAGAGCCGTCTGCTGCCACGAGGATCAGAGATTTTCTAAGAATGAATCCACCGGTCTTCACGGGTTCTAACGTTGATGAAGACCCCCAAAATTTCATTGATGAGATGTGGAAGATACTAAAAGCGATGCATGCTACAGAGATTGAGGGTTTTGAGTTGGTGTCTTATCAACTCAAGGATGTCGCAAATGTCTGGTATAACCAGTGGGAAGAAAGTAGAGGTGAAGATGCAGAGCCTGCTCTTTGGGATGAGTTTGAAAGAGCATTTCTTGATAACTTTTTTCCCCAAGAGCTACGTGAAGCAAAAATTGAGGAGTTTGTGAACCTCAAGCAAGAGAGTATGACTGTGAAAGAGTATAGTTTGAAGTTTATTCAATTGTCCAAATATGCCCCAGAAATGATTCCTCATATGAGGTCTAAGATGAGGAAGTTTGTCTCTGGCCTAGGCAAACATGTAAAGAAAGAATGTAAGGCAATGCTAATGATTTCTGACATGGATTTTTCTAGATTGATGGTGTATGCTCAGCAGGTTGAGGATGACAAGAAAAAGGACCGAGAAGAACACCTAAGCAAGAAGGCTAAGTCTGCTGGGCATGAGAATGAGCAGAAGCAAGGGAAGGGTAACAAGTCTTTCTTTCAGAAAAGGTCTTCCAATTATGCACCTTCCCCAACAAATGCTTTTACACCTAATACCAGGTATGATCAGAGATCGCTAAGTCACCAAAACTTTCGATCTCAAGGTTCTCAGTCCCAATTAAGTATGGCTCAAGGTTCTAGAGGAAAACCACCATGTGCTAGATGTGGGAGGCTCCATTTGGGAGAGTGTCGTGTGGGCACCAATGCTTGCTACGGATGTGGAAAGATAGGTCACTTCCAGAATGAGTGTCCTTCAAAAAGGCAGGGAGATGGAAGTAATAGAGCTCAGTTTTCTTCTGCAGCTCCACAGAATAGAGGTAATCATAGAGGTGCAGCTTCAAGTGCAGGTGGGGGAACCAACCGTCTGTATGCTATGGGTAGTCGCCAAGACCAAGAGAATGCACCCGATGTTGTTACTGGTATGCTCCGAGTCCTTTCTTTTGATGTGTATGCATTACTTGATCCGGGTGCTACGTTATCTTTTGTGACTCCTTACTTGGCTAGTAAATTTGAGATCCTTCCTGAGTGTCTTCTTGAGCCTTTCAGTGTGTCTACTCCTGTTGGTGATTCTATCTTAGCTGAGAGGGTCTATAGAAATTGTACTGTGTCAATCTATCATAGGGATACCATGGCTGACTTAGTTGAGTTGGACATGGTTGATTTTGATGTGATTCTTGGTATGGACTGACTTTATTCTTGTTATGCTTCGGTTGATTGTAGGACCCGAATTGTCAAGTTTCAATTTCCAAACGAGCCTATCTTAGAGTGGAAGGGGAATTCTGTAGTGCCAAGGGGTAAATTTATTTCCTACCTTAAGGCCAGAAAATTAATCTCTAAGGGATGTATATATCATATAGTTCGAGTCAAAAATATTAATGATTAGACTCCATCTCTTGAGTCAGTTCCCATTGTGAATGAGTTTCCTGAAGTCTTTCCTGAGGATCTACCTGGAATCCCTCCTGATAGAGAGATAAACTTTGGTATTGATGTCCTTCCTGATACACAACCTATCTCCATTCCTCCTTATAGGATGGCTCCTGCTGAGTTAAAAGAGTTGAAAGAACAACTGAAAGACCTCTTAGATAAGGGGTTTATTAGGCCAAGTGTCTCACCTTGGGGCGCTCCTGTCCTATTCGTGCGAAAGAAAGATGGGTCCCTTAGAATGTGCATTGATTACCGACAACTAAACAAGGTCACCATTAAAAACAAGTACCCTCTCCCCAGAATAGATGATTTATTTGACCAACTTCAGGGTGCCACATGTTTCTCTAAGATAGACCTCAGATCAGGCTATCACCAGTTGAAAGTGAGAGAATGTGACATCCCGAAGACGGCTTTTCGAACCCGCTATGGTCATTTTGAGTTTCTTGTTATGTCCTTTGGATTGACAAATGCTCCAGCAGCTTTTATGGACCTCATGAACCGAGTATTCAAGCCATACCTAGATACGTTTGTAATTGTCTTCATCGATGATATTTTGGTCTACTCTAGAAGTAAGAGTGAGCATGCTAATCACCTTAGGATTGTCCTTCAAACTCTTAAGGAGAAGGAGTTGTATGCTAAGTTTTCAAAGTGTGAGTTTTGGCTTGAGTCTGTAGCATTCCTAGGTCATATTATATCTGGGGATGGAATCCAAGTTGATACTCAAAAGATTGAGGCAGTTAAGAACTGGCCACGACCCACCTCTCCAACCGACATAAGGAGTTTCTTAGGTTTGGCTGGTTACTACAGGAGGTTTGTTGAGGGATTTTCATCCATATCCTCACCATTGACTAAGCTGACTCAGAAGAAGGCTAAGTTTCAATGGTCTGATGCTTGTGAGAAAAGTTTTCAAGAGTTGAAAGCTAGATTGACTACTGCTCCAGTACTATCCCTACCCGAAGGAATGGATGGTTTTGTAATCTATTGTGATGCTTCAAGAGTTGGGTTGGGATGTGTATTGATGCAGAAAGGTAAGGTCATTGCCTATGCCTCCAGGCAGCTTAAGACTCATGAGAGGAACTACCCCACTCATGACCTTGAGTTGGCAGCTGTGGTATTTGCTCTTAAGATTTGGCGTCACTATCTTTATGGTGTACATGTGGATGTGTTCACAGACCATAAGAGCTTGCAGTATGTATTCAGCCAGAAGGAGCTGAATTTGAGGCAAAGGAGATGGCTAGAGTTGCTCAAGGATTATGACATGAGCATTCTCTACCACCCAGGTAAAGCAAATGTAGTTGCTGATGCTCTTAGCAGGTTATCTATGGGAAGTACAACTCATGTGGAAGAGGAAAAGAAGGAGTTGGCAAAGGAAGTGCATAGACTTGCGCGTTTGGGAGTTCAACTTATTGACTCTAGTGAGGGTGGTACAATAGTACGAAATGGAGCCGAATCATCTCTAGTTGCAGAGGTGAAAGAAAAGCAAGATCAGGACCCTATTCTTCTTCAACTGAAGGATGAGGTTCACAAGCAGAAGGTAATGGCTTTTACCAAAGGGGGAGATGGAGTGTTGAGATATCAAGAAAGATTATGTGTTCCAAGTGTTGATGGTATTAGGGAGAGAATCATGAAAGAAGCCCATAATTCTAAGTATTCCATCCATCCAGGTTCAACAAAGATGTATCATGACTTGAGAGAAGTATACTGGTGGAGTGGAATGAAGAGAGATATAGCAGAGTTTGTGTCCAAGTGCCCAAATTGCCAACAAGTTAAAGTTGAGCACCAAAGGCCTTGTGGAGTGGCTCAGAATATAGAGATACCGGAATGGAAGTGGGAAATGATCAATATGGACTTCATTACCGGTTTACCACGAACCCGCAAACAACATGACTCTATTTGGGTGATTGTGGATAGGATGACCAAATCGGCCCATTTCTTGCCGGTTAAGACTACGAACACTGCAGAGGATTATGCCAAACTGTATCTTAGAGAGATTGTTAGACTGCATGGAGTTCCTTTGTCTATCATCTCTGATAGGGGAGCTCAATTTACTGCTCAGTTTTGGAAGTCATTTCAGAAGGGCTTGGGTTCAAGAGTGAACCTTAGTACTGCTTTTCATCCGCAAACAGATGGCCAGGCAGAGCGTACGATACAGACTTTGGAGGATATGTTAAGAGCCTGTGTCATTGACTTCAAAGGTAATTGGGATGATCATTTACCTCTTATTGAGTTTGCATACAATAATAGTTTCCATTCGAGTATTCAAATGGCTCCTTATGAAGCTCTGTATGGGAGGAGATGTAGATCACCAATTGGTTGGTTTGAAGTTGGTGAAGCTGAGTTGATTGGACCAGACTTGGTTCACCAAGCTATGGAGAAGGTGAAAACCATACAAGAGAGGTTGAGGACTGCTCAAAGTCGCCAAAAATCCTACACTGATGTTAGAAGAAGAGATTTAGAGTTCGAAGTGTACGATTGGGTATACTTGAAAGTTTCACCCATGAAGGGTGTGATGAGATTTGGAAAGAAAGGGAAGCTTAGTCCCCGCTACATTGGTCCTTATCAGATTATGAGGAGGGTAGGTAACGTAGCCTATGAATTGGAGTTGCCTCCAGAATTAGCTGCTATTCATCCCGTGTTTCACATCTTTATGCTTAAGAAGTGTTTGGGAGATCCTTCACTTGTTGTCCCAGCTGAGAGCATTGGGGTGAAAGAGAGTTTGAGTTATGAAGAGATTCCAGTTCAAATTCTTGATCGTCAGGTTCGCAAATTAAGAACTAAGGAAGTGGCATCTGTCAAAGTCCTATGGCGAAATCAATTTATTGAAGAGGCTACATGGGAAGCTGAAGAAGATATGAAGGCTAACTATCCTCATCTATTTATGCCTTCTGATGACGATATTCAAGGTAATATTCCTTACTTCTACCTTTGAGTCGATGTTTATTCTTGAGTTTGAGTCATTAACCATTTGAGTATCGGAGTTGATGTATTGATGATATTTATTCTTTATGTCTCCTATTTTCATCTTCATTCGAGGACGAATGATCCCAAGGGGGAGATATTGTAACAACCCCTAAAATGTTGTATGTCGGTATTTCAATTCTCGACAAAAATAATACAACCTCTGTATTTTGGGCATAACTTTTCATAGGTTGGTCCAAATTAGGTGATTCAAATTTCTGGGTAATCACAACATCCTTACCTACAACTTTCATGAAGAACATAACTTCAAATTCGGAGTATAAGTAGGTCAAATAAATTAATCTTTGCAAGATATAGTGCTGTGACGAAATTGAGTGTTGATAGAAGAAAATTCATATCTCACTGTAGGTTGCTCCAAATTGGTTGACTCTTGAACTATATGAAACTAGACTTCCATATCTACAATTCTTATGAAGAAACCAAATCCTAATAAGGAATTTATCTTATTCAAACGTAGCTTCGAAAATGAGTATTCTGTTAAAAAGAACTCATCTTACCTACCATGGAAACATCTAGATGCATTTGACATCATGCATGACATAAATTGTCCTCCATTTAACATCATCCATGACATCAATATATTCTATTAAATTTTCAGATTTTTCTTTATAATTATTTTATTTATTGTTAGGTCCCTCTTTCCCACCTATAAATACCCACCTTATTTCCTCATTTTATTCATCAAGCTTTCCTAAGCATTTCTTCTCTCTATATACTTCTTCTCAAATATAGTTTTAGTTTTAGTAGTATAAAAATACTACTCCGGTTATTCTTATACTCCGGGTAGTACACAAAACGCTCCGGCGAGAAGAAAAGGCTAGGGATCCAAGAGTATTCCAATTCGGAGTAAACCTTCGGATTTAAGGTATGTAAGGCTTTCATAGCATTGGATTGAGTTCGTCCATGCGTCCAATATTTAAATTTATTATAATTGAGTTATAGTTGAGTTTTATTCAAATCTTGAATTCTAGATGAATTAATTCTTCTTCTATTGAGTTTGATATATTTATGCATTAATATTATTATTATTGTTATCTCTCATATTATTGGAATTATTGTTCATGGCTACTTTCCCATGAATTCTAATTGATTTGATGTTCATGAATATTTTTACATATGTTTTGAGTAAAGATGTTGGCTTTTTATTATTTTTATTGATAAAAAGAGAGTTATATGAATTAATACTATATATGTATTTTATTGAGTTTTGAAAGAGTAAAAGAGTTGAATTTGAATGAATTTGAGAAAATGATATTTTGAGCAAGATGTTTTGATGAGATGTAAATGATATTTTTGGAAGTATAATGATTGATGAACATGAAATGAGATGAGTTTGATGATTTAAATTAAAGTCCAATGAGACTAGATGATGAGTTTAATATGAGCACATATTTTGGGAGTAGTATTGAGCACCGAGTTGGGTAAGAGTTTAATTGACTCAAACCCCAGAACTACGTAGCCAGCGTAGGATGGAGGCTATGCCTCTTAAGTCCCAAAAAGAGGACTTTGATGAATGGATCCAAGATGGTGATGTCCTTTACCCTGGCAAGGTATTGGATGGATGTGGCAACGACATCGCTTCGTTGTATCATCGCTAGCTCATAAGTGATGGTTGTCGGTTAGAGAAACTCCCAACTGAGTAAGCATTGCTTATTACTATTATTTTTATTATTATATTTTAAACTTGCATTACATATTCATGTTGAGATGATGTTGAGTTCTAAGCTGAGTTTTATTGAGAGGAGTATCTTGATATCTATCCTTACCTTCCTGCCATTTTACATACTCGTACATTCCACGTACTGACGTCATTCGACCTGCATCGTTTTATGATGCAGATACAGGTGTTAGAGATCCTCAACAGGCGCATCGTTGAAGATCATTTCTTTTCAGCTATTTGGTGAGTCCTTCTTGTATTCGAAGGAACTCCTTATCCTTTTATTATTGTTGAGTGTGATGTTTCTTTTAAGGTAGCCATGGACATGTCATTGGCACCATCTAAGAGTATTAGAGGCTTCATAGACAGAGTCTGATGATGTAATCGGAGTAGTTCTCCTTAGAAACTACTTCTTCTAATAATTATCTATTTTTCCTTTGATTATGACAAGCCCACATTAGTATTCTTAAGTCTTCCGCTCATGAATAAATAAGAAATGAGACCAAGTGGTTCTCTCAGAAGTCAGAAATGGTTTCTGAGTGCCGGCCACGCCTAGGGTACCCTCTCGGGGCGTGACATTTTATTAATTAGACTTTCTTTATGTCGTAGGAAATATCCATCAAATATAGTGTTGTCATTTAAATTTTTATAATTAATGACCATTCTTGGTTTATTTCGTACTATCTCTGAATGGTTTCTAACCATAAAGGCGGTTGAACTATGATGAGAGTTACTAGGTCTTATTATTCTAAGACTTAATAATTTCTTAATCTGTTTTTGAAATTCTTCTTGGTTTTTCGGACTGTATCTCATTGGTTTTACCCTAATAATTTTATCTTTATCTTTCATTTCTAGCTTGGCTTCTTTCTTATTTTTATCCCAAAATTCTAAGCGATTTTCGAAAAAACATTGTTCTAATTTATTAAAGGTTATTTGGTATTCTAACAGATTGTTAGATGGTTGATTAATTATTTGAGGGTTGTCCCAATCCATATTATATTGAAGTAAAGGAGTACTTTTTGGAAAAATTGGTTTGTTTTGATATCGTATATAACTACGCTGTGCTGTGCGGGGTTTAAAGTGAATAGGTAGTCTTTTGGAGTAAGCAGTTTTAAATCGTTTTACCACAATAATATGTTGTCAAGGAGTTTTGAATTTTATTTGAAATAAAACTCTATCATATAAAACAGTATGAAACATTTCTAAAAAGTTGTTTCCTAATAGAATATCTTGTCCGATATTATGGAAATAAAATGGATGACATTTTATTAAAAAATATCCTAGTAGTATAATCGGTTGAGCAATGCCTTTAGAAATTGTTACGATATTATTAGATATATCTTTTCCCTTAGTAATGGGTAGTTCTTGATGGTATTCTTTAGGGAATACTTCTGGTCTACAGAAACATATTCTCGATCCATTATCTATATAGGCATCAAAATATTATATTTTATAATCTTTATACGTTATTCCTATGTGAATATATATACTATATTGAATTGATTGCTCCGAAATCATACCAATATCTAATCTCCTGAGGAGAGGAATTTTGCAGAAAATTAATTCGAGGATAAATTCCTCCAAAATCAATATATCTTGTAGGCATATTTTTGAGAGAAAATAAATCTCTCATTATTATTTCTTGACTTTCAACCTGGGGTTGTAAAGCATTTAATCTCTCTTCTATCGAAATTCCTTTTAAAGGTCTTTGAGGCCTAAAAGATATTTGTTCATATTTATCATTGGTAGTAGTCGTAGTATCCGATTTTTTGATTTTGATCAAACTGTTGATCATATCGTAATTGTCACTGTATTGTCCAATTTTAGATGTTATCTTTGCACATATGCTGATTAGTTTGTCAGCAATCTTTGAGTCGCAATCAAAATTAGAAATTTCGATAATAGCGGAGACTAAAGTCTGAATATCATCAAAGCATTTATTAATATCTTCCAGATGTGTTATCAGCTGTAGCTTAATATCTTTTCCATCTCTTGTGAGAAAATCTGCTACAACATTTTTAGTAAAGCGAATAATTTCAATATCAAAAGAATATTCAGACAAAAGCATTTGCCATCTGATAAATCATTTATATTCCGGTTTTGATGGAAGATTATTATGAACAAAAGCCTTTACTTGAGTATTATCAGTTCTAAGAGTAAATCATTTTGGTAGGAAAAAGTAATATAATTTTTGACAACTTTTTACTACGGCTAACAATTCTTTTTCATTAATATGATATCTCGTTTGTGTATCTGAAAAAGTTTCAGAACAATATCTACTTAAACTTTCTCCTATCTTATTTTTATTAAGATCATAATCTATTTTTTTAATACACCGCTCCAACACTGTTCTGAAGTATCTGTTTCTAAAATTAAATCATCACTATCTCTTGGTAATTGTAATTTCGGTAAGTTTTTACAAAGAGATTTAGTATTTTTTTACTTTTTTAATTAAGACTTCATTAAATTCAAAGCTTTTATCCTTTTTTAATAATTCCTGAAATGGCGTTCTTAGTTCAACCAAATTCTGGATATAATCCGAAGCATAATTAAGTATTTCTAAAAAGTTTTGTACTTGCTTTTTATCGACTAATCTATCTGGGAAAACAGATATCTTTTCGATGATATGGCTTTATAATTTTATGTCATTTCCATCAATTATCATTCCTAAAAATTCTATCTCATTTTTTAATAGGCTTGCTTTCTTTTTAGAAAGTGTTAATCCGTTTTCTAAGTATAAGTTAGTAAACTTATTTAGGTGTATCAGGTGTTCTTCAAGGCTATCAGACAAAACTAAAATATCATCAACGTAGACAAATATATAGTCATAATCTTTAAAGATATTATCCACTTTCTTTGAAATATCTGTGGGGCATTTTTTAATCTAAATAGCATAACTAACCTCTCATGACCCAACTCCGGGGCCGCGACTGGTGCCTTATTTGGAACCCACACGAACTTACATACTAAATAATCATATCACAGGAGAATTCTGGTTTAGTATTATTTTTAATCAGACAGAAGGCCATTTTTATTTTAAGCGGTCGCGCGTGCAGAAAATATCATATCAAACCAAAAGGGGCGATAGAACACGTATCGCCGGATATGTGCATATATATACAAATATATAGGCTATTTTGGCCGTTATAACAAGAGAGACCACATTAAGACACAAGTCATAGACAAACACACATACACAACCCATGACCCACACCGATGTCTACAGACCTCTACCAAAGCATAATGAAAACATATGACGGGGCAGGGCCCCACCGTACCCAAATAGTCAAATACATAAGAGTGTGTACATCAGAAAGACATATACCAAAATGCAGCTCTGAGTTAAAGGAGCACTCTGTAGTAGCAGAAGGTGTGCAGCCTACGCCGACAAATCCGAAATGTCTGTACCTGTAGGCATAAATTCACCCCCCGAAGAAAGGGGTCAGTATGAAATATGTACTGAATATTTAAAGCACAGATTTAAGAAATATAAATCGTAACTGAAAGGAAGAGTACAAGGAGCACATACCAAACCAAAACATCAAAAATTGTACTGAAAACATATGTACATAATGCAAATAAAATCATGCATAAGGCGTAGGAATGTGGTCACCACCCTGAAGCTAGTGCCACAACACATCATACTGCGGAAGGTATCAAATCTCCGTACCAACCCCAAATATATCATATCATCACAGCATGCCATATGTAACGCTTTGAAAATTTCCATATCAAGACCCGAACCATCCTTCATAGGCGTATAGGCTTGAATCCGATGACTTCTAATTTTATATATGAGTTAGGATCAATTTCTAAGTAATTTAAGTGTGTTGGATGTGTTTAGGGGTCATAAGGGATCTCTAACACAAAGCCAAGTCCAAAGAATTCCCATCGACTAAGTTTCCGGAATGAGTTTGGATAAGGGTCAACTTCAAACGACTATATCTCATATATTATAACGAATTTGGGGTCCCATAGCCTATCAAATTAAAGATCTTTGAGTGTTCTTTCCAACGCCACCAAGATTGTAATTTTTGGAGTTCGGAGGCAAAGGTTATGGCCATTTTACTACAGACTAGTACTGCAGGAATTTTGGGCCTGGGCGACCACTGCAGGCATTTCAGGCCTGGCGCTCCAGTGGTGCGACGCGCCACTATAGCACCAGAAAATAGCCTCAGTAGTTTGGTCCTTGGCGCGATGCGCCACTATTAGATGTGTAGGGTTTTTAGGCCCTAAGCTTGGGTTGTGAAAAACTTGGTATCAGAGAACGAGGTTTTGAAATGGTCCTTGGAGTCCAACATACCGCGTCAAATAGGGTCTTGTTCATAGTTGTGAAGCGTGCCACAATTATGAATATGAGGCTATGAGGTGTTTAGGAAAGTTTTTCACTTCTTTCAAATTCATGTCGTGCCTCAGAGTATCCTAAGCCTTCCTATAACTAACAGACTATTTCGTGTTTCTTTAGATGATGCCTCGTGGAAGACCACCTCGAAGGGCAAGGGTTGACGATTAGGACCAACCTCCTCCAGTTCTGGATATCCTACATTATGAGAAAGGGGTATCCCATGCTGAGTTCTGAAATGTCATCACATTATTGGCTCAAGATGTGGCCAACCAAGGGCGTCAACGTGTTCTCCCTCCCCAAGTGCAAAATCCAGCCACTAGGATTCAGGAGTTTCAAAGGATTAATCTCCCAGATTTTGATGGTTCTAAAATAGATGAGGACCCTATGGAGTTCATCGAGGAGGTGTATCGTATCATGGCAATCTTGGGTGTCCCATCAAATGAAAAGGCTGAACTAGCCGCCTATAAACTCAAGGGTGTGGATCGAGTGTGGCATGAGCAATGGGTTATGGAGAGGGGTGAGGAAGTTGGGCCGATTGAATGGGAAAAGTTCAAAGGTGCGTTCTTAGACCGTTTCTTTCCATTGGAGTTGAGAGAGTCCAAGGTTTAAGAGTTCATCAACCTCCGACAAGGAAGCGTGAGTGTGAGGGAATATGCCCTCAAATTTACAAGGTTGTCCAAATATGCTCCCTTCATGGTCTCCTACTCCCGGCCAAGGATGAGTAAGTTTGTTTCCTATGTTTTAAGCTTGGTTTCCAAGGAGTGCAAAACGGCCATATTGGTCAAGGAGATGGACATCTCCCAGTTAATGACTTATGCCGAACAAATCGAAGAAGAAAAGTTGAGGGAAAGGTCTAGAGGGTTCAAAAGGGTTAGAGTTGATGGTGGAGGGTTCAACCCTCAAAGGTCCAGTCATGGTGGCATTAGTAAGGGCCAAGGTAGTCAACGACCCTTGGGGAAAGGTTCTACGAATGCCCCCATTTCCAAATTTAACAAAGACAAGGGCCCTAACTTAATGACTCTAAGAGGCAACATTGGTACCATAGCTTATCCCTCATGTGGGAAGTGTGGAAAGGCCCACAAAGGGGAGTGCTTGGCGGGCTCAAACGCATGCTTCAAATGCGGCAAGCCGGGTCATTATGCTCGGGATTGTAGAAGTAGTAGTGGTGGTAGGCCTCAAGTCCAAGTTGCTCATGGCCAACAAGTTCAAGGAGGTGGCCAACACACCAACCATTTCTATGCATTGCAAGGGAGGCAAGAAGTTGAGGTGGCCCCAAATATTGTTACCGATATGTTAAAGGTCTTTACTTTTAATGTATATGCATTATTGGATCCCAGTGCAAACTTGTCATTTGTTACCCCATTCTTAGTAAATAGATTTGATGTATTACCCGAAATATTATTAGAGCCTTATTTGGTATCTACCCCCGTGGGTGAATCGGTTATTGCTAGGAAGGTCTATAGGGGTTGTCCCGTGTCTATTTTTCATAAGGTTATTCCTTGTGATCTCATTGAGCTTGATATGATAGATTTCGATGTCATCCTTGGGATGGATTGGTTACATGCATCTTATACTTCCATAGATTGTAGGACTCATCAAGTCAAGTTCCAATTTCCCAAGGAGTCCGTTATTGAATGGGAGGGCCATGATTCGGTGGTGAAGGGTAGGTTCATTTCTTATCTTAAGGCTCGAAAAATGATTTCTAAGGGATGTATTTACCAGACTGTAAGGGTGAGGGATGTCGACTCCGAAAGTCCTCATCTTGAGTCGGTTCCCGTAGTCAATGAGTTCCCCGATGTCTTTCTTGATGACCTTCTCTGTGTCCCTCCGGAAAGGGAAGTTGATTTTTGTATCAATATCTCCCCTGACACCTAACCCATCTCCATTTCTCCTTATCGAATGGCCTCGGCAGAACTGAAAGAGTTGAAGGAACAATAAAAGGACTTGTTAGAAAAGGGGTTCATAAGGCCCAGTATTTCACCGTGGGGTGCTCCTGTGCTATTTGTAAGGAAAAAGGATGGGTCGCATCGAATGTGCATACACTACCGTCAATTGAATAAGGTAACTATTAAGAACAAGTACCCAATTCCTAGAATAGATGACTTGTTCGATCAATTGCAAGGGGCAAGTCACTTCTCCAAGATTGACCTTTGGTCCGGCTATCACCAACTAAAGGTGAGGGAGTGTGACATTCCAAAAATGGCCTTTCGAATAAGGTATGGTCACTTCGAGTTTGTGGTGATGAGTTTTGGGTTGACGAATGCGCCGGCGGTTTTTATGGACCTAATGAATAGAGTGTTCAAGCCCTACCTTGATACTTTTGTTGTAGTTTTCATTAATGATATTTTGATTTACTCTCGAGGTGAGGAAGAACATAAGAATCACTTGAGGGTTATACTTCAAACGTTGAGGGATAGATAATTATTTGCAAAATTTAGTAAGTGTGAATTTTGGTTGAAGGAGGTGGTATTTCTTGGTCACGTAGTGTCCGGTGACGGAATCCAGGTTGATCCTAAGAAAACGGAGGTAGTGAAGAATTGGCCTAGACCATTGTCCCCTTTGGACATTAGGAGATTCTTGGGTCTAGCTGGGTACTATAGAAGGTTTGTCGAAGGGTTTTCTTCCATCTCATCTCCTATGACGAAACTGACCCAAAAGAAAGCGAAATTCATATGGACAAATGAGTGTGAAAAGAGTTTCCAAACCTTGAAAGATCGACTTACCTCCGCTCCTATTTTGACTCTACCGAAAGAATTAGAAGGGTTTATGGTTTATTATGACGCTTCAAAAATTGGTTTGGGTTATGTCTTAATGCAAAATGGCAAGGTCATAGCCTACGTTTCTAGGCAATTAAAGGGGCATGAGAGTAACTACCCTACCCATGATCTTGAATTGGCGACTGTTGTTTTTGCTTTGAAGATTTGGCGGCATTACCTCTATGGGGTGCATGTGGATGTGTATACCGATCATAAAAGTCTCCAATATGTGTTCACCCAAAAGGAACATAATCTAAGACAAAGAAAGTGGCTAGAACTCCTCAAGGACTATGACATGAGTGTGCATTATCATCCGGGTAAAGCTAATATGGTTGCCGATGCACTTAGTAGAGTGTCTATGGGGAGTGTGGCCCATGTTGATGAATGGAAGAGGGAGTTGGTAAAAGATGTTCACCAGTTGGCTAGATTAGGGGTGAAGTTGTGTGGTACCAATAATGGTGGCATGGTTGTTCAAAACGGGTCTGAATCCTCCTTGGTGGTGGATGTTAAGTCAACTCAAGATCTTGACCCGACGTTTGTTGAATTAAAGAAATTGGTAAAGGAAAAGAAAGTAGGGGTCTTTTCCCAAGGGGGGGATGGGGTGCTATACTACCAAGGTCGATTATGTGTTCTGGATGTGGATGGCATAAGGAGCTTGATTTTGAAGGAGGCCCACAATTCTTCATACTCCATTCATCCCGGTTCGACGAAAATGTATCGAGACTTAAAAGAATTTTATTGGTGGGGTGGGATGAAGAAGGACATAGCGAGGTTCATGTCTGAATGTCCGAATTGCCAACAAGTGAAGGCCGAATATCAAAGGCCGGGTGGCCTAGCCCAAGACATTGAAATTCCTACTTGGAAGTGGGAAGATGTGAACATGGATTTTGTAGTGGGTTTGCCTTATACCCGGAAGCGTCATGATTCGATTTGGGTAATTGTTGATAGAATGACTAAGTCGGCTCACTTTCTACCGGTTAAAACTTCCTATAGTGCCGAAGACTATGCCAAGTTCTATATTCGGGAGTTGGTGAGGTTGCATGGTGTGCCGTTGTCCATTATTTCGGATCGTGGTACCCAATTCACTTCTCATATTTGGGGATCATTTCAGAAGGGCCTCAGTACTAAGGTAAAGTTGAGCACCACATTCCATCCTCAAACATATGGACAAGTCGAAAGAACAATTCAAACCCTAGAGGATATGTTAAGGGCTTGTGTGTTGGAGTTTAAAGGGAATTGGGATGATCATCTACCGCTCATCGAGTTTTCCTATAATAATAGTTACCACACAAGTATTGAGATGGCGCCATTTGAGGATTTGTATGGGAGACGGTGTAGATCTCTGGTTGGTTGGTTCGAGGTAGGTGAGATGACCTTGTTGGGACCCGATTTGGTACTTGATTCTTTAAAGAAGGTGAAGCTCATTAGAGAAAGGTTGAAAATGGTGCAAAGTCGTCAAAAATCATATTCCAACACTAGAAGAAGGGATCTTGAGTTTAATGTGGATGATTGGGTGTATTTGAAGGTTTCACCCATGAAGGGTGTGGTTCGATTCGGTAAGAAAGGAAAATTGAGCCCTAAGCATGTAGGGCCATATAAAATCTTACGGCGCATTGGCAAAGTTGCTTATGAGTTGGAGTTACCATTGGAAATGGCCATGGTTCACCCAGTGTTCCATGTGTCTATGTTGAGAAAATGTGTGGGTGATCCTAATTCTATTTTTCCTTTGGAAGTAGCGAATGTTGAAGAAAACTTGACCTATGAAGAGGTCCCGGTTGAAATTTTGGACCATCAAATTAAGAGGTTGAGGAACAAAGAGGTTGCATCTGTTAAAGTCCTTTGGAGGAATCAACAAGTTGAAAGCACTACATGGGAAGCAGAAACGGATATGATGAAACGTTATCCTCACCTTTTCCATTCTACTCAAGTCTAAGGTACTGAGTCAGTCACACTCAAAGTTTAAGACTTCTATAATACGGTTCTTTTGAGTCCTCATATGCATGTTCATGAAGTTAAATTTTAAAGTTATGTTTTATGCTTAAATTTAATGATTTCATGGTTGATGCATTTCAAGTGTCATTGTATATATGTTGGGCTGCTAGTCCTCGTGCCAAAACCCCTTCTATGCTAATGAATCTCATTCGAGGACGAATGTTTCCAAGGGGGAGATATTGTAACGCTTTGAAAATTTCCATATCAAGACCCGAACCATCCTTCATAGGCGTATAGGCTTGAACCCGACGACTTCTAATTTCATATATGAGTTAGGATCAATTACTAAGTAATTAAAGTGTGTTGGATGTGTTTAGGGGTCATAAGGGATCTCTAACACCAAGCCAAGTCCAAAGAATTCCCATCGACTAAGTTTCCGGAATTAGTACGGATAAGGGTCAACTTCAAACGACTATATCTCCTATATTATGATGAATTGGGGGTCCCATAACCTATCAAATTAAAGCTCTTTGAGTCTTCTTTCAAACTCCACCAAGATTGTAATTTTTGGAGTTCGAAATCAAAGGTTATGGCCATTTACTACAGACTAGTACTGCAGGAATTTCGGGTCTGGGCGACCACTACAGGAATTTCAGGCCTGGCGCTCCAGTGGCGTGATGCGCCACTATAGCGCCAGAAAACAGCCTCAGTAGTTTGGTCCTTGGCGCGATGTGCCACTATTAGATGTGCAGGGTTTTTAGCCTATTCTGGCTTGGTACCGCTGTGGCGCGACGCGCCACTATAGCGCCATCAGGGTCTTAGCCCATTTTCAAGATTTTTAAGGGGCATTTCGCCCTTTCCTTATGTGTTACCCAAAGTGAGGTCGTTTTGTGAGGAAAATTCACCTAGTAAGATACTCCTAAGCCTCATTTCCTCATTCACTCTCACTCACACTCTAAGAACAAAAAGGGAACAAAAACCCTAACCTCCCAAGTGCTCTCAAGCCTTCTTCCTCCATCTCCAAGAAGATCAAGCCTCCATTTCTTTTCAAGTTTTTCATTCAAGAGTTGACTCCTCAAGGTATGTGAGCTTCCATCCATGGTTCCTTCCACCCATGGAGTCCAAAAGTTCTTTTTAAAATTTATATTGAAATTTTAAGGGTAAATCTTCATGGGCTTTTATATGATGACTTTAAATGCATAAATTATGGTGTATTTTGACTTTATTTACCTATATTGATGTATTTTGACTCTCAATTGCATGAATTGAATGATTTGCTAATGTGCCTCTATGAAGGCTTGAAGGAGGGTTTTAATTATGAATGGTGGATTATTTTGAGCTATTTTAAATTAATGCATTTCATCATTCTCTTACTTGCTATAATTCTTCAAAATACATTTAAAGGTTTTATGAAGAAAATCCACCTAGTTTTCCTCATGATTAAAGTAAAGTGAAATGAAGTTGGATTGAAAGTTTATGAAGCAAATGCCCATGATTAAGGGAGTCTTGAGAAATGATTGAATGATGATGAAAGGGCTTTTAGCCAAAGAAGGGATTCAACGTGAAAGGATAACTCTCACATAGTTGAATCAAATGAAATATTTAATGAGCTATTCTACCGAAAATGATTTGATGTCTAAAGTTATACAATGCTTATGCTATTATGATATTTAAATGTTATTTCCATGGGATTGACCTAGCACCGAATGTAGCATGTAGATGGGGACTCGACCTAAGGGGTCCTTAAGTAAAGTCTCATGATGTATTAACTATGCTCCAACATAGGAGCCCTTGTAGGCTAGTTAGGCTAGTGGATCCACAATTAGCCAATAAAGTTAAAGTTATAGAACGTTAAAGTTGACAGAGTCCTACCCGGCAAGTAGACTCCCCGTGCCAACGTAGGGGGTTATGTTGGATTCCATGTAATTGCTCCCATGGTCTTAATGTCGGTTAGGGTCACTTCTCCACAAAAATGAATATTTTAAAGTCTCCTATGATCATGTTTATTGCATGCATTCGCTTATGCATATTGCTTGTTCATATTTTTCTTATGTTCTTTATTTCATAGCATACTCACATACTTAGTACATTCAAAGTACTAACGCATACTTTTGCCTACATGATATCACCATGTAGGAACCATCGCCGCTCCTTGATCTCCTCCACATAGCTAACCCATATTAGTTTGAAGATTTGCTAGCAGTGAGTTCCCATGTTTCGGGAATAACATCCCTTTTATTCTAAGCTTTGGTTATGTAGAATAGTAAGACTTTATTTTAAACATTTCGTGACACTTATATTGAGGGTGAGCTAGGGACATGTCTTAGCCTCCGCCAAGTCTATTAGTAGAGGTATGTTTGGACATAAATGGATAAATGTTTTTATTTCCACTTGTTATTATTTATCATTACTAATGAAATGCTTAATGAATGCTAAGAGTCTTGGGTGAGGTACCTTCGGGTGTCTCATTCGCCGTGTCGCATCTAGGCCCTAGGCTTGGGTCGTGACACCATATCATCAGAACATATCATATACCATATCAGATCATGTCACCATAGATGGTACCCAGCCCTATGGTGAGGTCTTGGGACCCGTAACGCATTATACTGCCGAGTCTATTATAGGGCGCACGATTACAAATTTGGCTTGGGTTTTGACGAATGATATCATAGTAGTATGCACGAGCGGAGTAGTGACAAACTAATGCAGCACATATATATATCAAACATTTATGAAATTATGTTTGCAGTCCCAAAATGGGTATTAGAACATAAGGGGAAGATTAGTATATTATTATTTTATTTTTTGTTTTTGTAGGAAAACTCATAGGCAAAAGTTCTCCCTTTATGTTATATCAAAATAAACTAGATAGGACAACTAGGTAAATTTCAGAGCTAGTGGGTCCACCTCCATCCAAGCCGAGGTGGCGTACATAAATTTCAAATATTTAGCCCTACGGAGTCATCTATCAAGGTTGTAGGATAATCCGGTCTTATAAGTAGAAGTTACGGATATTTGCACATTTCTTTTCAACTTATATGAATATTTAATTCAATTTCACTGAATGAATTTCTAGGAAATTTAAGCTCGGATTCTCATGAGTAGAGTTTTTTCTGAGACTCAAATTACAACCTACTACACTTAAGATATGCCAAAAGAAGAAAAGGAAGAGCTTTGCATACCTTATCCGCTTCTTATGCTCACTCAAACTCAAATCCCGTTCCTTCCAAAATCTACAAATGGTCACAATTACCAAATATAAATTATAAGCCTTTAAGAGTTCAATTTTTTTCCTTTACTTGCCTACAAAAATTTGGGCAGCACCTCCCCTATAAATTCAACATCCCCGAGAATTTAACTCGGCTAGAATATCAACAACAACACCTAGAAGCATACCAACAACATCAACAATTACTACAAAGCACAATTTACACTAATAATCTTTCTTCTTCTTCTCTTTTGTCACATAAGGTCACAAGTTCTACTCCACCTCACCTTCAAACTAATATCAATATTTCATATTCATTTACAAGCTCAAGACCACGTAATCATAATTTGAAAAAAGTTAACATTATTCCATACAATATACAAGAATTCCACCAAGACCATAATCCACCCAAAACTTCTACGAATGTAACGAAACTACCAAATTGTATTGTCTCATTCCAAATTCATTAAGAATAACAATAATTCACATACTAGAATTCTATTTCCATAATTACACAAAAATTATACTAAAATCACATAATTCTCTATAACAACTTATAACCAATTTCAATGTCGTGTCGAATCATTAAACTTTTAGTTACACCATAATCTCCATAACGACACCACTAATAAAATAAATAAGGTTCAATTCCTCTTCTCCCAACAATCACACCACAAGGCCACACACACCCACTTGTACACCCACATGGTCACACACACATACATCACAAGTACATGATTTTCACTTAATTCTACTAGCTACAACACACCCACATTTCTTCCATAACATGAGAAGATATAATTCTTACCTTATTCTTCAAATTCCGACTTGCCATAAATGTAGTTTTCTCGCTTAATTACTTATGCCATGTTTAAGAGGGCCTCGAACTTGAGAAGAATTCAAGAAGACAAGATTTTTGGATCAAAGGTGAAGAACTTAGAATTTTTCCTCTTTCTTCTCCTAGCTTCGGTCTTGGCTCTCTTTTTTTCTCTACTTGATGACTTTGATTTTTCTTGAAGCTTCTAGTAAGTAAATGATGTATCTATATAGATGATATATGGGTAATGGACCTTCTTGCTTTGGACCTCAACTCTTCTTATCATTATTATTATTTTGTTTGGAGCCCAAAACTATAAGTCTTACTAGTAAATCACAAAACTAGTTTTCCAAAATTCCCAATTTTTCCCTCGGCATTTCTCCATATTTCTACACCAATTTTTCCATAAACATCACACCGCTACTAATTAAAATAAATAAAATAATTCACAACCTCATTCTTTGCAAGCCAAAAATATTTTTTCCTCTTTCCAAATGCGCAAAGGTGCGAGATGTAATATAACCATTCATATTGCCCTTGCGGGGTAGAGAATGCAGTATAAAAAATACTATCTTTATTCATTTTTATTTGTCAAAATCCACTTTTACAATCAAACTTAGAAAATATCTTTTTGTAGTAGTTCTATTAATTTGGCTTTCTTTATGTGGTAGGAAATATCCATCAAATATAGTATTATCATTTAATTTTTTATAATTAATAACCATTCTTGGTTTATTTCGTACTATCTCTGCATGGTTTCTAACCATAAAGGCTGGTGAACTATGTCGTGTCTCAGAGTATCCTAAGCCTTCCTATAACTAATGGACTGTTTTGTGTTTCTTTAGATGATGCCTCGTGGAAGACCACCTCGAAGGGCAAGGGTTGACGATGAGGACCAACCTCCTCCGGTTTCGGATATCCTACATTATGAGGAAGGGGTGTCCCATGCTGAGTTCCAAAATGTCATCACATTATTGGCTCAAGTTGTGGCCAACCAAGGGCATCGATGTGTTCCCCCTCCCCAAGTGCAAAATCTGGCCACTAGGATTCGGGAGTTTCAAAGGATTAATCCCCCAGATTTTGATGGTTCTAAAATAGATGAGGAACCTATGGAGTTCATCGAGGAGGTGTATCGTATCATGGCAATCTTGGGTGTCCCATCAAATGAAAAGGCCGAACTAGCCGCCTATCAACTCAAGGGTGTGGCTCGAGTGTGGCACGAGCAATGGGTTATGGAGAGGGGTGAGGAAGTTGGGTCGATTGAATGGGAAAAGTTCAAAGGTGCTTTGTTAGACCATTTCTTTCCATTGGAGTTGAGAGAGGCCAAGGTTCAAGAGTTCATCAACCTCCGAAAAGGAAGCATGAGTGTGAGGGAATATGCCCTCAAATTTACAAGGTTGTCCAAATATGCTCCCTTCATGGTCTCCTACTCCCGGCCAAGGATGAGTAAGTTTGTTTCCGGTGTTTCAAGCTTGGTTTCCAAAGAGTGCAAAATGGCCATGTTGGTCAAGGAGATGGACATCTCCCGGTTAATGACTTATGCCGAACAAATTAAAGAAGAGAAATTGAGGGAAAGGTCTAGAGGGTTCAAAAGGGTTAGAGTGGATGGTGGAGGGTTCAACCCTCAAAGGTCTAGTCATGGTGGCATTAGTAAGGGCCAAGGCAGTCAACGACCCTTGGGGAAAGGTTCTACAAATGCCCCCATATCCAAATTTAACAAAGACAAGGGCCCTAACTTAATGACTCCAAGAGGCAACATTGGTACCCAAGCTTATCCCTCATGTGGGAAGTGTGGAAAGGCCCACAAAGGGGAGTGCTTGGCGGGCTCAAACGCATGCTTCAAATGCGGCAAGCCGGGTCATCATGCTCGGGATTATAGAAGTAGTAGTGGTGGTAGGCCTCAAGGCCAAGTTGCTCATGGCCAACAAGCTCAAGGAGGTGGCCAACGCACCAACCATTTCTATGCATTGCAAGGGAGGCAAGAAGTTGAGGTATCCCCAAATGTTGTTACCGGTATGTTAAAAGTCTTTACTTTTGATGTATATGCATTGTTGGATCCCGGTGTAAACTTGTCATTTGTTACCCCATTCTTAGTAAATAGATTTGATGTATTACCCGAAATGTTATTAGAGCCTTATTTGGTGTCTACCCCCGTGGGTGAATCGATTATTGCTAGGAAGGTCTATAGGGGTTGTCCCGTGTCTATTTTTCATAATGTTATTCCTTGTGATCTCATTGAGCTTGATATGATAGATTTTGATGTCATCCTTGGGATGGATTAGTTACATGCATCTTATGCTTCTATAGATTGTAGGACTCGTCAAGTCAAGTTCCAATTTCCCAAGGAGTCCTTTAATGAATGGGAGAGCCATGATTCGGTGGTGAAGGGTAGGTTCATTTCTTATCTTAAGGCTCGAAAAATTATTTCTAAGGGATGTATTTACCAGATTGTGAGGGTGAGGGATGTCGACTCCGAAAGTCCTCATCTTGAGTCGGTTCCCGTAGTCAATGAGTTCCTCGATGTCTTTCCTGATGACCTTGTCAGTGTCCCTCCCGAAAGGAAAGTTGATTTTGGTATCGATCTCGCCCCGGACACCCAACATATCTCCATTTCTCCTTATCGGATGGCCTCGATAGAACTGAAAGAGTTGAAGGAACAATTAAATGACTTGTTAGAAAAGGGGTTCATAAGGCCCAGTATTTCACCGTGGGTGCTCCTGTGCTATTTGTAAGGAAAAAGGATGGGTCACTTCGAATGTGCATACACTACCGACAATTGAATAAGGTAACTATTAAGAACAAGTACCCAATTCCTAGAATAGATGACTTGTTCGATCAATTACAAGGGGCAAGTCACTTCTCCAAGATTGACCTTCGGTCCAGCTATCACCAACTAAAGGTGAGGGAGTGTGACATTCCCAAAACAGCCTTTCGAATAAGGTATGGTCACTTTGAGTTTGTGGTGATGAGTTTTGGGTTGACGAATGTGCCGGCAGTTTTTATGGACCTAATGAATAGAGTGTTCAAGCCCTACCTTGATACTTTTGTTATAGTTTTCATTAATGATATTTTGATTTACTCTCGAGGTGAGGAAGAACATAAGAATTACTTGAGGGTTGTACTTCAAACGTTGAGGGATAGACAATTATTTGCAAAATTTAGTAAGTGTGAATTTTGGTTGAAGGAGGTGGCATTTCTTGGTCACGTAGTGTCCGGTGACGGAATCCAGGATGATCCTAAGAAAATGGAGGTTGTGAAGAATTGGCCTAGACCATTGTCCCCTTTGGACATTAGGAGCTTCTTGGGTCTAGCCGGGTACTATAGAAGGTTCGTCAAAGGGTTTTCTTCCATCTCATCTCCTATGACAAAACTAACCCGAAAGAAAGCGAAATTCATATGGATGAATGAGTGTGAAAAGAGTTTCCAAACCTTGAAAGATCGACTTTCCTCCGCTCCTATTTTGACTCTATCGAAAGAATTAGAAGGGTTTATGGTTTATTATGACGCTTCAAAAATTGGTTTGGGTTATGTCTTAATGCAAAATGGCAAGGTCATAGCCTACGCTTCTAGGTAATTAAAGGTGCATGAGCGTAACTACCCTACCCATGATCTTGAATTGGTGGCTGTTGTTTTTGCTTTGAAGATTTGGCGGCATTACCTCTATGGGGTGCATGTGGATGTGTATACCGATCATAAAAGTCTCCAATATGTGTTCACCCAAAAGGACCTTAATCTAAGACAAAGAAGGTGGCTAGAACTCCTCAAGGACTATGACATGAGTGTGCATTATTATCCGGGTAAAGCTAATGTGGTTGCCGATGCACTTAGTAGAGTGTCTATGGGGAGTATGGCCCATGTTGATGAAGGGAAGAGGGATTTGGTGAAAGATGTTCACCGGTTGGCTAGATTAGGGGTGAAGTTGTATGGTACCAATAATGGTGGCATGGTTGTTCAAAACGGGTCTGAATCTTCCTTGGTGGTGGATGTTAAGTCAACTCAAGATCTTGACCCGACATTTGTTGAATTAAATAAATTGGTAGAGGTAAAGAAGGTAGGGATCTTTTCCCAAGGGGGGGGATGGGGTGCTATACTACCAAGGTTGATTATGTGTTCTGGATGTGGATGGCATAAGGAGCTTGATTTTGAAGGAGGCCCACAATTCTTCATACTCCATTCATCCCAGTTCGACGAAAATGTACCGAGACTTAAAAGAATTTTATTGGTGGGGTGGGATGAAGAAGGACATAGCGAGCTTCGTGTCTGAATGTCCGAATTGCCAATAAGTGAAGGCCGAACATCAAAGGTCGGGTGGCCTAGCCCAAGACATTGAAATTCCTACTTGGAAGTGGGAAGATATGAATATGGATTTTGTAGTGGGTTTGCCTTATACCCGAAAGCGTCATGATTCGATTTGGGTAATTGTTGATAGAATGACTAAGTCGGCTCACTTTCTACCGGTTAAAACTTCCTATAGTGCCGAAGACTATGCCAAGTTCTATATTCGGGAGTTGGTGAGGTTGCATGGTGTGCCATTGTCCATTATTTCGGATCGTGGTACCCAATTCACTTCTCACATTTGGGGATCATTTCAGAAGGGCCTCAGTACTAAGGTAAAGTTGAGCACCACATTCCATCCTCAAACAGATGGACAAGCCGAAAGGACAATTCAAACCCTAGAGGATATGTTAAGGGCTTATGTGTTGGAGTTTAAAGGGAATTGGGATGATCATCTACCGCTCATCGAGTTTTCCTATAATAATAGTTACCACTCAAGTATTGAGATGGCGCCATTTGAGGCTTTGTATGGGAGACGGTGTAGATCTCTGGTTAGTTGGTTCAAGGTAGGTGAGATGACCTTGTTGGGACCCGATTTGGTACTTGATTCTTTAAAGAGGGTGAAGCTCATTAGAGAAAGGTTGAAAATGGTGCAATGTCGTCAAAAATCATATTCCGACACTAGAAGAAGGGATCTTGAGTTTAATGTGGATGATTGGGTGTATTTGAAGGTTTCACCCATGAAGGGTGTGGTTCGATTTGGTAAGAAAGGAAAATTGAGCCCTAAGTATGTAGGGCCGTATAAAATCTTACGGCGCGTTGGCAAAGTTGCTTATGAGTTGGAGTTACCATTGGAAATGGCCATGGTTCACCCAGTGTTCCATGTGTCTATTGAGAAAATGTGTGGGTGATCCTAATTCTATTTTTCCTTTGGAAGTAGCGAATGTTGAAGAAAACTTGACCTATGAAGAGGTCCCGGTTGAAATTTTGGACCGTCAAATTAAGAGGTTGAGGAACAAAGAGGTTGCATCTGTTAAAGTCCTTTGGAGGAATCAACAAGTTGAAAGCACTACATGGGAAGCGGAAACGGATATGATGAAACGTTATCCTCACCTTTTCCATTCTACTCAAGTCTAAGGTACTAAGTCACTCACACTCAAAGTTTAAGACTTCTATAATACGGTTCTTTTGAGTCCTCATATGCATGTTCATGAAGTTGAATTTTAAAGTTATGTTTTATGCTTAAATTTAATGATTTCATGGTTGATGCATTTCAAGTGTCATTGTATATATGTTGGGCTGCTAGTCCTCGTGCCAAAACCCCCTCTATGCTAATGAATCACATTCGAGGACGAATGTTTCCAAGAGGGAGATATTGTAACGCTTTGAAAATTTCCATATCAAGACCCAAACCATCCTTCATAGGCGTATAGGCTTGAACCCGATGACTTCTAATTTCATATATGAGTTAGGATTAATTACTAATTAATTAAAGTGTGTTGGATGTGTTTAGGGGTCATAAGGGATCTCTAACACCAAGCCAAGTCCAAAAAATTCCCATCGACTAAGTTTTCGGAATGAGTTCGGATAAGGGTCAACTTCAAACGACTATATCTCCTATATTATGACGAATTGGGGGTCCCATAACCTATCAAATTAAAGCTCTTTGAGTCTTCCTTCAAACTCCACCAAGATTGTAATTTTTGGAGTTCGAAATCAAAGGTTATGGCCATTTACTACAGACTAGTACTGCAGGAATTTCGGGTCTGGGCGACCACTACAGGAATTTCAGGCCTGGCGCTCCAGTGGCGCGATGCGCCACTATAGCGCCAGAAAACAGCCTCAGTAGTTTGGTCCTTGGCGCGATGCGCCACTATTAGATGTGCAGGGTTTTTAGCCTATTCTGGCTTGGTACCGCTGTGGCGCGACGCGCCACTATAGCGCCATCAGGGTCTTAGCCCATTTTCAAGATTTTTAAGGGGCATTTCGCCCTTTCCTTATGTGTTACCCAAAGTGAGGTCGTTTTGTGAGGAAAATTCACCTAGTAAGATACTCCTAAGCCTCATTTCCTCATTCACTCTCACTCACACTCTAAGAACAAAAAGGGAACAAAAACCCTAACCTCCCAAGTGCTCTCAAGCCTTCTTCCTCCATCTCCAAGAAGATCAAGCCTCCATTTCTTTTCAAGGTTTTCATTCAAGAGTTGACTCCTCAAGGTATGTGAGCTTCCATCCATGGTTCCTTCCACCCATGGAGTACAAAAGTTCTTTTTAAAATTTATATTGAAATTTTAAGGGTAAATCTTCATGGGCTTTTATATGATGACTTTAAATGCATAAATTATGGTGTATTTTGACTTTATTTACCTATATTGATGTATTTTGACTCTCAATTGCATGAATTGAATGATTTGCTAATGTGCCTCTATGAAGTCTTGAAGGAGGGTTTTAATTATGAATGGTGGATTATTTTGAGATATTTTAAATTGATGCATTTCATCATTCTCTTACTTGCAATAATTCTTCAAAATACATTTAAAGGTTTTATGAAGAAAATCCACCTAGTTTTCCTCATGATTAAAGTAAAGTGAAATGAAGTTGGATTGAAAGTTTATGAAGCAAATGTCCATGATTAAGGGAGTCTTGAGAAATGATTGAATGATGATGAAAGGGCTTTTATCCAAAGAAGGGATTCAATGTGAAAGGATAACTCTCACATAGTTGAATCAAATGAAATATTTAATGAGCTATTCTACCGAAAATGATTTGATGTCTAAAGTTATACAATGCTTATGCTATTATGATATTTAAATGTTATTTCCATGGGATTGACCTAGCACCGAATGTAGCATGTAGATGGGGACTCGACCTTAAGTAAAGTCTCATGATGTATTAACTATGCGCCAACATAGGAGCCCTTGTAGGCTTGTTAGGCTAGTGGATCCACAATTAGCCAATAAAGTTAAAGTTATAGAACATTAAAGTTGACGGAGTCCTACCCGGCAAGTAGACTCCCCGTGCCAACGTAGGGGGTTATGTTGGATTCCATGTAATTGCTCCCATGGTCTTAATGTCGGTTAGGGTCACTTCTTCACAAATATGAATATTTTAAAGTCTCCTATGATCATGTTTATTGCATGCATTCGCTTATGCATATTGCTTGTTCATATTTTTCTTATGTTCTTTATTTCATAGCATACTCACATACTTAGTACATTCAAAGTACTAACGCATACTTTTGCCTACATGATATCACCATGTAGGAACCGTCGCCGCTCCTCGATCTCCTCCACGTGGCTAACCCGTATTAGTTTGAAGATTTGCTAGCGGTGACTTCCCATGTTTCGGGAACAACATCCCTTTTATTCTAAGCTTTGGTTATGTAGAATAGTAAGACTTTATTTAAAGCATTTCGTGACACTTATATTGAGGGTGAGCTAGGGACATGTCTTAGCCCCCGCCAAGTCTATTAGTAGAGGTATGTTTGGACATAAATGGATAAATGTTTTTATTTCCACTTGTTATTATTTATCATTACTAATGAAATGCTTAATGAATGCTAAGAGTCTTGGGTGAGGTACCTTCGGGTGTCTCATTCGCCGTGTCGCATCTAGGCCCTAGGCTTGGGTCGTGACACCATATCATCAAAACATATCATATACCATATCACATCATGTCACCATGGATGGTACCCAGCCCTATGGCGAGGTCTTGGGACCCGTAATGCATCATACTGCTGAGTATATTATAGGGCGCATGATTACAAATTCGGCTTGGGTTTCGACGAATGATATCATAGTAGTATGCACGAGCGGAGTAGTGACAAACTAATGCAGCACATATATATATCAAACATTTATGAAATTATGTTTGCAGTCCCAAAATGGGTATTAGAACATAAGGGGAAGATTAGGATATTATTATTTTATTTTTTGTTTTTGTAGGAAAACTCATAGGCAAAAGTTATCCCTTTATGTTATATCAAAATAAACTAGATAGGACAACTAGGTAAATTTCAGAGCTAGTGGGTCCACCTCCGGCCAAGCCGAGGTGGCATATATAAATTTCAAATATTTAGCCCTACGGAGTCATCTATCAAGGTTGTAGGATAATCCGGTCTTATAAGTAGAAGTTACGGATATTTGCACATTTCTTTTCAACATATATGAATACTTAATTCAATTTCACTGAATGAATTTCTAGGAAATTTAAGCTCAGATTCTCATGAGTAGAGTTTTTTCTGAGACTCAAATTACAACCTACTACACTTAGGATATGCCAAAAGAAGAAAAGGAAGAGCTTTGCATACCTTATCCGCTTCTT
The DNA here is from genome assembly GCF_947179165.1 of Solanum dulcamara. Taxonomy (NCBI): domain Eukaryota; kingdom Viridiplantae; phylum Streptophyta; class Magnoliopsida; order Solanales; family Solanaceae; genus Solanum; species Solanum dulcamara. The sequence continues at coordinate 56,088,139 of NC_077238.1, read as the reverse complement.
ATGCTCACTCAAACTCAAATCCCGTTCCTTCCAAAATCTACAAATGGTCACAATTACCAAATGTAAATTATAAGCCTTTAAGAGTTCAATTTTTTTCCTTTACTTGCCTACAAAAATTTGGGCAGCACCTCCCCTATAAATTCAACATCCCCGAGAATTTAACTCGGCTAGAATATCAACAACAACACCTAGAAGCATACCAACAACATCAACAATTACTACAAAGCACAATTTACACTAATAATCTTTCTTCTTCTTCTCTTTTGTCACATAAGGTCACAAGTTCTACTCCACCTCACCTTCAAACTAATATCAATATTTCATATTCATTTACTAGCTCAAGACCACGTAATCATAATTTGAAAAAAGTTAACATTATTCCATACAATATACAAGAATTCCACCAAAATCATAATCCACCTAAAACTTCTACGAATGTAACGAAACTACCAAATTGTATTGTCTCATTCCAAATTCATTAAGAATAACAATAATTCACATACTAGAATTCTATTTCCATAATTACACAAAAACTATACTAAAATCACATAATTCTCTATAACAACTTATAACCAATTTCAATGTCGTCTCGAATCATTAAACTTTTAGTTACACCATAATCTACATAACGACACCACTAATAAACTAAACAAGGTTCAATTCCTCTTCTCCCAACAATCACACCACAAGGCCACACACACCCACTTGTGCACCCACATGGTCACACACACATACATCACAAGTACATGATTTTCACTTAATTCTACTAGCTACAACACACCCACTTCTTCCATAACATGAGAAGATATAATTCTTACCTTATTCTTCAAATTCCGACTTGCCACAAATGTAGTTTTCTTGCTTAATTACTTATGCCACGTTT